>NC_135725.1:44922382-45296285 GCF_964656455.1 Halichoerus grypus | reverse complement strand
TCAATTTCCTTAGTGGTTATAGGTCTGTTCAGGTTTTCTCTTTCTTCCTGGTTCAGTTTTGGTAGTTGATACATCTCTAGGAATGCATCCATTTCTTCCAGGTTATCTAATTTGCTGGCATATAATTGCTCATAATATGTTCTTATAATTGTTTGTATTTCTTTGGTGTTGGTTGTGATCTCTCCTCTTTCATTCATGATTTTATTTATGTGGGTCCTTTCTCTTTTCTTTTTGGTAAGTGTGGCCAGGGGTTTATTAATCTTGTTAATTCTTTCTAAGAACCAGCTCCTAGTTTTGTTGATCTGTTCTACTGTTCTTTTGGTTTCTATTTCATTGATTTCTGCTCTGATCTTTATTATTTCTCTTCTCCTGCTGGGTATAGGCTTTATTTGCTGTTCCTTCTCTAGCTCCTTTAGGTGTAGGGTTAGGTTGTGTATTTGAGACCTTTCTTATTTCTTGAGAAAGGCTTGTATTGCTCTATACTTTCTTCTTAGGACTGCCTTTGCTGCATCCCAAAGATTTTGAACAGTTGTGTTTTCATTTTCATTGGTTTCCGTGAATTTTTTAAATTCTTCTTTAATTTCCTGGTTGACCCATTCATTCTTTAGTAGGATGCTCTTTAGCCTCCATGTATTTGAGTTCTTTCTGACTTTCCTCTTGTGATTGGGTTCTACTTTCAAAGCATTGTGGTCTGAAAATAGGCAGGGAATGATCCCAATCTTCTGGTACCGGTTGAGATCTGATTTGGGACCTAGGATATGATCTATTCTGGAGAATGTTCTATGGGCACTTGAGAAGAATGTGTATTCTGTTGCTTTGGGATGGAATGTTGTGAATATATCTGTGAAGTCCATTTGGTCCAGTGTGTCATTTAAAGTCTTTATTTCCTTGTTGATCTTTTGCTTAGATGATCTGTCGATTTCAGTGAGGGGGGTGTTAAAGTCCCCTACTATTATTGTATTGTCAATGTGTTTCTTTGCTTTTGTTATTAATTGGCTTATATAATTGGCTGCTCCCATGTTAGGGGCATAGATATTTACAATTGTTAGATCTTCTTGTTGGATAGACCCTTTAAGTAGGATATAGTGTCCTTCCTCATCTCTTATTATAGTCTTTGGTTTAAAATCTAATTTGTCTGGTATAAGGATTGCCACCCCAGCTTTCTTTTGGTGTCCATTAACATGGTAAATTGTTTTCCACCCCCTCACTTTCAATCTGGGGGTGTCTTTGGGTCTAAAGTGAGTCTCTTGCAGACAGCGTATTGATGGGTCTTGTTTTTTTTTTTTATCCAGTCTGATAGCCTGTGTCTTTTGATTGGGGCATTTAGCCCATTTACATTCGGGGTAACTATTGAAAGATGTGAATTTAGTGCCATTGTATTGCCTGTAAGGTGACTGTAACTGTATATTGTCTGTGTTCCTTTCTGGTCTATGTTGCTTTTAGGCTCTCTCTTTGCTTAGAGGACCCCTTTCAAGATTTCTTGTAGGGCTGGTTTCGTGTTTGCAAATTCCTTTAGTTTTTGTTTGTCCTGGAAGCTTTTTATCTCTCCTCCTATTTTCAGTGACAGCCTAGCTGGATATAGTATTCTTGGCTGCATATTTTTCTCTAATTTAGTGCTCTGAAGATATCATGCCAGTCCTTTCTGGCCTGCCAGGTCTCTGTGGATAGGTCTGTTGCCAATCTAATGTTTCTACATTTGTAGGTTACATATCTCTTCTCCTGAGCTGATTTCAGGATTTTCTCTTTGTCTCTGAGACACGTAAATTTTACTATTAGATGTCGGGGTGTTGACCTATTTTTATTGGTTTTGAGAGGGGTTCTCTGTGCCTCCTGGATTTTGATGCCTGTTTCCTTCCCCAAATTAGGGAAGTTCTCTGCTATAATTTGCTCCAATATACCTTCTGCCCCTCTCTCTTTCTTCTTCTGGGATCCCAATTATTCTAATGTTGTTTTGTCTTATGGTATCAGTTATCTCTCGAATTCTGCCTTCGTGATCCGGTAGTTGTTTCTCTCTCTCTTTCTCAGCTTCTTTATTTTCCATCATTTGGTCTTCTATATCACTAATTCTCTCTTCTGCCTCATTTATCCTAGCAGTTAGGGCCTCCATTTTTTATTGCACTTCATTAATAACCTTTTTGATTTCGACTTGGTTAGATTTTAGTTCTTTTATTTCTCCAGGAAGGGTTTCTCTAATATCTTCCATGCTTTTTTCAAGCCCAGCTAGTATCTTTAAAGTTGTCATTCTGAACTCTAGTTCCGACATCTTACTAATGTCCGTATTGATTAGGTCCCTGGCAGTCGGTACTGCCTCTTGTTCTTTTTGTTGAGGTGATTTTTTCCGTGTTGTTATTTTGTCCAGAGGAGAATAGATGAATGAGAGAACAAAATGCTAACAGGGTAACAACGTCCCCAGAAAATATACACTAGACAAATCAGAATAGACCTGAAACTGGGGGGCGGGGGGGTGGGAAGAAAGGGAAAGGAAAAAGAAACAAAAAAGAAAAAGAAAAAGGTAAAAACAAACCAAAACAAAACAAAAAACAGAATATGGTCAAATATGATCAGGCTGGTGCATGGATCAGTGCCACACACTAGATTTTTGGCGTATTTTGGTCTTTTAGAAGAAAGTGCCTCCCAAAATTTAAAAGAGAGAACAGATATATATATATATATGCCAAAAATAAGGGTAACTACTATGAAGGGATAGAATATGACTCTAAAAATGAAAAAATAAAAAATATTTTTTAAAAAAGGGATTGATAAGATGTTGGTTGAAAAAGGGAAAAAGAAAAATTCAGAAAAAAGTCAGTTAAAAAAAATTAAGTTTGAAAGACTAAAGAATCATGGGAAAAAAGCCATGAATTCTATGTGCAGTATTCCCCTAGCGATGGAGTTCTGTTGTTCTCATTGATCGGTAAACTTGGTCTTGGCTGGCTGTTCTCGCTGATCTTCTGGGGGAGGGGCCTGTTGCCGTGGTTCCCAAATGTCTTTGCCGGAGGCGGAATTGCCCCGCCCATGCCGGCTCTGGGCTCAATAATCTGCTTGGGTTTGCTCTTGGGAGCTTTTGTTCCCTGCAAGCTTTTGGTACAGCTTTGGAGGCCGAGAGTGAAAATGATGGCCTCCCAATCTCCGCCCAGAGGAGCCGAGAACTTGGGGCCCCGATCCTCAGTGCACCCCCAGAGAAAAGCAGTCAGTCACTCCCGTCTCCCTGCCTCTGGCCGCACCCCGTGCTCACCCGGCCTGTGACCGAGCGTTTCTATCTCTGTCACCCGACCCCGTGTGGAGTCTCCAAACCCAGCAGATCCCTGCAGTGCGCTCCTGCGCCGCTCCTCCCCGGGGAGGAAGGGGAGTCTCCCCGGATCTGCCGCTTGTTGGGTCCCTGCTGGAGGAGCAGTGGCCTGACTGTGCCGTGGATCACGGTTTATGGCAACCCTGAGCTGAGAGCCCATGTCTTGGCTCCGTCTCTGCAGCCGGCTTCCCCGCTCGGATATCTGGGAGCTCTGCCACACTCAGGCACCCCCGGTCTTTCTGTGACCCTGAGGGTCCTGAGACCACACTGTCCCAGGAGGGTTCCACCCCCCGCTTAGCCACCGGAGCGACGTCCCTCAGTGGAGCTGACTTCTAAAAGTTCTGATTTTGTGCTCTGGGGCTCTATCACTTGCCAGAAGCGGCGGATGGAGGCCCCCTCCCCCACTGTCTATCCTCCCGAATATTGCCTCGGATTCACTTCTCTGCATGTCCTACCTTCCAGAAAGTGGTCACTTTTCTGTTGAGAGAGTTGTTGCTATTCTTTTCTTCGATCTCCTGTTGAGTTCATAGGTGTTCAGAATGGTTTGATCCCTATCCAGCTGAATTCCTGGGACCAGACGAAATCCAGGTCTCCTTGCCCTCCGCCATCTTGTTCCCCAAGGTCAGAATTTTAAAGAGTATTTAGAATTGTATGTATTTGTTGGTTTGTTTCAGAATAGTTTCAGGGCCCTTGGGAAAGAGGAGCGTATCCTGCCTTGGAAGATTCTGAGTGTAGTGAAGGGGAAGGGGCAGGTCTAAGAACTGCCTAATACCTGCCTAGCAGCCAGGAAACAGGTATTTAGTACAGGCTAGCACCCCCTGAAACCACACAGTATATGGCCATGATTAAGGGCGCAGGCTTTGGAATCAGGCAGAAGATCTGGGCTTTTCGTCCTGATTTCATTGCAGTCTGGTTATGTGGCCTTGAGCAAAATAGCACCTCCTATGTCTCAGTTTCATGTTTATAAAATGGGGATAATAGTGTCTTGCTTGTAGCATTGCTGTGAGGATTAGATGGAATAACATATAAAACTCTTAGCCCATGTGGTGGATAGTAATTGCTCAATAAACAGCCTATTAATTTCAGACTGCTTGCCTTGGACTGGGCTAGGCATTTTATCTCCAGTATTTGATTTAATCCACACAATCCTACTAAGTAGAAATTATCTACAGATCTGGAAGAAATTGAAGCTCAGAAGAGTTAACTAAGGAAAAAAAATTCCTGAACATTACACAAGCAGTCAGTGACAGAGCTAAAATTGGAAACCAGATCTTCCTGCCTCCAGAGTCCCTTTCTGCCACTTGCACTGCCTCCCAGAGTGAAAGAGAGCCTTCTTCACTGCCCACACCAGGCTAAGCTTGGGGGTGGGGGGAGTCTGGAACACCATGATAGAGGCAAGAGAAGTCATTGATATCCATAGATGCTATATTGTTTACAAACAGGTTATGATCTAAAAGAGGATTAGGAGTTTCTTGGCTTGAGAAGTCCTAAGTTAGAGTACACTGGCCATTATCCATGCTGCTTGTTGGTGGCAGGAAGAATTGCCATGCTTTTCATCAGCTTTTTGCCATGATGAACATCTGTGTTTGCAGCCATGAGAACTCTTGACCTGAAAGTTTATGAGTAGATGCCCGTGCAAGGCAGTACGGAAAGTGTCCCGAAAGAGGTAGGGACACAGAGCCATGCACACTCAGAGAAGAGAGTGAGTCAAAGCCCCTGACAGTGCAGTGGTATTTTTAGTAGCTTCCTGGTTGTTGTTGTTGGTGGTGGTAGGGACGGCTTTCAAGATGGGCCTTGAAGAAGGAGGAGCATTTTAGGAATGTGGAAGAGGCAGGAAAGAGAGCAGCTCCGGAGAGCATCACAGGTGCGTGGAACTGAAGCTTGGCTCTGTGGAGTGAGAAGTAGGGAAAATTCAATTTTTTCATGTCTCTTAAGGCCTCTGTTTATGTCCCATGAAGGCAGGTCAGAGAGTCTGAGGAGGAGATAAATACGATAATAGTCAAGAAAAATATTTCTAGGTATCTTTTTCTTTATTCCACCTGCAGGGAAAACCAGCATCCAAGTGCCACCACCGCATGTGGCTACTGAGCCCTTGAAATGTGGTATTCTTTTTTTTTTTTAAAGAGTTTATTTATTTATTTATTTAGAGTGTGCATGTGTGGGTGGGGAGGGAAGGGGGCAGAGGGAGAGGCAGAATCTCAAGCAAACTCTGCGCTGAGTGTGGAGCTTGATGTGGGGCTTGATCTCACGACCCTGAGATGGTGACCTGAGCTTAAATTAGGAGCTGGATGCTTAACTGACTGAGTCACCCAGGTGCCCCGAAATGTGGTATTCCTAATTGAGATGTGCTGTCAATGTAAAACACCTATTGGATTTTGAAGATGTAGTATGAAAGTAAAATATCTTAATTTTTTTATATTGATTATATGTTGAAATGGAATATATTGGATTAAATAAGATATTAAAAATAATTTTACCTCTTTTTACCATTTTAATGTGGCTCCTAGAACATTTAAAATGATGTGTGTGGCTCTCCTACCTGGCTTGCTTTCTATCTATCAGGTGGTGCTATGCTAGAGGTACTTGTCATATCTTTAAAGTTCTTTCCTCCATTCTATGGTTCCTTGAGACCTAGATGTCAGGAAATGAATCTGGTCATTCAGATGCAAAAGAGAACTAGATGCTGTCCATGGCTGGGTCATGTATATTGTTCTCTGAGCTTCTGATTTTTTTGTCAGCATTGTAAGGACATTGGATCAGATATTCTCCATGGCTCCTTTTAAAATTTAATTTTTAAAATTCCTTGGTTCTAGCTTGGAGTCAGTGCTCAGAGTCAACTATTATTAACCTTTTCTGTGTTCTTTTTTTTTTTTTTTAGTTTTTAATTTTATTATATTATATTAGTCACCATACAGTACATCATTAGTTTTTGATGTGGTGATCCACGATCCATTGTTTTCGTATAACACCCAGTGCTCCATGCAGTATGTGCCCTCCTTAATACCCATCACTGGGCTAACCAATCCCCCCTCCCCCCTCCCCTCTAGAACCCTGTTTGTTTCTCAGGTCCATAGTCTCTCATGGTTCATCTCTCCCTCCAATGCCTCCCCCCCCATTTTTCCCTTCCTTCTCCTAATGTCCTCCATGTTATTCCTTATGTTCCACAAATAAGTGAAACCATATGATAATTGACTTTCTCTGCTTCACTTATTTCGCTTAGCATAATCTCCTCCAGTCCCATCCATGTTGATGTAAAAGTTGGGTATTCATCTTTTCTGATGGCTGAGTAATATTCCATTGTATATATGGACCACATCTTCGTTATCCATTCATCTGTTGAAGGACATCTCGGCTCTTTCCACAGTCTGGCTATTGCGGACATTGCTGCCATGAACATTGGGGTGCATATGGCCCTTCTTTTCACTACATCTGTGTCTTTGGGGTAAATACCCAGTAGTGCAATTGCTGGGTCATAGGGTAGTTCTATTTTTAAATTTTTGAGGAACCTCCACACTGTTTTCCAAAGTGGCTGTACCAACTTGCATTCCCACCAACAGTGTAAGAGGGTTCCCCTTTCTCCACAACCTCTCCAACATTTGTTGTTTCTTTCCCTGTCCATTTTGGCCATTCTAACTGGTGTAAGGTGGTATCTCAGTGTAGTTTTGATTTGGATTTCCCTGATGGCTAATGATGATGAACATTTTTTCATGTGTCTGTTAGCCATTTGTATGTCTTCTTCAGAGAAGTGTCTTTTCATATCTTCTGCCCACTTTTTGACTTGATTATTTGTCTTTTGGGTGTTGAATTTGAGAAGTTCTTTATAGATTTTGGATACCAGCCCTTTATCTGTAGTGTCATTTGCAAATATCTTCTCCCATTCTGTGGGTTGCCTCTTTGTTTTGTTGACTGTTTCCTTTGCTGTGCAGAAACTTTTTATCTTGATGAAGTCCCAAAAGTTCATTTTTGCTTTTGTTTCACTAGCTTTTGGAGATGTATCTTGAAAGAAGCTGCTGTGGGCGATGTCAAAGAGGTTACTGCCTATGTTCTCCTCTAGGATTTTGATGGATTCCTGTCTCACATTGAGGTTTTTCATCCACTTTGAGTTTATCTTTGTGAATGGTGTTAGAGAATGGTCGAGTTTCATTCTTCTGCATGTGGCTGTCCAATTTTCCCAGCACCATTTATTGAAGAGACTGTCTTTTTTCCATTGCATGATTTTTCCTGCTTTGTCAAAGATTATTTGACCATAGAGTTGAGGGTCCATATCTGGGTTCTCTATTCTGTTCCATTGGTCTGTATGTCTGTTTTTGTACCAGTACCATGCTGTCTTGGTGATCACTGATTTGTAATATAGCTTGAAATCGGGCAACGTGATGCCCCCAGCTTTGTTTTTCTTTTTCAACATCTCCTTGGCGATCGGGGTCTTTTCTGATTCCATACAAATTTTAGGATTGTTTGTTCCAGTACTTTGAAAAATGTCATTGGAATTTTGATCGGGATGGCATTGAAGGTATAGATTGCTCCGGGAGCATAGACATTTTAACAATGTTTATTCTTCCGATCCATGAGCATGGAATATTTTTCCATCTTTTTGTGTCTTCTTCAATTTCTTTCATGAGTGTTTTGTAGTTCCTAGAGTATAGATCCTTTACCTCTTTGGTTAGGTTTATTCTGAGGTGTTTTATGGTTTTTGGTGCTATTGTAAATGGAATCGTTTCTCTAATTTCTCTTTCTACAGTTGCGTTGTTAGTGTATAAGAAAGCAACTGATTTCTGTGCATTGATTTTGTATCCTGCCACATTACTGAATTGCTGGATGAGTTCTAGTAATTTGGGGGTGGAGTCTTTTGGGTTTTCCACATAAAGTATCATGTCGTCTGCGAAAAGAGAGAGTTTGACTTCTTCTTTGCCAATTTGAATACCTTTTATTTCTTTTTGTTGTCTGATTGCTGTTGCTAGGACTTCTAGTACTATGTTGAACAATAGTGGTGAGAGTGGGCATCCTTGACGTGTTCCTGATCTTAAGGGAAAGGCTCTCAGCTTTTCCCCATTGAGGATGATATTCACTGTGGGTTTTTCATAGATGGCTTTTATGAGCTTGAAGAATGTTCCCTCTATCCCTATACTCTGGAGAGTTTTAATCAGGAAAGGATGTTGTATTTTGTCAAATGCTTTTTCTGCATCAATTGAGAGGACCCTATGGTTCTTCTCTCTCCTCTTATTAATGTGTTCTATCACATTGATTGATTTGTGAATGTTGAACCACCCTTGCATCCCGGGATAAATCCCACTTGGTCGTGGTGGATGATCCTTTTAATGTATTGTTGGATCCTATTAGCTAGGATTTTGTTGAGGATTTTGGAATCCATATTCATCAGGGATATCGGTCTGAAATTCTCCTTTTTGATGGGGTCTTTGCCTGATTTGGGGATTAAGGTAACGCTGGCCTCATAGAATGAGTTTGGAAGTTTTCCTTCTGTTTCTATTTTTTGAAACAGCTTCAGTAGAATAGGTATTATTTCTTCTTTGAATGTTTGGTAGAATTCCCCAGGGAATCCATCAGGCCCTGGACTTGTTTTTTGGGAGGTTTTTGATCACTGCTTCAATCTCGTTACTGGTTATTGGCCTATTCAGGTTGTCAATTTCTTTCTGTTTCAGTCTTGGCAACTTATAGGTTTCCAGGAAGGCCTCCATTTCATCCAGATTGCTCAGTTTATTGGCATATAGTTGTTGATAATAATTTCTTTTTTTTTTTTTTAAAGATTTTATTTATTTATTTGAGAGAGAGAGTGAGAGAGAAAGAGCACAAGAGCGGGGAGTGGGAGAGGGAGAAGCAGACTCCCTGCTGAGCAGGGAGCCTGATGCGGGACTCGATCCCGGGACTCCAGGATCATGACCTGAGCTGAAGGCAGTCGCTTAACCAACTGAGCCACCCAGGCGCCCTGTTGATAATAATTTCTAATAATTGTTTCTATTTCCTTGGTGTTAGTCGTGATCTCTCCCCTTTTATTCATAATTTTATTAATTTGGGTCCTTTCTCTCTTCTTTTGGATAAGTCTGGCCAGTGGTTTATCAATCTTATTAATTCTTTCAAAGAACCAACTTCTAGTTTCGTTGATCTGATCTACTGTGTTTCTGGTTTCTAATTCATTGATTTTTTTTTTTTTTTAAAGATTTTTATTTATTTATTGAGAGAGAGAGAATGATAGAGAGCATGAGAGGGTGGAGGGTCAGAGGGAGAAGCAGACTCCCCGCTGAGCAGGGAGCCCAATGCGGGACTCGATCCTGGGACTCCAGGATCATGACCTGAGCCGAAGGCAGTTGCTTAACCAACTGAGCCACCCAGGCGCCCTCTAATTCATTGATTTCTGCTCTAATTTTAATTATTTCTCTTCTAATGCATGGCTTAGGCGTCGTTTGTTGCTTTTTCTCTAGTTCTTTAAGGTGTAGTGTTAGTTGGTGAATTCGGGATTTTTCTATTTTTTTGAGTGAGGCTTGGATGGCTATGTATTTCCCCCTTAGGATCGCCTTTGCAGTATCCCATAGGTTTTGGACCGATGTGTTTTTGTTCTCATTGATTTCCATGAATTGTTTAAGTTCTTCTTTGATTTCTTGGTTGACCCAAACATTCTTGAGCAGAGTGGTCTTTAGTTTCCAAGTGTTTGAATTTCTGCCAATTTTTTTCTTGTGATTGAGTTCCAGTTTTAAAGCATTGTGGTCTGAGAATATGCAGGGAATAATCTCAATCTTTTGGTATTGGTTGAGACCTGATTTGTGACCCAGTATGTGGTCTATTTTGGAGAAAGTTCCATGTGTGCTCGAGAAGAATGAGTATTCTGTTGTTTTAGGGTGGAATGTTCTGTAAATATCTATGAGGTCCATCTGGTCCAATGTATCATTCAAAGTTCTTGTTTCCTTGTTGATTTTCTGCTTAGATGATCTGTCCATTGCTGAGAGTGGAGTATTGAGGTCTCCTACAATTAACTTATTGTTATCAATATGACTCTTTATTTTGGTTAACAGTTGGCTTATGTAGATGGCTGCTCCCATGTTGGGGGCATAGATATTTACAATTGTTAGATCTTCTTGTTGGATAGACCCTTTAAGAATGATATAGTGTCCTGTGTCTCTTATTACAGACTTTAGTTTAAAATCTAATTTGTCTGATGTAAGAATTGCTACCCCAGCTTTCTTTTGAGGTCCGCTGGCATGGAAGATGGATCTCCATCCCTTCACTTTCAGTCTGGATGTATCTTTAGGTTCAAAATGAGTCTCTTGTAGACAGCATATGGATGGGTCCTGTCTTTTTATCCAATCTGCAACCCTGTGCCGTTTTATGGGAGCATTTAGGCCATTCATGTTGAGAGTGATTATTGAAAGATATGAATTAATTGTCATCATGTTGCCTGTGAAGACCTTGTTTTTATAGATTGTCCCTGTAAATTTCTGTTGTAGATCACCCTTGGGGTCTTTCTCCTTTTATAGAACCCCCCTTAATATTTCTTGCAGGGCCGGCTTAGTGGTCACATATTCTTTCAACTTCTGCCGGTCATGGAAGCTCTGCATCTCTCCATCCATTCTAAATGAAAGCCTTGCTGGATAAAGTATTCTTGGCTGCATGTTCTTCTCATTTAGTATTCTGAATATGTCTTGCCAGGCCTTTCTGGCTGGCCAGGTCTCTGTGGATAGGTCTGACGTTATTCTGATGTTCCTCCCTCTGTACGTAAGGAATCTCTTCCCCCTAAGTGCCCTTAAGATGGTTTCCTTGGTTCTAAGATTTGCAAGTTTTACTATTACATGCTGGGGTGTTGGCCTGTTTTCCTTGATCTTAGGAGGGGTCCTCTCTGCCTCTAGGACTCGAATGTTTGTTTCATTCCCTAGATTAGGGAAGTTCTCAGCTACGATTTGCTCAAATACAGCCCTCTCTCTCTCTCCACTCCCTCCGGGATTCCAATTATTCTGACATTGGAATGCCTCATGGTGTCACTTATTTCTCTGATTCTATTTTCATGGATTCTGAGTTGTTTTTCCCTGGCCTCCTCTTTTCCCTTTTTATCTATTATACTGTCTTCCAGATTGCTTATTCTCTCTTCTTTCTCAGTTACCCTAGCTGTTAGATTATCTAGATTGGATTGGATCTCATTGATAGCATTTTTAAGTTCTGCCAATTCACCTTTTATTTCTGCCCTTAGAGACTCTATGTTGCCATTAATTGATTTCTCCATTCTAGCCATTGTCTTCACAATTGCTAGCGTGAATTCCATCTCCGACATCTTGGTTATGTCTGCATCCATTTGTAAATCTGCAGCATAAGTCATAATCTCTGAGTCTTTTCTGTTTTGGGTGCTCCTCCTCCTAGTCATTCTGTTGATGGGTGTTTGAGGGAATGTATAGAGTCCAAATTATTGACCAGAACCCAAGCAAGATGCACCTGTTTTCTTGGGACCTTAGGGTTGCTGGCCTCTTGTTTTCCCAGCCTGTCTTCTGCGGGAGGGGCCTGCCGCACTGTTACTCAGGCAACCCTGTTTGGGCGGAGTTGCCCTGCCCCCCTGTGGTGGGGGATGGGCTCAATGGGAATCAGTCTTTGGGGCTTTTGTTCTCTGGCGCCTTTCCCTGGCGGCTTTCTGCCTCTCTTCTGCGAGTCAGAGCAGAAGAGACCGTTTCCAACCCTCTGCCTCAGAGCAGAGAGACCGCAGTCTGTTCTTCAGTGAGCTCTCCAGGCCACACTGTCTCCGTTTCTGTCCGTGCTGCTCTAAACTGCAGCGGCCTGGGTTGTGCGCCCCTCCGCAGCGCCCCCAGTCCTGCCTCCAGGTCGGGCACGTGTCTGCCCTTTGTGCTTCTAAAACCGCCAGCCGCTCCCAGTTCGCGTGCGCACGCGACACTGCTGCTTGGGGTTCTGTCCCGGGGACTGCAGTTCGTGTGCGCGCGACTCCGCTGCTCAGGGTTTCCACCCCCGGGGGTTGCAGTTCACCGGCACAACCCCGGTGCACCGGGTTTCCGTCTTGGAGGCTGCAGTTCGTGTGCGTGCGACCGTCGCTCTGGTTTCTGTTGGGGGGGCTGCAGTTCGCGTGCGCGCGACCCCGCCGGTCTGGTTTTCCACCCCGGGGGCTGCCCTAAAGTTCTTTCCCGACGCTACCGGTCTGCGAGTCTGTGCCCCATCTGCAGCGCGCGAGGCTGTCACTCACCGGCGGTGTAGGATCCCCATGTCCAGGCACCCTCCCGCCGCCGTTTATCCTTCGATATCTGCCGGCAGAATCACGGCTCTCCGCTTCGTACCTCAAAACCAACTGCCTGCGATATTCTGTTTGTAGAGATCCAGATCTTCTTACATCTCAGGCTGGTTTCGTGGGTGCTCAGAGTGGTCTGGTAGATATCCAGCTCAATTCCGGGGACCAGTTGAAATAGGGTCCCCTACTCCTCCGCCATCTTTCGCCTCCTCCCCTTTTCTGTGTTCTGTTGAAAGGTTTCCACTATTCCCTTTACCAAATATCAGAAAAAGTCAGGATTATTTCCTTTTTCCTGTGGTTATTTAGTAAATTCTGGAGTGGAAAGAAAGACTTTAGAGAGTTCTGGTAAGGACGCCTCCCTCCCCTTTGCCTTCTCTGCCTAGTGGCCCCATCTAGGCTGGTTGGAGTATGCGCTCCCAACAGGGTGGTCACGGCAGCTCCTCAGAGGATGCAAGTATCAGAGAGTTTGAAGAAGTCTCCTTTCTTTGGCTCATGACTGTCAGGCTTACTTTATTTTTTATTTTTTAAAGATTTTATTTATTTATTTGACAGAGGGAGACACAGTGAGAGAGAGAGCACAAGCAGGGGGAGTGGGAGAGGGAGAAGCAGGCTTCCCGCTGAGCAGGGAGCCCGATGTGGGGCTCAATCCCAGGACCCTGGGACCATGACCTGAGCCGAAGACAGGCACTTAATGACTGAGCCACCCAGGTGCCCCCAGGCTTACTTTAAAATACCCCAAACATGGTGATTCCACACACGTTCTTCAATCACTGACTAGGTCCGCTAAAAATTAAGAACTGAAGTGATTTCCCTTTTAGGAAAGGGGTGGGCAGACCAACAAGGAGGAGATAGGGTGCTTGGTGACTTGAGAGGGATACTTGGGGTTTGGGGTTACAGGTAAGGCAAAGGGGGTGGCCCTAGGAGCAGACAGGTAGTGAAATGTTTACTTCCAAGTAAGAGTCTTTGACACTTCCAAGTGAGATTTTAGTTAGCAATGAGTCAAATAAAACTTGCCCCCCCCCCCCCCGAGATAGATAACATTCCTCTTAAAGGAACATTGGTGTCTGGGTGGAAGCTTGTTGCAATATTAAAATCCCCTCTCATGATACCAATCACAATGTAGTATTTTGCCATGGAATTTATTTTTCTTTAGGAATAAGTCTTTATACTGTAAAGTCAAAAAAAATAACATCATGGAAGGGGGAGCTATATAAAAACAAAGTTTTACTGGTTTGCTAAACAAGGGCACCGGAGAGGGAAAACATTGCTATGCCTGTGGGGTCGATTTTATTGCAAGTGCCTGAATCAAAGTTATTATTAATAAAATCTTGACTTTTTTCTCAGAGAGTGGGTAAACAAAATAATCGGTGGAGGTATTTTTGGTAGCCGGCAGTTGTTGGCTTTTGATTTGTGGTTTGTAGGAATCCTAAAATGATAGGTTGCTAATTGGTTCAGATTGAAAACTCAGATAATTGGATGGATTGTGAACACAGAAATGGTAATAATATCTAATGTTTACATAGCATGGGGTATGGTTATTTTGTTTACTGTGCAAACACAACAATTACCTCTTGAGTGGACAGAAGATTAAAGCACTCGTCAACTTATGTACCCATGATTAGGGCATATTTTATTAAATATATAAAATGTTAAATACACAATCATCTTTGTCCATGAAATGCCAATAATGTACATTTTGAAAAAGGACAACTAAACTTTTATTAAATGTACTTAACACTGAAACTCATACCCTAAGGACAGCATATTTATGGATGATTTCCTTGTAAATAATTAGGAGAATCTAAAATATTTACCATGAATGAGTAGTACTTTAGTAATACAAAAATAAAAAGTAGAGGCGCCTGGCTGCCTCAGTTTGTGGAGCCTGCGACTCTTGATCCTTGGGGTTGTGAGTTTGAGCCCCACATTGGGTGTAGAGATTACTTAAAAATCTTAAAAAAAATAAATGTGGCAAGTTTATGCCATCTTAAGGCTTTTCTGATACACAAACTTACAAAAGAGAAAAAAATCATACAGGGATCTCCCTCTTTTTTTAAAGATTTATTTAGAGACTGAGTATGGGAGGCAGGGAGAGAGAGAGAGGGAGAGAGAGAATCTCAGACTCCCTGCTAAGCATGGATGCTTAACTGACTGAGCCACCCAGGTGCCCCACAAATAGGGATCTCTTTAAAGGTACTTGCTAATAGGCAGTGCTAGCCATATGAACCGTACTGGTGTTGATCGTTTTCTCTAGGGCCTGGGAGGTTGAAGAGAGGTATGTAGTAACAACAGTGGCAGCAGCAAGTTTTATATAGAGGGTTGAACTTACTAACAACAGGAATAGACAGCATGCTAATTGTTGCCTGGAAAATAGCTCTAGATGAACAGTGATGAATTCTCTCTCTGTTTCTCTCCTTCTCTCTCTCTCCCCCCATGTGGTGCCCCAGAATACTGGGTATTTTCGTTTCTCTAATTAAAATCAGTGTAAAAAATGTTCAGAAATATGCCATTCTGTGCTATGCCTCGATAAAAGGAAGTTGGAACTGAAGACAAGGGGTGAAGACAAGGGGTGCCCCAGCTGGGTTATAGGAATTGTGTGCGGGCATATGAATAACTGACATACTGTTTAGGTTTTGAAAGCTCCAACAGCTGTGCTTTGTCCAGCAATAAGTAGAATCATAAGGTTCATTTATTACCATGCGTGTAAAATGGGAAAACTCACCATAAATTATAACTTCAAATTTTTTTATTTTTTTATTTTTTATTTATTTATTTATTTTTAAAGATTTTTTTTATTTATTTATTTGAGAGAGAGAATGAGAGAGAGCACATGAGAGGGGGGAGGGTCAGAGGGAGAAGCAGACTCCCTGCCGAGCAGGGAGCCCGATGTGGGACTCGATCCAGGGACTCCAGGATCATGACCTGAGCCGAAGGCAGTCGCTTAACCAACTGAGCCACCCAGGTGCCCCTACTTCAAATTTTTAAAAAAATTTTTTCCTTTTTTCTTCTTTCTTTTTTTTTCAAATTATTTTCTATCATCTATTTGTGTAATGAGGCATCACATTTATTTAATAATTTATTTACGTATTTCATCATTTGTTCCGTAATTGTTTATTGACAGCCTACTATGTACCAGTCAGGATAAGGGGCTCCAGCAGTGAGCATGATAGAAAAGGTCCTGAGCTTGATAGATGAGACGGACCATGAAGAAATTCACCAGCAAACCTGCCAATGGAAGCAGTAAGCAATGGGAAAGGCATGCACTGGGATGAGAGATCCTGTGTACCAGGGTAGGGCTGGTGGGTGTATCTTAGGCAGAAGATAACCAGTGGAAGTCTTTCTATGGAGGCAACAGCTGAGGCGAGACCTGAAACATGAGCCAGACTTTCAATGTGAAACAGGTTCCCATAGTCAGTGGTGTGTAGCGTACTCAGAACTGATGTGGTTTTGCTCTGCATGATGCCACTTGTATGGAAAGGTGACATTCTGAGTTGACCCAGGAACCAGGCAACTAGGAAAGGCTTAGTGCACAGCCCTGCAGCACACTGTCAGGTCAGGTGTTGAACCCTAACTGCTGGGTGATCCGGAGACCAGCTGGGAGCATCACTCGAAGGGCTTAGGGCCACAGCGATTTACCCACTATGGTACCGGAAGTGTTTCGTATTTAAACAGGCAGTATGGCATCTGTAATGGTTGAATATTGGTCATGCTTATGTGTAATTTTGTGATTTAAGGAATTTTGATGATTAGCCAATTGCAGTTATACATCATTAAAAAAATCCTGTCCACTTCATAGTTTAGTAGAGAAAAGGAAAGTTAAGTTCCTGTTTTCAATGCTGGCAGTCTTGATTTTAAAACCTGGGGTCTCATTTTGAGGAGGTGGCATTATCAGACTGGATATGTTGTTTCCAAGAAGGTAACAGACCTAACTTCATTTCTTTTTTATAGGCGGCATCACTGTCCACATCTCCCTACCAAGATTTACGATAAAATAGAGAAACCATGTCTTCTCTCCGAATACACCGAGAACTACCCTCTCTATCACTCTTACCTGCCCAGAGAATCCTTCAAGCCCAAGCTGGAGTACCAGAAAGGGTCCATACCCATGGAAGGCCTGACCACATCAAGGTGAGCACAAGAAGAATAAATATATGAATGCACACAAATAATGTCCAGGGCTAATGTACAATATGAATATAATGTGCAGTCTTAGTGCATCAGTGTACAGAGTCAATGTATAGTATCGAAGTCTTTGATGTTAATATACTGTATCTCGGAAAGGAAATCCTACATTTGTTAGCCTGCTCAGTTTTTCCCAACCTCTTCTTACAGAGAAGGAATTGTTACAGCTGGTCTAGGGGTGAGGAAGGCTAAAATGATCTACATAGCAAAGGGTTGGAGGTTAAGTAACGTATAAAGGGATGGCACAGTTGGAGGGGAGAGGGGGATGCTGCTAGAAAGTGAGTTTTGGACTTTGACACCTAAGCTCCAGGTCAGCTTGGGCCGCGTAGTGATGGTGATAGTGATGAAAGGAAACTTGATGATACAGAGGGAGCTGTCTAGGAATTATGCCGTGGACTTTGAATTGGGATCCCTTTGAATGTTCTTCAAGAATGAACAAAGACTACAGTTGACCCTTAAACAACATGGGTTTGAACTGCATGGGTCCATTTACATGTGGATTTTGTTTTTTTCAATAAATATAGCACTGTTAATATTTTCTCTTATGATTTTCTTCCTAACTTTTTTCTAGCTTATTTTATTATAAGGATACAATATATATAATACATATCACATATAAAATATGTTAATTGACAGTTACTGGTAAGGCTTCTGGTTAACAGTAGGCTATTAGCAGTTTGTTTTTGGGGAGTCAAAAGTTATATGTGGATTTGTGACTGCATTGGAGGTCAGCATCCCTTACCTCTACATTGTTCAAAGGTCAGTGGTATTTCCTTTTAAATTGCTCTTGACCTCCAAACACAGATTCTTTATTTTATTTTATTTTTTTAAAAGATTTTATTTATTTATTTGACAGAGAGAGAGAGATAGCGAGAGCAGGAACACAAGCAGGGGGAGCGGGAGAGGGAGAAGCAGGCTCCCTGCAGAGCAGGGAGTCTGATGCGGGGCTCGATCCCAGGACCCTGGAATCATGACCTGAGCCGAAGGCAGACGCCTAACGACTGAGCCACCCAGGCACCCCAAACAAACACAGATTCTTTAGAGAATCGAGTTTTAGAGACTGAGCCACCTGGCTCAGTGTGGTAGGGTTGCAGAGGTATCTATATTGAGAGGGTGGGGAGACTGATCAATTTCAAGTCTGCTCTGCATGTTGCAAGAATCTGCCACTGACAACTTGGTTAGTGACCTCTGGGTGGTGACCTGTGATTGGTGACCCAGTGGAGTAGGAACATCTTTGAGTGCGGTTGAGCAGTGTCCCAGATTGTATACTTAGAGCCCAGATGAGACCTGAAAGAGAGATGCCTTCTCTGCCTCCGGCATTCCTCATCCCTACAGGGCAGGATTGCTGGGAGGAGATCACAGAATATGTAAATTAATGCAGCACAGAGCTTGCACATTATAGGACTCAAGACCTGGTAAATTTTCTTCCTATTGCTCCCCCTTTGCTCATAAGTTTGTGCTTTCCTAGTAAAGGTCCCAGATGATTCAGGTGAAGCAGAATAGCTCTAACTCATTCTGCCTCCAGGTTTTCCCCACGATGGGCCTGGATACATCCTCTTTTGAGATTATGACTTGAATCAGATCATCTCTTTTTCTTTCCCCCTTGGCGCCGCCCCCCCCCCGCCCCGAATCAGATCATCTTTATGCTCGACAGATCTCTTATATGATTTTTTTAAGCACAGTGTTTCTGAGTACTAAAATATATATTTTATGCAACCTTTTTTTTCAACCTATGGCTTATAAAACATGAGTTTGGGCTTCATTTTACCAAAAAAACAGCACTCTTAGATTCTAAGAGTCTAAAGACTACTAGAGATATGTACCATTCTCGAGCATTGCTTTTCCTTGTAAGAAACCATGGTCAGTGCTGATGAAGAGTCCTAGGCCTATGTATAAGAGACATGTAATGGGTAGAGAAAGATGAGAGTAGCATTGAGGAATAGCTTGTAAATATCACACTCAGCCTCTAGGTGCTGGTCTTCTCTTCATACCCAACATGCAGGAAATTGAGACAGGACAGCTTCAGTTGTTGTTATATTAGGGGTAGGTTTTCTGTCCCAGAAAGGATGCTTTGAGGGTTGGGTGTTGGCGGTTGCTCTTTATTTGTTGTCCACAAGCTTAGGAGGATGAGGACAAATCCTCTCTCTGCAGCAGGAGCCCTGCCCCATCACCTAGCTCCGAGGTCCCCAGACGGAGCCCCACACGCCTTCCTTCCTCCTGATGGTGCTTTTCAAAAACAAAAACTTCCCCTCTGACCTGTCCTCAGTTATCCTTGTCTCATGTCACTAAGAGCCATAAACCTATCACCCAGAAGTTCCCTCTGTCCCTGCCAGAGCCACAGTGACGATATCATTCATGTCAAAATGTGGCCAAAGTGGAGGACTGCAGATACTAAAAGAATTTCCAAAACAAGTTGTTCGTGACCATAAGGGCCTTAAAAGAAAAGGTGGCAGGAGCAAGGTTACCCATGGGAAGGAAGAAGAGCAGAAATGCTTCTTTATGTCCTTCCCCAGAGACAGAACCCAGGGGGAAAATGAGCAGAGGGCATGTCTTTCCTCAGCTGTACCTCGAGTTTATCATACCTCAGCCCTATGCCTGCCATGCTGGGCACTAGTTTTCATAGACGGAGAATAAAACTATGTCCCTCTCAGGATTAATTTTTTTAAGTGAGCTTTTATTGAGATAAATGAACAAAACCCAAGATTTTACCAGCCATATTTTCTGAACTGTATAAACTTAGCAGAGACTCTGGCCAGTGTACTTGTATGTACAGCACATCATTCCATGTGCAGAAATGTAGAGAAATCATCATCTGAGTGCTCCAGCAGAGGCTTCCGGGGAAGGGATGGGTCAGCCCTGTGTCTGCACACCCCTCTATCTACATGGATACAGGTCACTTCTCTGCCCTTCGAACCCTTGTTACCTGAACGTCCCACCCACTTCTCTATGTAAAGGGACCCAACTTAGTTTCTGAGATTGGACATGGGGCTGCCACCTGCTGGATGAAAAGTCACGTGGCTCAGGGCTTGGCTGAGTTTGGTGATTAAGTCCAGACACAAAAAACACCTGGTTTCTGGAAAGGTTATCATCCCAGCATGAGGCATGATTACAGCTGCACACAACTCTTACTGACTGTAAATCTTAGGGATTTACAGCAGGTGCCATGAGGGGAGTGCTTGTGATTTTTAGGCCTTCTTACTATGAAGCAGTTTCTTGCAGCCCATGGTGATTTTCTTCTATAGGATCTGCCTTTCGTTCAGATAGACGGGAGATCAATTTATGCATAAGAGGTTTGCACTTCAAGCCTCATTTCCCCTTAGGCATGTCACCATGTAAAACACTTGGGCCCCAGGGCGCCTGGGTGGCTCAGTTGTTAGGCGTCTGCCTTCGGCCCAGGTCATGATCCCCGGGTCCTGGGATCGAGCCCCACATCGGGCTCCCTGCTTGGCGGGAAGCCTGCTTCTCCCCCTCCCACTCCCCCTGCTTGTGTTCCTGCTCTTGCTATCTCTCTGTCAAATAAATAAATAAAATCTTTAAAAAAAAAACCAAACAAAAAAAAAACACTTGGGCCCCATTCTGGGACATTATTTTGTTAGTTAAGGCAGATTTCTAAGGATGGTGGAATGGATAACCTGAGAGGAAAGAAGTAAGTCTTCAAGATGGTGTTACATCTTTATCCTAAGGGGAGTGGGACCATGGGGAGAGTGAACTGGAGGCATAGGAGGGAAGATGGAATAGGGTTCTGACTTGATGGGTTTGGCTCAAGGGCAGGGGGTTGCAAGTTGGTAGCGAAAAGAGCTAAAAGGCATTTGGAATCCTCTTCAAATGCTAGGAAAAAAGCAGGAAAGTTGGTAGTGGGCCTAAGTCTTTCCCTACTCATTGAATTTCACCCATTTTCTGTTTAAATACATACTTCTCTACCCAGAGCTATACCCTTGGGGATATACCTACTCCCCTGCCCTGTAGATTGGGCCCAAGAATTAAGAAGAAATGCAGAAAGACGTCTCAGCATTAGACTTGCCTGGGCAATTTCGGAGCCTTTGATGTTGTGTGTCTTTGATTAAATTTGGGAACATCTTGACCATTATTTCTTCAAGTACTTTTTCTGTCTCTGAGACTCTGTTCATTTCTTTCTGTCAGTCCTTTTTTTCTGTTTATCAAATTGGTAGTTTCTATTCATCTGTCCTTAAGTTCACAGAGTCTCTCCTCCAGGTCTATTTTGGTATTAAGCCCATCCAGTGACTGTCTTATTTCAGATATTGTATTTTTCAGTTTTAGAAGTTACCTTTGATTATTTTTAGATAATTTCTATTTCTCTTATGAATTTCCTACATTTTAATTTATTATGACCTTATTTTGCTTTTTATAACTTAGCATAGTTAGAATAGCTGCTTTAAAAATCTTTGTTCGCTAATTGTAATATCTGGGTCTGCTTGAAGTTACCTTCAGGATTATCTTTTTTTTTTTTTTTTTCTTGAGAATGGGTCACATTTTCCTGTATGTATGTCAGTGATTTTAGATTGATCCTGTACATTGTTAAAGTTATATTGTAAAGACTCTGGATATTTTTTTACATTCCTACAAAGAGTTTATTAATATTACTGTTTTTTTAAGGCAGATAGGAGGTAATTTGATTTGATTCAAAATGTAAACTCTGTGTCTTGGGTGGCAGCTCCAATCTCAGTTCAGGTTTTGTTTTTTTTTTTTTTGAGAGCACGCAACCAGGGAGGAGCAGAAGGAAATCTTTTTTTTTTTTTAAATTCTATTATGTTATGTTAATCACCATACATTACATCATTAGTTTTTGATGTAGTGTTCCATGATTCATTGTTTGCGTAGAACACCCAGTGCTCCATTCAGTCCGTGCCCTCTTTAATACCCATCACCAGGCTAATCCATCCCCCTACCCCCATCCCCTCTAGAACCCTCAGTTTGTTTCTCGGAGTCCATAGTCTCTCATGGTTCCTCTCCCACTCCGATCTCCCCCCCTTCATTTTTCCCTTTCTGTTACCTTCTTCTCTTCTTCTTCTTTTTTTTTTTTTTTAACATATAATGTATTATTTGTTTCAGAGGTACAGGTCTGCGATTCAACAGTCTCACACAATTCACAGCACTCACCATAGCACATACCCTCCCCAGTGTCTATAACCCAGCCACCCCATCCCTCCCACCCCCTACCACTCCAGCAACCCTGTTTGTTTCTTTTTTTTTTTTTTTTAAAGATTTTATTTATTTATTTGAGAGAGAGAATGAGACAGAGCATGAGAGGGTCAGAGGGAGAAGCAGACTCCCTGCCGAGCAGGGAGCCCGATGTGGGACTCGATCCCGGGACTCCAGGATCATGACCTGAGCCGAAGGCAGTCCCTTAACCAACTGAGCCACCCAGGCGCCCCAACCCTCTTTGTTTTTTGAGACTAAGAATTCCTCATATCAGTGAGATCATGATACATGTCTTTCTCTGATTGACTTATTTAGCTCAGCATAATACCCTCCAGTTCCATCCACGTCATTGCAAATGGCAAGATCTCATTCCTTTTGATGGCTGTATAATATTCCATGGTTTATATATACCACATCTTCTTTATCCATTCATCTGTCGATGGACATCTTGGCTCTTCCCACAGTTTGGCTATTGTGGACAATCCTGCTATAAACATCGGGGTGCATGTGCCCCTTCAGATCCCTACATTTGTATCTTTGGGGTAAATACCCAGTAGTGCATTTGCTGGATCATATAGTAGCTCTATTTTCAACTTTTTGAGGAACCTCCATACTGTTTTCCAGAGTGGCTGCACCAGCTTGCATTCCCAGCAACAGTGTAGGAGGGTTCCCCTTTCTCCGCATCCCCGCCAACATCTGTCGTTTCCTGACTTGTTAATTTTAGCCATTCTGACTGGTGTGAGGTGGTATCTCATTGAGGTTTTGATTTGGATTTCCCTGATGCCGAGCGATGTTGAGCACTTTTTCATGTGTCTGTTGGCCATTTGGATGTCTTCTTTGGAAAAATGTCTGTTCATGTCTTCTGCCCATTTCTTGATTGGATCATTTGTTCTTTGGGTGCTAAGTTTGAGAAGTTCTTTATAGATTTTGGATACTAGCCCTTTATCTGATATGTCATTTGCAAATATCTTCTCCCATTCTGTCGGTTGTCTTTTGGTTTTGTTGACTGTTTCTTTTGCTGTGCAAAAGCTATTTATCTTGATGAAGTTCCAATAGTTCATTTTTGCCCTTGCTTCCCTTGCCTTTGGCGATGTTTCTAGGAAGAAGTGCTGTGGTTGAGTTCGAAGAGGTTGCTGCCTGTGTTCTCCTTTAGGATTTTGATGGACTCCTGTCTCACATTTGGAGTCTGTTTTTGTGTGTGGTGCATGGGAATGGTCCAGTTTCATTCTTCTGCATGTGGCTGTCCAATTTTCCCAACACCATTTGTTGAAGAGACTGTCTTTTTTCCACTGGACATTCTTTCCTGCTTTGTCGAAGATGAGTTGACCATAGAGTTGAGGGTCCATTTCTGGGCTCTCTATTCTGTTCCATTGATCTATGTGTCTGTTTTTGTGCCAGTACCATACTGTCTTGATGATGACAGCTTTGTAATAGAGCTGGAAGTCCGGAATTATGATGCCGCCAGCTTTGCTAATCTTTTTCAACATTCCTCTGGCTATTCGGGGTCTTTTCTGGTTCCACACAAATTTTAGGATTATTTATTCCATTTCTTTGAAAAAAGTGGATGGTATTTTGATAGGGATTGCATTAAATGTGTAGATTGCTCTAGGTAGCATTGACATCTTCACAATATTTGTTCTTCCAGTCCATGAGCATGGAATGTTTTTCCATTTCTTTGTGTCTTCCTCAATTTCTTTCATGAGTATTTTATCGTTTTCTGAGTACAGATCCTTTGCCTCTTTGGTTAGATTTATTCCTAGGTATCTTATGGTTTTGGGTGCAATTGTAAATGGGATCGCCTCCTTCATTTCTCTTTCTTCTGTCCTGGTGTATAGGAATGCGACTGATTTCTGTGCATTGATTTTATATCCTGCCACTTTACTGAATTCCTGTATGAGTTCTAGCAGTTTGGGGTGGGGTCTTTTGGGTTTTCCACATAAAGTATACTATCATCTGCAAAGAGTGAGAGTTTGACTTCTTCTTTGCCGATTTGGATGCCTTTTATTTCTTTTTGTTGTCTGATTGCTGTGGCTAGGACTTCTAATACTATGTTGAATAGCAGTGGTGATAGTGGACATCCCTGCCGCGTTCCTGATCTTAGGGGGAAAGTTCTCAGTTCTTCCCCATTGAGAATGATATTCGCTGTGGGTTTTTCATAGATGGCTTTTGTGATATTGAGGTGTATATGCTCTATCCCTATACTCTGAAGGGTTTTGATCAAGAAAGGATGCTGTACTTTGTCAAATGCTTTTTCTGCATCTGTTGAGAGGATCATATGGTTCTTGTTCTTTCTTTTATTAATGTCTTGTATCACATTGATTGCTTTGCGGATGTTGAACCAACCTTGCAGCCCAGGGATAAATCCCACTTGGTCGTGGTGAATAATCCTTTTAATGTACTGTTGGATCCTATTGGCTAGTATTTTGGTGAGAATTTTTGCATCCGTGTTCATCAAGGATATTGGTCTGTAAGTCTCCTTTTTGATGGAGTCTTTGGTTTTGGGATCAAGGTAATGGTGGCCTCCTAAAACGAGTTTGGAAGTTTTCCTTCCATTTCTATTTTTTGGAACAGTTTCAGAAGAATAGGTATTAATTCTTCTTGAAATGTTTGGTAGAATTCCACTGGGAAGCCATCTGGCCCTGGGCTTTTGTTTGTTGGGAGATTTTTGATGACTGCTTCAATTTCCTTAGTGGTTATAGGTCTGTTCAGGTTTTTCTCTTTCTTCCTGGTTCAGTTTTGGTAGTTGATACATCTCTAGGAATGCATCCATTTCTTCCAGGTTATCATCTAATTTGCTGGCATATAGTTGCTCATAATATGTTCTTATAATTGTTTGTATTTCTTTGGTATTGGTTTTGATCTCTCCTCTTTCATTCATGATTTTGTTGATTGGGTCATTTCTCTTTTCTTTTTGATAAGTCTGGCCAGGGGTTTATCAATCTTGTTAATTCTTTCAAAGAACCAGCTCCTAGTTTTGTTGATCTGTTCTACTGTTCTTTTGGTTTCTATTTCATTGATTTCTGCTCTGATCTTTATTATTTCTCTTCTCCTACTGGGTTTAGGCTTTATTTGCTGTTCTCTCTCCAGCTCCTTTAGGTGTAGGGTTAGGTTGTGTACTTTCTTGTTTCTTGAGAAAGGCTTGTATTGCTCTATACTTTCCTCTTAGGACTGCCTTTGCTGCATCCCAAAGATTTTGAACAGTTGTGTTTTCATTTTCATTGGTTTCTGTGAATTTTTAAAATTCTTCTTTAATTCCCTGGTTGACCCATTCATTCTTTAGTAGGATGCTCTTTAGCCTCCATGTATTTGAGTTCTTTCTGACTTTCCTCTTGTGATTGAGTTCTAGTTTCAAAGCATTGTGGTCTGAAAATAGGCAGGGAATGATCCCAATCTTTTGGTACCAGTTGAGACTTGATTTGTGACCTAAGATGTGATCATTCTGGAGAATGTTTCATGGGCACTTGAGAAGAATGTGTATTCTGTTGCTTTGAGATGGAATGTTCTGAATATATCTGTGAAGTCCATTGGGTCCAGTGTGTCATTTAAAGTCTTTATTTCCTTATTGATCTTTTGCTTAGATGATCTGTCAATTTCAGTGAGGGGGGTGTTAAAGTCCCCCACTATTATTGTATTGTTGTCAATGTGTTTCTTTGCTTTTGTTATTAATTGGCTTATATAATTGGCTGCTCCCATGTTAGGGGCATAGATATTTACAATTGTTAGATCTTCTTGTTGGATAGACCCTTTAAGTAGGATATAGTGTCCTTCATCATCTCTTATTATAGTCTTTGGTTTAAAATCTAATTTGTCTGATATAAGGATTGCCACCCCAACTTTCTTTTGGTGTCCATTAGCATGGTGAATCGTTTTCCACCCCCTCACTTTCAATCTGGGTGTTTCTTTGGGTCTAAAATGAGTCTCTTGCAGACAGCATATCGATGGGTCTTGTTTTTTAATCCAATCTGATAGCCTGTGTCTTTTGATTGGAGCATTTAGCCCATTTACATTCAGGGTAACTATTGAAAGATACGAATTTGGTGCCATTGTATTGCCTGTAAGGTGACTGTTATTGTATATTATCTGTGTTCCTTTCTGGTCTATGTTACTTTTAGGCTCTCTCTTTGCTTAGAGGACCCCTTTCAATATTTCTTGTAGGGCTGGTTTCGTGTTTGCAAATTCCTTTAGTTTTTGTGTGTCCTGGAAGCTTTTTATCTCTCCTATTTTCAGTGACAGCCTAGCTGGATATAGTATTCTTGGCTGCATATTTTTCTCATTTAGTGCTCTGAATATATCATGCCAGTCCTTTCTGGCCTGCCAGGTCTCTGTGGATAGGTCTGTTGCCAATCTAATGTTTCTACCATTGTAGGTTACATATCTCTTCTCCCGAGCTGCTTTCAGGATTTTCTCTTTGTCTCTGAGACTTGTAAGTTTTACTATTAGATGTCGGGGTGTTGACCTATTTTTATTGATTTATTTATTGTGGGTTCTCTGTGCCTCCTGGATTTTGATGTCTGTTTCCTTCCCCAAATTAGGGAAATTCTCTGCTATAATTTGCTCCAGTATACCTTCTGCCCCTCTCTCTCTTTCTTCTTCTTCTGGGATCCCAATTATTCTAATATTGTTTCGTCTTATGGTATCACTTATCTCTCAAAATTCTGCCCTAGTGATCCCGTAGTTGTTTCTCTCTCTTTTTCTCAGCTTCTTTATTTTCCATCATTTGGTCTTCTATATCACTAATTCTTCTGCCACATTTACCCTAGCAGTTGGAGCCTCCAATTTTTTTTTATTTTTTAAATTTTTTATTGTTATGTTAATCACCATATATTACATCATTAGTTTTTGATGTAGTGTTCCATGATTCATTGTTTGTGCATAACACCCAGTGCTCCATGCAGAACGTGCCCTCTTTAATACCCATCACCAGGATAACCCATCCTCCCACCCCCCTCCCCTCTAGAACCCTCAGTTTGTTTTTCAGAGTCCATCGTCTCTCATGGTTCATCTCCCCCTCCAATTTCCCCCCTTCATTCTTCCCCTCCTGCTATCTTCTTCTTCTTTTTTTTTTCTTAACATATATTGCATTATTTGTTTCAGAGGTACAGATCTGTGATTCAACAGTCTTGCACAATTCACAGTGCTCACCATAGCACATACCCTCCCCAATGTCTATCACCCAGCCACCCCATCCCTCCCACCCCACCCCCCACTCCAGCAACCCTCAGTTTGTTTCCTGAGATTAAGAATTCCTCATATTAGTGAGGTCATATGATACATGTCTTTCTCTGATTGACTTATTTTGCTCAGCATAACACCCTCCAGTTCCATCCACGTCATTGCAAATGGCAAGATCTCATTCCTTTTGATGGCTGCATAATATTCCATTGTATATATATACCACATCTTCTTTATCCATTCATCTGTTGATGGACATCTTGGTAGAGCCTCCATTTTTGATTGCACCTCATTAATAGCCTTTTTTATTTCGACTTGGTTAGATTTTAGTTCTTTTATTTCTCCAGGAAGGGTTTCTCTAGTATCTTCCATGCTTTTTTCAAGCCCAGCTAGTATCTTTAAAATCGTCATTCTGAACTCTAATTCTGACATCTTACGAATGTCCGTATTGATTAGGTCCCTAGCAGTCGGTGCTGCCTCTTGTTCTTTTTTTTGAGGTGATTTTTTCCATCTTGTCATTTTGTCCAGAGGAGAACAGATGAATGAGAGAACAAAATGGTAACAGGGTAACAATGACCCCAGAAAAATATACGCTAAACAAATCAGAGGAGACCTGAAACCGGGGGGAAAAGAAAGGGAAAGAAAGAAGAAAGAAAAAGAAAAAGATAAAAAAAAACCCAGAATATGATCAAATATGATCAGGCTGGTTCATAGATCAGTGCCACACAGTAGATTTTGGTGTATTTTGGTCTGTTAGAAGAAAGTGCCTCCCAAAATTTTAAATAAGGAAAAATTTATATTATGTACAAAAATAAGGGTTAATATGATGAAGGGATGGAATATGACTGTAAAGATGAAAATTATAAAAGATTTTATAAAAGGTATTGATAAGAAGTTGGTTGAAAAAAGAAAGAAGAGGATTTAAAAAAAAAAAGGGAGAGAATGTGATCAGGCAGGCCACTAGAACAAAGCCATACACTAGAGCTTTAGGGTATATTTTGGTCTGTTAGAAGAAACTGTATCCCAAAATTTTAAAGAGAGAACTATATATATATATATATATATATATATATATATATATACCAAAAATAAGGTTAACTACTCTCAAGGGATAGAATATGACTCTAAAAATGAAAAATGAAACAGATTTTTTAAAAAAGGGATTGATAAGATGTTGGTTGAAAAAGGGAAAAAGAAAAATTCAAAAAAAAAAAAAATTAAAAAAATTAACTTTGAAATACTAAAGAATCATGGGGAAAAAGCCATGGATTCTATGTGCAGTATTCCCCTAGCGATGGAGTTCTGCCGTTCTCATTGATCGGTAAACTTGGTCTTGGCTGGCTGTTCTCGCTGATCTTCTGGGGGAGGGGCCTGTTGCCGTGGTTCCCAAATGTCTTTGCTGGAGGCAGAATTGCCCCGCCCTTGCCTGGTCTGGGCTAAGTAATCTGCTCGGGTTTGCTCTCGGGAGCTTTTGTTCCCTGCAAGCTCTCTGTACAGCTTTGGAGGCCGAGAGTGAAAATGACGGCCTCCCAGTCTCCGCCCCGGAGGAGCCAAGAACTCGGGGCCCGCTCCTCATTGAGCCCCCAGAGAAAAGCAGTCAGTCACTCCCATCTCCCGGGTCTCCGGCCGTACTCAGTGCTCACCTGGCCTGTGACCGAGCGTTTCTATCTCTGGTGCACGACCCCGTGTGGAGTCTCCAAACCCAGCAGATCCCTGCGGTGCACCCCTGTGCCACTCCTCCCGGGGGAGGAAGAGGAGTCACCTCGGATCTGCCGCTTGTTGGGTCCCTGCTGGAGGAGGAGTGGCCTGACTGTGCCGAGGAGAGGGAGAATCTTAAGCAGGTGGGGCTCGATCATGACCTGAGCCAAAATCATGACCTGAGATCCTGAGATCCTGAGATCATGACCTGAGCTGAAATCAAGAGTCGGCCACTTAACTGACTGAGCCACCCAGGCGCCCCATTAGTTCAGTTCTTTATCTTTAGTGTGGTTGCTTGTGAAGTCAGCGGGAGACCTGGGTCCAGTTTATGTACAGAAGCCAGAGCTTCCTGTCTTGGGTTTTCTCCTTTCCAGGGTTTCTTCCTTACTTTCCAGCACCTGTGGTTGCCTCAGACTTGGTCCTCTGGTTCTTCAGTCAAATATGGGAGGTTTTCTGTTTACTTACAGCTTCTTGGCTTGGTGCAGATTGGAGCCTGCCTTCAGACTGGAAGCTTTGGGAAAAACAAAGATCCCACCACAAAATGGAAACTTACACAGAGGCTCATGCAGTACCAGTCCGTTCTTCTGCCTGTTGGCTTTGCTCCAGAATATGCCTATCTTGGTCGCTCTTTAGTGCTCACAGCTAGTGCTTCATATTTTTGTGCAGAGCCTATGTGAAGTGGTGACAGATGTTAGCTTCAGCTTTTGTGGGCATTGAGGAGATGAGAGAGTAGGGCAGGAGACAGATACTGTGTAACTTGAATCCTGGAGGCTGGTCCTTAGAATCCTGTCTGTCACAGCATAGGCAAGGAGGGCTCAGTGTGTCCTTATTAGGATCAGGGGCATGAATCAAGCCCTGTGAATCTGCCTCAGGATCTATCTCAGTGTGCGGGGCTGGGCTCCCAGCCTGCCCGTGATGACATAATGGTTTTCTTAGAGGTTGCCTTTTAACCCTGGGAAATGTTAGAATTATGTGTGGAAGGCGTGAAATCAAATCAACTGACAAAGAGCCAAACCCTGTGGTGTATATTGAGAGAGAGGACAAATCATGAGGAGGAGAATCACTGAAATCAAGGGGCGAGTGTTCAAAAGATGAGTCAGAGTATGGATGCTTACCGGATGTTCAGGAGGATAACGGTCTGAAGAGCAATGACTGGATTGGGAAACCTGGTGGGACTTGGGGTCCTGGGTTAGAGCGAAGGGTTAGCAGAACCTGATTGGATGGGGGGAGTGTGAGTGGGAGGCGAGGGAGGCAAGTCTCTGTGTAGTCAACGCTTCCTGGAAGAGAGAGGGGAGGGGAGGGCACGCCAGTGAGGGTTGTGTCACTTTATTTTTTTCCTTTAAAGTTGGGAAAAACTGAAGAATGTTTACTGAGAGAAAGGAGCCGGTAGGAGAAAAAGGTTAACTCACATACTAGTATATGGACCGCTTCCTGAGAAACAGGGGATTTAGGATAAGGGTGAAGAGATTGGCTTTGGGCAAGAGGAGCAACTCTTTTTAAAATGGGCTCCATTTATAATGAAGTACAATATGGTGACTAACATAACATAATAAAAAAAAAAGAAAAAAGGGTTCCATTTAATTGATTAATTGGACACACTAACAAGTACTGAAGTTTTTGGGGATAAACATCAATAGGTTAAAAAAAAGTATTACATGGTTTCTTTATCACAATGAAAATCTCCAAGGCTCAGGACCCTTGTTGGCCCTTACGATATTTCTTCCTTTGTCAGACTCCGGTCAAACATCTTTCTTTAGCTTTGCCTAACGATTGGAAGTCAAGTTGTTATGATTTTCCCAGCAGGGCCACTTTAACCTTTGCTTAACTTGGAGTTTAACTCTTGGCCTTCCATACTATATAATTTTTTATGGCTATGCACCTAAAAAAGACTTAACATCTTTGACCAATATTTTTCTTGGTTCATAGTCACAAGGGGCACAGGCACTAGGTAGGGAATGTAACACAGGAAGAAAGGGATTTTTTTTTTTTTTTTTTTTAAGATTTTATTTATTTATTTGACAGAGAGAGACACAGCGAGAGAGGGAACACAAGCAGGGGGAGTGGGAGAGGGAGAAGCAGGCTCCCCTATGAGCAGGGAGCCCGATGCGGGGCTCGATCCCAGGACCCTGGGATCACAACCTGAGCCAAAGGCAGACGCTTAACGACTGAGCCACCCAGGCGCCCCAGAAAGGGATGTGTTCTTAAAAAAAAAAAAAAAAACAACTAAATTTGAGCAATTTCTGGGAAGAAGAAAATACTTTTCTCTTACATGACCTTAAAAGCTGTTAGATTATGTGAGATTGGGGACGTGTAGTTATGTTGTGGTTAATGGTAGATTTCAGTGAATGTCCTCAACATAAAAACATAATGAGGAAACACATATATTCTGATCAAATTCACTCTTTTTTTAATTTAAATTCAATTAGACACCATATAGTAAATCATTAGTTTCAGATGTAATGTTCAATTATTCATCAGTTGCATATAACCCCCAGTCTTGATCAAATTCACTCTTCAGCCACAGTAAATACTTTTGGGCGGGGTATAAGTGAATTACACTTTAAACTTAAAACTTTGCCACTCTTCAGAAGTAGATCACTCCCCCACCCCCAACTCCTGCAAAGATCCTTTGCTTAGTTATAGCTGATCAGTAAATACAACCCTAGGTGTACTTTCACAAAGAGACTTGAATTTTGTACCAGAGAAGGAGATTCAGTTAACATTGTCATTCCCTAAATACGGTGAGCAAGGATTTTGCTGTATCAGTTTTTGTCTTTGAGTAACCAACTTCAGGATAGCTCATGAGCTGGTCAGTTTGGTTGGCATTTATCTGTTCTTTTCCTGTGGAAACAGCAGGAAATAAAGGCATTAAGCACGTTTTCATTGTCATTGAGCTTGGCGGCCCTTGAAGGAAGGTTCTGACAGCCTCTCTGAGGGGGGAGTTGGTTCCCTAACTAAAATAATGGCAGAAGAGGATGTCTCTGTGCGAAGGGTCCCAAAACATGGTGGGCCTGTGACTGGAAATCACTCCTGGCTGCTTTGGGGTTGGGAGTGTTCCATGGGGCAGCTTGGACACTCAGCTCTGTTCTTCTTTGCTTGCCCTAGATATCTCTTGCTACTCCTTCTTGCAAATGAAGAGGGCTGACCCCTTGGGTTGCCATCAATGAACATGGGTTTATGTGGGGATGTGTGGTCTCAGGCTGTCACCACCCCTTTTTGGAGTGAGGAGAGCTCACCTCCCCTTTGGAAGCACACTTTCTGCTGAAGGCCATTTTGCAGCTCTGCAGCCTAGGGCCGCCACTTCTCGTTCCCTGCTGCAGTTGGCTAAGTATTAAACAGACACCAGCATGAGGTACTTGTACACTAACGAGAGTAGAAATATGGAACTGCCCCTTGGCTTCTTGTTTAGCCTGTTCCCTCCATAAGCCCCCAGTTTATACAGAGTCAGCTTCCAGATGCATCAGGTCACTCTGCTTCCTCTTGCTATTTGCCAACATGGGGCCCTTGGGAAGGGAGCCCAGGCTGAAGACCCTATAACTGCTGCTGAGAGATATTTTTAAATGTACGCAGAGGGAGGTACTGGGAGTTCAACTGAAGCATCTCCCATTTCCCCCTTAGAGCCCTAGAGAGACCAGTTCTCCTGCTTCCTACCTGCCTCCTCCCATCCCACCAAGCGCTTTCAGGTCCCAGCTTGGGTTTATTCACAATCATGTGTATAATTCATGCAAGACAGGTTACAGTGGAGCGTGTTACCTTTGTTATTCAAGCATGGCTCAGTAATGCTGCTCCAGATTTTGGCCAGGAAGTAGGTTTTATTGGTGTTTGGGCCTGATGTTTTCCTGTCCGGAAACTTCCCCCTTCCCTTGGCGAGGTTGTTTTGGCAAGCACCGTCAGGGAAAATCTCCCTTCCACTTGTCCAGTTGGATAAATGGGTTCCAAGCAAAAACAGGCTGTTGTGTAAATCAGAAACCCTTGGGGGGAAATGTTTGCTTAAAAGAGTTTGCATTGAGCAGTGGGGAGTCAAGACTGCTCTGGCAGACATTGCGAGCCCAAGCTGAGCCCTGGTTTTGCCAGGATCATTCCTGGTGATGGTGCAGTTAGCATCCTGGCATCTCTGGAGCTGTAGGATGTTCTGGGAAGGGAGTGCTTCCTATCTAGTTGAAGACCATCATGCTTTTTCTGACCTATTGTTTCCATACTCCCTGAAATAATGGAAGCCCTGATGCCAGAGAGCTGAGAAATGAAAGACTCTGTGTCTCCATTTATTGTGCTTTTCTGCCCTCTAGGTTTTCTATAGGGTCAAGTAGAGGAAGGAGATCAGTATCTGCAGGAGAAGCTACTGAAAGCACAGAAGAGGAGGTGGTGGGTGGTACCTGAAAAATAAAAGTTAGCTCGCCAGTCAAGTGACTGGAGGGAAAGAAGCTGGAGAGGGCAGGGACAGAAGAGAGGCCTTCTGAGTGGTTCGGTGTGGTTGGAGTGGAGCGTGGGCCAGGGGTGGAGGTGGGAGATGAGGCTGGGGAGGAAGGCAGAGGCAGGTCCAGGAAAGCTTATATGCCATGCTAGAGAGTCTGGTTTTATCTGGAAGAGTTTTCAGGTGGGGAGTGAAATGATCCCATTTTGTGATCTCATTTCAGAGAGTTTACTCTGGTCACACTATGGGGATTGATGTAGAAGCGGTGGGAAATGCAGCAGCATGTCCAGGTGGTAAATTGTCACATGAGCCAAGTGAGAAATGGTCAGGGTCTGAACCAAGCGGGAAAGACAAACCAATGAGATGGGGGGGCTGCCCTTGGTGAGTGATTATCTGGAGCCGTGATGGGGTGGGTCCAGGCGGGCATCTGGGGATCTGACTTGGGTGAGAGAGAGGGGAATGGTCGTGCCTTTTGGGAAAGTGGGCAACAGAGGAGGAAGAGCAGTTAGGGGGATAGAGTAGAAGATGACTTCACAGCAAACATTTGTAGAATTGGGTTAAATGGAAACCCTTATGAGCCTTCTCCTGGGTCAATGGTGTATGCTTATTTTCCTTTCAGGAGAGATTTTGGGCCTCACAAAGTGTTACCAGTGAAGTTTTACCAGCCCGACCAGTTTGTCCCAAGTGAAGAGAACATGGATCTGCTCACAACGTATAAACAAGATTATAACCCCTACCCTGTCTGTCGAATGGACCCCATCAAGCCTCGGGACAGTAAATACCCATGTGGTGACAAGATGGAGTGTCTGCCTACTTACAAAGGTGGGAGAGTGCTTGAGGGGCAGGTTGGGGAAGGATAGGCTGAGCCTGTATGCAGGCCAAGAAATGGGTTTTGCAGGTACACCCTCGGAGTGCAGGGGTCGGGGGTACTACATCCTGTGGGCCAAATCTGGTCTGCAGCCTGTTTTTGTAGAGCTGGAGAGCTGAGAATGGTTTTAAATTTTTGAATGATTAAAAAAAATCAGACTATTATTTTAGGAAATGTGAAAATTACTTGATGTTCAAACTTTGGCATTCATAAGTACATTTTGTTGGAGCATGGCCACACTCATTTGTTTACACATTATCCGTGGCTACTTCTGTGCTAGAGCAGTGAATCCGAGTGGTTGTGATGGAGATTCTATGGCCTGCAAGGCCCAAGACATTTAATACCTGGTCTTTTATAGAAAAGATGTACCAACCCCTGCCTTAACTTGCTGTTAGAATTTTACACTGGGGAAACGTTTCAAGTTTAAGTCAAGTTTAAGTTAGGTTCCATTGCTGATTGAGTCATTGATTCATTCATCCATTTAAAAAATTATGGAAACCTAATGTACATACAGAAAAACGTACAAATCTTAATTATACAGGCCAATGAACTTTGAGTGAACACATTCCTGTAAATAGTGCCCTGATCAAGAAATAGGACACTGATCCCATCTAGGATAAACCATTATGCTGACTTTTAACACCATAAATTAGTTTTACTAGTTTTGTACTTCATATAAAAGGGATTGATTCATTCTTTTTAAAAAAGATTTATTTATGTATTTATTTGAGAGAGGGGCTTGGGGAGGGGCAGAGGGAGAGAATCTCAAGAGACTCCATGCTGTGTGGGGAATCTGACGTAGGGCTCCATCTCACAACCCATGAGATCACGACCCGAGCCGAAACCAAGAGTGAGATGCTTAACCAACTGAGCCACCCAAGCGTCCTGGTTCATTCTTTATTGAGCATCTGTTAACATCCCAGGCATGGTATTAGGAAGCATAATGATCTGCCGTGACTTAGTAGTCCTGTAGGAGAGATGGGATATGGAGTGGTAGGGACAGTGAAAGCAGTGTGGCAGTCACTCTGTGGGGCACAAGCCACAGGCTGAGACCATGGGGATGGAGGCCAGTTTATAGTCCTTAACTCTTTTGCTTCTGATGCACGTGGCCCTAGGAATATATGTTCAATTGTTCATGTCACATGTTTGTGGATCCCTAAATGACTGTGCTAATAGTTGCTTTTATTTAGTCAAGCCAGACATTTAGGCAAGTGGAGATAGGGAGGCTTGCGGGGATGTAGGAATCCTCCTGAAGCCCTTCTAGGGACTCTAAATCTATCATTCCAAAGACAACACACATGGGCGAGCTTCTCTGCTTCTTCCAAGACCCCGGACCCTTGTCATTTTGCCACCTCATCTTTAATATCTTTCTCTTCCATAGTCACCTTCTGCCAGGCTGCATTTTGGACATTTTCATACCCTGAAATGGCTCCTCCTTTATGCACCCCAATATCCAGTGCTCCCAGCTTGCTCTCTTAACTATTCCCACCAAGACAGTTTTTGGCCTCACTGGGATCCCTTGTCCACTGGGGCCTCAACCTTCCATTTCCACATCAATCCCTCCTGTGTCTGTGGCCCATGTAGCCTATTCTCTGGTATATCATTGCAGCCCATCTTTTACTCTCTCTCTCTTCTGTCCTTTCGTTGCTACCTGCCAGCAAAACCCGAATCCTGCCTTCTGCATGTCTACACCTGAGTGTATACCTGAGCATGTCTCCAATCTTGTCTGCTTTTATCCATTTTCCACAGAAAGGAACCAGGGAGATCTTTTAAAAATGGCAATATGATCTGACCCCTTCTCTGTTTAAACTCCTCAAATACTGTGGTTCTTAGGATAAAATCCCAAATCTTTACCATCTCCTCAGGTACCTTGCAGATTCTGGTGCCTCCTCCCGGTGCCCCTCTGCTCTGGCCACAAGACCTTCTTTCAGTTCCTTTCCTGCATTTCTTTTCTGTCTCAGGGCATGTTGCACATGCTACGTCCTCTTTATAGAGCCCTCCACCCTTCCTTTGTCTAGCACTCCTCTTTCAATGAGCAGCAGAAATATCACACCCTTTGAAGCCTTTCTAGACCTTCCTCCATACCAGACTATATACATCCTATTAGATGCCCTAAGAGTGCCTTGTAATCCTCTGTTTTGTAATTCAGTGTGTAATTTTTTTTTTTTTTTTGCTTAACATTTGTCTCCTTGGCCAGGCTGTAATCTCTAAGATGGCAGGGATCTGTCTTTTTCTTTGCCAGCCACAAGGCAGGCACTGTAGTAGATGCTTTACAAAGGAGTCATTACAGCCAGGTGCATTCTGGCCTCTACAGGGCTCCTTCATCTCCCTTTCCATCTAGTGTTTACAGAAGGCAAGAAAAGGGGTGCCATGGACCCTAAAAAGGTAGGAAGGAGGCACAAAACTAGAGTGAGCCCTTATCGCTGATGGGAGAAGGAGCAGGGACTCTGGTAGGGTATGTCCAGCTACAAACTCCTTTCCTTCACATGCTCCTTATGGGTCCCCTTGTTTATGAATCTTGGTGGAGTTAGAGGCTCTTCAGTACAACTGCCTGCTCAGCTCAATTCCCCCTTCCCACTTTGCCCTAGGTGCAGAGAGAGGTCTGGGAGTGAGAAATGGTTTATTCGTTGCATTACTTCCCTATGAGATAGTGGCTTCCAAAAGTGGGCCTTGATAGCCCAACATATGTATTCCCATCATTTAGCACAGAGGATGGCACAACAAAGGTATGTTTAGTGAGGAAATAAATGAATAGTCTGGACCATTGTTTACAAGGCTCCAGGTGACACAGTTTGGCATTAGATTTATGCAAACCCCCACCCAGCCTATTATTCTGTGGGTCCTGGCTAAAAGCAGGAGTGAAGCTCAGGGAAGACCCAGGACATTTACTTTCCCCTTGGGTCAGTCCTGCAAAACTTCACGCATTGTGTGAGAGGACCACACCCTTGCCTTATCACTTGGTGTATCACCTTTCCATGACTTGTCTGTCTCTTGTGGACATTTGCTTCCTTAGGAAGTCTTTTCCATAGCAACCTTCATGGTTTCATGGACATACATTGATTCTCCTCCCAAAGGAGAAGAAAAACCGAAGTCCAAGGTCATTAAATGTGTGTATTTCAACCGGTGCCATCTATATTATGTCTCTATGTTCCACTTACTGTAGTTCTACAGGAAAAATATGCAAACTTTTTTCTCCTATTATGGTCAGCACCTTTAGTGGGGTCCAGAAAACCACCCTTAAATATGCTCCAGCAGCATTTGGTTGTAATTTTGACATTTTCAAAACACTGTGCAATTGGAAAGATTGAAAGTGTAATTACTTGATGCTCAGCTTTAGGCTTAGCTAAGTTTTTTTTAAAGACATATTATTGAATGGAATCCCTTCTAAAGAGATTCTTGCCAATTACCCACATGACACCCTGGCCCTGAAGGGCTTTACTGATGGCTTTTCAGGCATGTACATAGTTTGTCATGTGGAATTCTGAGGTTTTTAGGGTCCTATGCAGGCTTTTTTGTAATACATGTTGGGTGAAGGAAGTTAGGAGGTTGGATAATAATGTGGTTTTGACTGTATTGTTGGGTATCAGAAATCACATGAGGCAACTTTCAGCCTAGGAACCTGTTTTCTTAACACTTCATCCATCACAGAAGAGGGCCAGAAAAGTCCTGTCCCACCCACCCCCAGGCACCTTGAGGCAGTGTGTAGGCATCTACAGGTAGATGCCCCCATTTTAGTGAGGGCTGAAGTCTGAAAGGGAAACATGTGGTTTATATTCAGCTAGATGGTTCCCTCTAAGGCCCCCTAATGCTTTCAAGATGCTGATAGAGCCATTAATGGCTCTCAGAGAAAGATTAGATTCTCAATTAAAATGAGGCCAATTTAAAATAAATAGTTGGTAGTATTATTGGCCTAAAATAAACTTAAAAGTGTGCCTGGGGGTGGGGATGTCAGGACTTCTGGAGGGGTGGAGTGAGGAGCTCAGTAAATCCTCTTCCTAAAAAGCAACAAAAATGGACAAAACAATAAAAACCAACCATTTTAGGGCTCTGGAAATCAACTAAAGGCACACAACAAACTGAGAAGCATTTATTCAAGAAAAATTGCTAAACCATCATTATAAAAAGTCAGAGTTTGTGGCGTTTTATCCTGGGACTCATTCCATCACCCCTCCTCCCAAGTTTGATCTGTGTGGTGGTTCTGCCTGGGTAGGCTGGGCTGTGAAAACCAGCAGCTCTGCTGCTAGTCTGGGCTAACTTGATTTGGAGTAGCGTACATACCCAGAGGTTTCAATAAAAACAATAGTGATCTCAGTAGCAAAAAACTCAGTGAAGACAACTGCAGAATTAGTTGGGGTAGGCAGCAGACCAGACAGAAATCTAACAAAGAGATCCAGAGAATAGGAAAGGCCTTGATAAGCTCATACATATTCCTTATGGCCTAGAAGACTGCATATGGGCAAGGTAGTATACAGGCTCAAGAGAGATAAGAGACGGGGCTAATGATCTACTCATCATCCTGGTTGAAGATGATGCCTGGTCCAGGTACAGAGGAGACATGAGAAATCCTGGAAGAAACTAAAAGCCAAGGCAGAGTTGTAAATGGTCTGATCTTTGACTTTGTTCCCTAACCCACACACACACATTCATTAGCAAAGGGATGAAAGCCTTACTGGCCTAAGGTGTTTAAGCATAACTTTTGATAATCATTGGCTAATTACTAAACAATGCTATCACAGGGTAACTTTCAGGAATCTTGGCTTAAAAACAATTAAAAGAAGAAACTAAGCAAAACATCAGTCGTCACACACTGCTGGGGAGAAAAGACTCCATAGAATTACTGCAGGCAAGTCACTAAACAGCAAAAACAGCTTGCAGTGGGGGTGGGAACTAGCATATTATCTGAAATGGTGAGTTCTTAGCAAAAAATTATAAGGTATAAAAAGGAACAGGGAAATGTAATCCATGAATAGGGGAACAAAGCAGTAAATAAAAACTACCTCTGAAGAGGCCCAGATATTAGACCTAGCAGACTATTTCAAAGTACTTATTATAAATATGTTCAAAGAACAACAGAAAGCAATGCTTATTTTTATTTCTTATTTATTAATTCTTTTAGAGAGAGACCATGTGCACAAATGTGCGAGACTGAGGGGAGGGGTGGGGGGTGGGATTGGGGGACAGAAGAGAGGGAGAGAGAATCTTGAGCAGGCTCCACACACAGCACAGAGCCTAATGTGGGGCTTGATCTCATGACCCTGAGATCATGACCTGAGCTGAAATCAAGAGTTAGATGCTTAGGGGCGCCTGGGTGGCTCAGTCAGTTAAGCAAGCATCTGCCTTCGGCTCAGGTCATGATCCTGGAGTCCTGGGATCGAGCCTTGTGTTGGGCTCCCTGCTCAGTGGGGTGTCTGCTTCTCCATCCTCCTCTGCTCCTCCCCCTGCTCATGCTCTCTCTGTCTCTCTCGCTCAAATAAATAAATAAAATCTTAAAAAAAAAAAGAGTTGGATACTTAACCAACTGAGCCACCCAGGCACTCCAGGAAACCATGTTTAAAGAAATAAAAATATTACAACAGTTTCCTATCAGAGAATGCCAATAAAAGGAAGCCATAAAAATTAAATGAAAACACTGTAATTGAAAGGAGAATAACAAAATAATTATAGGGACTTAACACTAGGTTTGAACTGGCAGAAGAAAGAATCAGTGAAAATGGGGATAAATCAATAAATATTACCCAATCTGAAGAACAGGAAAAAATTAAGAAAGAAACTCAGACTTGTGGGATATCATCAATTGTACAACATACTCATGATGGGAACCCCAGAAGAAGAAAAAGGCAGAAGAAATATTAATCTATATATCCAAGAAGCATAGTCCAAATGGAATAAACAGAGATCCATACTTAGTCACATAATAGTTAAACTGTTGGAAGCCAAGGCCAAAGATTTGGAAAGAAGCAAAAGAGAAAAAAATACTTATCACATACAGGGAAATGACAATAACAACTAAGTTTTCATCAGAAGGTAATTATGTAGGTAAATGTCTACTTTTTTCTATTTTAAAAAACAACCAATAATTATAAAACTGCAAGGATTGTATCAGGAATGCAAGGTTGTTTTAACATCAGAAAATAAATTAATATACCACATTTATAAAGTAAAAGACAAAGCCACATGATTAGTAGACACAGAGAAAATATTTGACAATATCTGATAACCATAAAAGCTCTCAACAAGCTACCATTAGAAGGAAACTTCCTCAGCCTGCTAAAGGGTATCCACAGAAAACCCTATAGCTAATATCATACTTAATGCAGAAAGACTGAGTGCTTTCCTCTCTAAGATTGGGAACCAGTCTAGATGTCTGCTCCTTCCCCTTCCATTGAACATTGTACCACAGGTTATAGCCGGTACATAGTGCAAGAAGAATTAAAAAAAATGCATCTAAATTAGGAAGACACAAAACTGTCTTTATTCTCAGACAACATAATCCTGTATGCAGATAATCCTAAGGAATTCACAGAGAACTACTAGAATGAATACATAAATTCAGCCAAGTATATATAATGTATATTTCTATATATTAACATTGACAATGTGAAAATGAAATTAAGAAAAAGTTCTCTTTAATAGCTTCAAAATTAATAAAATATTTGGGATAAGTTTTGAAAAAGAAGTGTAAGACTTGTACACTGAACTTTGAAAACAGTGCTGAGAGAAATATCTAAATAGATTGTGAGACAATCCATGTACATGGGTTAGAAGATACAATACTATTAACATAACATAATAAAAAAAAATAAATAAATAAAAAGACCATGAAAAAAAAAACAAAAACCAAACCAATACTATTAAGATAGAGTTGCTCCCAAACTGATCTAATGAGTCAATGCTGTTTCTATCAAAATCCCAACAGACTGTTTTTTACCCCCAGAAATTGGAAAGCTGATCCCAAATTTTATATATTAAATTGAAATAAACCAGAATAGCTAAAATTTTGTCATTTTGTCAAATGATGCTGGAAAAATTGAAGATCCACATACAAAAAGATGAACTTAGATCTTTACCTCACATCATACTCAAAAATCAGAAAGGATCAGAGACCTAGATGTAAGAGCTAAAACTATAAACCTTTTAGACTAAGACATAGGAAAAAAATTTCATCTTAAAAAAATATAAAACTTCTGTGTGCTTCAAAAGACACCATTAAGAAAATGAGACTATAAGTAATAGGAAAAAATACTTACAAATCACTTATCTGGTATAGGACTTGTATCCAGAATATGCAAATAACTCATAACTCAATAGTAAGATGACAATTAAAAAAATGGGCAAATGACTTGAGAAGACATTTTACCAAAGAAGGACATATGAATGGCTAATAAGCACATGCAGAGATATTCAACATTGTTTGTTACTTTTAAAATTTTTTAAATGTCATTTGAAATATATAGTTAACATATAATAAATTGGTTTCAGGTGTATAACAGTGATTCAACAATTATATACATTATAAAATGCTCATCATGGTAAGTATATTACACATTATGGACTCTATTCCCTACACTATACTTTTCATCCCTGTGACTTATAAATGCAAGTTTGTATTTCTTAGTCTCCCTCACCCATTTTGCCCAGCCTCCATTACCCTTTTGGCAATCACCAGTTCTTTGTATTTAAGTCTGATTTTTGTTGTTGTTGTTGTTCGTTTTGTTTTTTAGATTCCACATACATGCAAAATCATATGGTATTGGTCTTTCTCTGACTTATTTCACTTAGTGTAATATCCTCTAGGTCAATCCATGTTGTTATGCATGGTAAGATTTCATTCTTTTTACGGGTAATATTCCATTGTATACATATAACACATCTTCTTTATTCATTCATCTATAAGTGGACACTTGGGTTGCTTCCATATCTTGGCTATTGTAAGTAATGCTGCAGTAAACATAGAGATTCATATATCTTTTCAAATTAGTGTTTTTCTTTTCTTTTCTTTTTTTTTTAAAGATTTTATTTATTCATTTGACAGAGCACAAGCAGGGGGAGCAGGGAGGGAGAGGGAGAAGTAGGCTCCCCACTGAGCAGAGGGCCCGACGTGGGGCTCAATCCTAGGACCCTGGGATCACAACCCAAGCTGAAGGCAGATGCTTAACTGACTGAGCCACCCAGGTGCCCCAGTGTTTTTATTTTCTTTGGGTAAATACCCAGTAGTGGAATTATTGTATCATATGATATTTCTATTTAAAAAATTTTGAGGAACTTCCATACTGTCTTCCAGAGTGGTGGCACCAATTTATTTAACTTGGTTAAGTTCCCACCAACAGTGTATGAGGGCTCCCTTTTCTCTATATCCTCACCAACATTTGGTTTTTCTTGTATTTTTGATACTAGCCATTCTGACTGGTCTGAGGTAATATCTTATTATGGTTTTAATTTGCATTTCCCTAATGATTAGTGATGTTGAGCAACTTTTCATGTGTCTGCTGGCCATCTATATGTCTTGTTTGGAAAAATGTCTGTTAAGGTCCTCTCCCCACTTTAAAACTGAGTTGTGTTTTTTTGCTATTGAGTTGTAGGAGTTCTTTATATATTTTGGATAATAGTCCCTTATCATATATGATTTGCAAATATCTTCTCCCATTCAGTATGTCACCTTTTCCTCTTACTGATGGTTTCCTTTGCTGTACAAAAGCTTTTTAGTTTGATGTAGTCCCAATGGTTTTTTTGATTTTGTTTCCCTTGCTTGAGGAGACAGATCCAGAAAAATCATCCTAAATGTGTCCAAGAGGTTACTGCCTATACTTTAGAAGTTTTATGGTTTGAGATGTCACATTTTGGTTTTTAAACTATTTTGATTTATTTTTGTATATGGTTTAAGAAAGTGGTCTAGTTTCATTGTTTTGCATGTAGTTATCCAGTTTTTCCAGCACCATTTATTGAAGAGAGTGTCTTTTTCCCATTGCATATTCTTGGTTCCTTTGTCATAGATTGATTGATCATATATGTATATGTCTATTTCTAGGCTCTGAATTCTGTCCATTGATCTGTGAGTCTATTTTTGTGCCAGTACCATACTGTTTTGATTACTATAGCTTTGTAGTATATCTTAAAATCTGGAATTGTGATACCTCTGTTCCTTCTCAAGATTGCTTTGGCTGTTTGGGTTTGTATTGTGGTTGCCTACAAATTGTAGGATTATTTGTTCTAGTTCTATGAAAAATGCTATTGGTATTTTGATAGGGATTACACTGAATCTGTAGATTGCTTTGGGTAATATAGACATCTTAACAATATTAATTCTTCCAGTCCATGGAATATCTTTCCACTTGTGTCATTAATTTCTTTCATCAGTGTTTTATAGTTTTCAGAGTACAGGTCTTTTGTCTTCTTAGTTAAGTTTATTCTAGGTATTTTATTCTTTTTGGCACACTTGTAAATAAAATTGTTTTAATTTTTCTTTTTGCTACTTTTTTAAAAAAAGATTTTATTTATTTGAGAGAGAGAGAATGAGTGGTGGGGAGGGGCAGAGGGAGAGAGAGAGAGAAGCAGACTCCCTGCTGAGCAGAGAGCCTGATGCGGGGCTCGATCCCAGGACCCTGGGATCATGACCTGAGCCAAAGGCAGACGCTTAACTTACTGAGTCAGATGCCCCTTTTTGCTACTTTCTTACTACTGTACAGAAACACAACTGATTTCTGTGCGTTAATTTTGTATTCTATAACTGTACTCATTTATTCTAGTAGTCTTTTGGTGGAATCTTTAGGGTTTTCTCTGTATAGTATTATGTCACCTGGAAATAGTGACAACTTCTTCCTTGCTAATTTGATTTGGATGTCTGATTGCTGGGGTTAGGGCTTGCGGTACTATGTTCAATAAAAGTGGAAAGAATGGATATCCTTGTCTTGTTCCTGATCTTAGAGGTAAAGCTCTCAGTTTTTCATCATTGAGGATGATGTTAACTGTGGGTTTTTCGTATGTAGCCTTTATGATGTTGAAGAGTGTTCCCTCTAAACCCACTTTGTTGTTTTTTAATCATGAATGGATATTGAATTTTGTCAAATGCTTTTTTTTTTATACATCTATTGAGATGATTATATGGTTTTTAATCTTTTTGTTGATGTGCATATGTTGACTGATTTATGAATATTGAATCATCCTTGCATCCTTGGAATAAAGCCCAGTTGATCATGGTGAATGATCCTTTTATGTACTTTTTTTCCCAATTTTGAAAACACCACTTTATGATTTTTTATTTTATTTTATTTTTAATTTTTTTATTAACATATAATGTATTATTTGTTTCAGGGGTACATGTCTGTGATTCATCGGTCTCCTTTTATGTATTTTTGAATAAAATGGTTTGCTAATATTTTGTTGAGGATATTTGTACCTATGTTCATCAGGGATATTGGCCTGTAGTTCTCTCTCTCTCTCTCTTTTTTTTAACCTCATTATTTTATTTAAAAAAGATTTTTATTGTTATTTAATTACCATACATTACATCATTAGTTTTTGATGTAGTGTTCCATGATTCATTGTTTGCGTAGAACACCCAGTGCTCCATGCAGACCGTGCCCTCTTTAATACCCATCACCAGGCTAACCCATCCTCCCACCCCCTCCCCTCTAGAACCCTCAGTTTGTTTTTCAGAGTCCATCATCTCTCATGGTTCGTCTCCCCCTCTGATTTCCCCCCCTTCATTCTTTCCCTCCAGCTATCTTCTTCTTCTTCTTCTTCTTCTTCTTTTTTTTTTTTTTAACATATATTGTATTATTTGTTTCAGAGGTACAGATCTGTGATTCAACAGTCTTGCACAATTCACATAGTTCTCTTTTTTCATAGTGTCTTCGTCTGGTTTTGGTATCAGGGTAATGCCTCATGGAATGTATTTGGAAGCTTTCCTTCCTCTTCTATTTTTTTTGGAGTAATTTGAGGAGAATAGGTATTAACTCTAACTGTTTGGTGGAATTCACCTGTGAATCCATGTCGTGGTCCTGGACTCCACTTAGTGCCATTTTGTTAATTATTTTCTGGTTGTTTTTTTAGTTTATCTCTGTTCCTTCTTTTCTTGTGGTTTGTTCTCTTCCCTTGTGGTTTGATGGCTTTCTTTCTTTAATGCTATGCTTGGTTTCCTTTCTCTTTATTTTTTGTGTATTATAAGTTTTTGGTTTATGGTTACCATTGGGTTCATGTACAACCTCCTATGTGTATGGCAGTCTATAGGTCTATTTTAAGTTGGTGATTGCTTAAGGTTAAATACATTCTAAAAGCACTAATTTTTCCTCCCCATCTACAGTTTGTATACCTGATGTCATATTTTACATCTTTTTGTGTATCCCTTGACTAATTTTTGTAGATATAACTGGTCTTACTACTTTTGTGTTTTAACCTCCATACTGGCATCATAAGTGATTAATCTACTACCTTTACTATATGTTTCCTTTTACTTATGAAATTTTTTCCTTTCACAATTTTCTTCTAGTTGTGGGACTTTCTTTCCACTTAAAGAAGTCACTTTAACATTTCTTGTAAGTCTAGTTTAGTGGTGATGAATTCTTAACTTTTGTTTGTTTGGGAAATTCTTTCTCTCCTCCAATTCTGAATGATAGCCTTGCTGGGTAGAGTGTTCTTGGTTGTAGGTTTTTTCCTTTCAGCACCTTGAATATATCACGCCAGTCTGGCCTGCAAAGTTTCTGCTGAAAAATCAGCTCACAACCTTATGGAGTTTCCCTTGTATGTAACTGTTTTCTCCTCCTGCTCTTAAGATTCTCTCTTTATCCTTAACCTTTGTGACTTTAATTATTATATGTCTAGGTGTGGATCTCCTTGGTTCATCTTGTTAGGGGCTCTCTGTGCCTCCTGGATCTTGGCTGTTTCATTCCGTAGATTAGGAAAACTTTCAGCTATTATTTCTTCAAATAGGTTTTCTGCCCCCTTACGTCTCTTTCTTCTGGGGCCTCTATAGTGTGAATGTTATTATGCTTGATGATGTTGCAGATATCCCTTAACCTATCCTCATTTTTAAATATTCTCTTTTCTCTTTGCCTTGGTTGCTTTCATTATCCTGTCTTCCAGATTATTGACCCATTCTTCTGCATCCTCTAATCTGCTGTTGATTCCCTTGTGGTGTATTTTTAATTTCAGTTATGTATTCTGTTGTGACTGGTTCTTTTTTATATTTCCTGTCTCTTTGTTGAAGTTCTCACTGAAAACTCTTCTCTTGGGTCCATTGAGTATCTTTATGACTTCTACTTTTAATTCTCTATCTAGCATATTGCTTATCTCTGTTTTGTTTAGCTCTTTTTTTGTGTGTGTGGCTTTGTCTAGTTCTTTCATTTGGGACATATTCCTGTGTCTGCTCCTTTTGTTTAACTCTATGTTTCTTTTTATTGCCATCACGAGCTATTGGGGAAATGTAAAGTAAACTGCAATGGGATACCACTAAACACCTACTATAGTGTCTATAATTTAAAAGAAAGTGTTGGTGAAGGTATGGAGGAATTAGAACTTTCACAAATTGCTGGTGAGAATGTAAAATGGTACATCTACTTTGCCATATAACCTAGCCATTCTGCTCTTGGTATCTACCTAAGAGAAATGAAATATATATCCACACAAAGACTTGACCACGAATGTTCATAGCAGAAATTTTCCTAATAGCCAACAGGTAGAAACAACCCAAATATTCATCAGTCGATGAATGGGTAAACAAAATTTGGTATATCCATATAATGTAATACTATTCGGCAATAAAAGGAGTGAACAGATACATGCTACAACAGGGATGAATCTCAATTATGTTCCATGAAAAAAAGCCAAATGCAGAACACTATATGTTGTGTAATTCTATTTATATAAAATGTCCAGAAAAGGCACATCTATAGAGACCAAGAGCAGATAGAATGGTTGTCTGGTAATGGGAGTAAAGATAAATTGCAGATGGGCTTGATCAATATTTTTGGGGCAGAAATGTTCTATAACTGGATTTTGGTGATGGTTGCCCAGCTCTGTAAAAGTTATTGCATAATTAAAAATGTAAGATGGTGCATTTTGTGTTATACAGATTATATTTCAGTAAAAGTGTTTTTAAAAAGTGTGCCTGTGGACTCCCCTTGTATTGGCTGTATATAACCAAGGCTCCTGAGAAGCTGCTTTTGTTCTTAATGCTTTGTAAAGCTGTAAGCAGGAGAATTCCCTGTGGATTCAGAGGGTTCACTAGGATTTCATATTGGTTACTTTAGATCTGGTAATTGATGGACACAGTGGGGGCAATGTAGGACTTGGGTGTGAGCCCAGTATTATGAAAAGAATGGAACCATTATCAAGGTGTTTGAATGGTATGGTTTGCTATCCTATTTTTCTCACCTAGATTTTTTTTTTTAAAGATTTTATTTATATATTTATTTATTTGAGAGAGAATGAGAGAGAGAGAGAGCGCATGAGAAGCAGGAGAGTCAGAAGGAGAAGCAGACTCCCTGCTGAGCAGAGAGCCCGATGCGGGACTCGATCCCGGGACTCCAGGATCATGACCTGAGCCACAGGCAGTTGTTAAACCAACTGAGCCACCTAGATGCTCCTCTCACCTAGATTTTTAGTTTCAAAGCTGCCCCTAGGATTTGTGTGGGGAAGTTACTTTAAAAGCATCCTATAGTGCAATTTGAGGACAAAACTTGCTCCTCAGGATGCATGGAGGCCATCTTTAGGGCAGATTTCCTTTGGGTGCAGGCCTTGTATTATTGTGGCCATGCCAGTCCCACAGCAAAGGTTCCTCTTGAGACAGATATCCCCTAGATATGGTTGGCCTATTTTCATTCTTCAAGCATTCTGAAATTCTTCTTCTTCTGCAAATATTCTCTGATTATATTTCATTAGTCTTTCCTTAAACCTTCATTCTCTCTAGATATATTGTGCTCCTAGCTGTAGTAGAGGCTGTGGGAAGAGCATGAGTTTGGAGTCAACTGTATGGTTTAAATTCCAACTCTTAATTCCCTAGCCATATGACTTTTAGAAAAGTTTCTTAGGCTCTCTGAGACCTGATCTTGGAAATTGGTAAAATAGAGATAATTACACCATACAAAGGATTATTGTAAGATGAAACAAGGTCATGTATGGAAATCCCTGAGCACAGTTAGCTGGTACATAGTCAGTGTTCCTTGATTGTCAGAACCAGGTAGTGGAGTAGGTCCAGTGCATGGATTCTGGACCTGGATTTGCAGCCATGCTTTTTCACTTCTAGCCAAGCGACCTTGGGCAAGTTCCCTAAGTTCTCTGTGCCTCTCTTTCTGCATCTATAAAATGGGCATATCGAAAGCACCCACCTGATTAGGCCTGTCTGAAGATAAAATAAGTTAATATAGAAAGTATTTAGAATATTGCCTATCACATGATAAACTCTATGCATGCGGCAGCTGCTGTTCTCTCTCCAACCAATACAATGCCTTTATTCTCTTGGGGCAGCATATTTGATTTATGTGGATTAAATGTGTGGGTTATAGGGATGTAATCATGGTCACCCCATGGATGAGAAGGGAGATCTGCTTGGTCTGGCTGGTGGCCCACCAGCAGTGGGTTGTGACTTGCCTGTCTCACCATGCTCATCTTCCCACTCTGTGCTGATTCAGAGAGGGCCCCTTCCCCATAGAGGAACAGAACTGTTCTTGGATCAAGGTACACCAGTGGTTGCACTCCTCAGCTGGAATCAAATTCCTAGATCCTCCCACAGCTGTGGACCCTCTAAAATCCCTGCATGTAGCATTGTGGGTTATGATGAGACTCCTGTAAATTTATCTGTTCTGCATAATAACTTGCAAATACCATAAAGTTGAAATATTAAGCCCTTGGTTGAGGTAGTGGAAGAGATCTACTCTATTCTTCCTTTGTCTCAAGGATGATCTCATTGGAGACTGGTTTAAGGTTTTGGGGCCCCTTAGAATACATGTAGGTTAAGTGGACTTGATTTAAAGTAATTACCACTATTGTTTTATCTTCAGCTGATTACTTACCCTGGAACCAACCAAGACGAGAGCTCCTTCGTCCAGAACACCACTACCGGCCAGCATCAACCAGGTTTGATAGTAGAACTACACACCAGGATGACTATTCTGTAAAGGGCCAAGTGAACACCATGAGCTGTAAGCCTCTGGCCATGCCCAAGCTCTGTAACATACCCCTGGAGGACCTGACTAACTACAAGATGAGCTACGTGGCCCACCCTATGGAGAAGCGCTTTGTGTATGAAGCAGAGAAGTTCAGACCCTGTGAAATCCCCTTTGAAAGTCTTACCACCCACAAAGAATCCTACCGGGGCCTGATGGGAGAGCCAGCCAAGAGCTTGAAACCGGCAGCCAGGCCCTGTGGTTTAGACACACCTTTCTCTAACACCACTGAGTTTCGAGATAAGTACCAAGCTTGGCCAACGCCCCAGATGTTCTCCAAAATTCCTGTCACCTATGTCCCTCCTGAAGAAAAGATGGACCTTCTGACAACAGTGCAGGCCCATTACACATACCCTAAGGGTGCCCCAGCTCAGTCCTGCCGACCGGTGCTCTCAGTCAAGAAGGGTGGCAGCCGCTTTGAAGGCTCCACTACCACCAAGGACGACTATAAACAGTGGCCTGGCATGCGGCCGGAACTAGTCAAGCCTGTTCCCCAGCTGAACATTCCCACCGAGCCCTTGGATTGTCTGACCACGACTCGGGCCCACTATGTGCCCCACCCACCCATCAATACCAAAAGCTGTAAGCCTCCCTGGGCCGGCCCCCAAGGAAATATGCCTGTGGAGGGCCAGACCACATACAGCATCAGTTATACCCCCAAGGACATGGGCAGGTGCCTGGCTTCCTATGCTGAGCCCCCTGGCTACATCTTTGAGGAAACGGACGCTTTGGGGCACAGGATATACAGGCCAGTTTCCCAGACGGGCTCTCTGCGGAGCAGCCGTTCTTCTGTAGGTGACTCGGAAAACCCCAACCAGCGGCAGCTGGCAGTGTCAGCCTGATTTTTAAAAATCGTTACTTAGAAATTGCACAATACTTTTAAAAGCGGATGATTGAGAGTTATTCATTGGCCAAAAAAGAATTCCCCAAAATGGAAAAAAAAATAGTCTTCATCATCATTTCCAGGACACTTGAATAAAATGAGAATCGCTTGACTCAAGGAAAATGACATTTAATCACTGGCTAAGTATTCCCCTTAACCCTCCCTCTGCTGCCTCCCCCACTTGGGTCCTTTACCTTGTGCTGATGGAATCAAAGCTGGTCTCAAGGGTTTTTCTCTGAACCAGAAATATTTTATTAATTTAATCATTGTATGAATTGACATTGTAATTAACCCTTGCCAAATATGAAGTGCTGAAGAATAAACTTTATTTTGGGGGGAATGAATCTGCGGGTCTATGTGTTCACCCCCACGTGGTGTCTATGCAGAGGACGGGCTGTGTTCCTTGGGACCTTTGGGGAGGTTTCAGACTACAGCCCCCATTGCACTCCAGTACTCATGGGAGTGCTTTGAACTCAGTCTGGAATTTTGTGTTCGCTCTGCCCAGGGCTGCTTTACGGGGCATCTTTCTACCTTTTCACACCATGACATACTGGTAAGAATAGTGCTGTCTGAGTGGGGCTTGGGTTTTTTTAGGCACAGGAAGGGGAGAGGGGAGAAAGAGATCCTATGGCAGTCCCAGGGGAGCATGGACTTGCCAGGTCTCTCTTACCCCCAAACCAGTGCTGGCTCTGATTCCAGGGCGAGGGGGAGGCAAAGGGACCCTTGGCAACCGGGTAGTTGGCAGGCTCCCCCTGGGCTGTGAGCAGAAACTGTGGGCTCTCTAAGTACTTGGAGCCTGAAAAAATTGCCCTATGCTGGGCTGGTTCTTAGAAGGCTAGATCTGCTTTTCCTAAAATAACAGCTGTGACCAGGTGACAAAGCTTGACATAGTGATGATTTGGACCTGGCCCTGGAGAAAGGGCTGGAGGTTTCTCTTTTGGATCAAAGGCTTGATTCTAAGGCTAAGTAATTCGGTGATTTAAAAAAAATTTTTTTTAATTGGAAAGAATTGAGGAAAGATTTTGTCCAAGAGGACCTATGCCAGGTCAGATGGGTTCACGGTGTGGGTGAACCTCACTCAGAGCGATGCGGGCTGACACCAGGGACACTCACCTCCCTTCTGAGTCCACAGAACCCAAAATCTACTCCATGGTCTGAAAAAACTTAGGAACGGTGTGTGAAGGAGGAAATTTCGGCTCAAGTCTGTAGAGCTGGGTTTAGGTTCAGTGCCTGGTTCATGGGTGAGAAACCTGTATCTTTTATCTGGGGTCCTGTCTTTCCAAGGGTCTTCCTTACCTGGCCCAGACCTCTCAGGTCCCCGTGCCTTGCGGCCTCCCTATGGGGTTGGTTTGTATCACTGGGTTGGGATCAAAATCATTTAATACTCTTGTTGCTTATTTGGGGTCTGGATACCTGCCTCTATGGGGTAGAGAGGCTCAGGGAAGTTATGCACCTTGCCCAAGGCCATACAGCATGGAGAGCACCAACGACAAGATTGGAACCCAGGTGTCAGATTCAAGATCCAGTGCTCTTCCCATGGGGCCAGGTACCTCCTAGCTGCTGTGTCCCAGATCGCACGGCTCCACCAGCACATCAAACCACATTTTCTCTGCCTGAGCTCCTTCCTGGAGTGCGTTAAGCTAAAGGAGACCACTAAGGAGGGTAGATTTTATTACTTTTATTTCGTAAGTTTTACAAATCAGAGAAATATTGGCAGTTGACTTGAAAAGGCACATAGTGCTAAATGCTTATAAAAATGCAACAATCTCTTAGGCTCCAGCACCTTGGCCTCCCCCCGTTATTGCTTCCCCATAGAAGAATTTAAAATTATTTTATCTGTTTCTGCTAATATTTTCCTTTATATTCCTAAGTCCTATGCATATACTATTGTTGGTTAACTTATGGATTTTAGACATGGTCTGTTTCGGTAGATTGGGAATTTTAATTCGTTTATACTTCCTGCTTCTCTCTCCCCCTTCTCAGTGTAGTTATAGGATAGTGCTCAGTATATCAAGACTGATAAGCTTTTCTAATGTTTCTGATGAGTACAAAGAAGCTGAAGAAGGATGGATGGACCTGGCTGATTAAAGAGTGCTAGCCCTCTTGGGGTGAGGGATTTCCCCCGAGTCCTTCCTTTGTGCCATGTAGGGGTGACCTCCAGGGTGACCCCAGGCCAGATGAGCCACTTAGGGCATCCCTACCTTGCCAACTTCTCCCAGAATTAAGGAATCTGCTCTCTCCTACTACCTGTCCTTTTTTGGTCTCAAAATATCCTTATTATTGTGAAAGTGGTTAATACAGTGAAAAATACAGGAAACACAAACTACATAAAGGGGATACAGGTAGCTATTACAGGGACTAGTGGAACCCAGTGGTTAGCAACATATGTGTAAGGAGAAAGTCCAGCAGACCTGGGCTTGCTTCCTGGCCCTTGTCACCCATTGGCTAGGAGACCTTGGTCAAATTCTTTAAAATGTGAATAATAGCAGTAGTGGCCCCATGGCTTCATTGTTGGTGTCAATGATAGAATATATGTCAATCACTTAGCCCTGGCTAATGGTTAACTCTAATTTAGATATAGGTGAGGATGATAGTGAGGATGATGAGGATGATGAAGATGGCTGTTGACTTCTGCCTTGCTGAATCTACTCATGATTTTATTGGCCATTGTTTACAAGTGTGAAGGTAAGCAGGACTGCTCATGTGTTCTATTTGGCCTAATTTACAAAGGAAAATACTCACTTTTTTTCCCCATATAGTTTTTAGTTTTTCTGAGTTGGGGTTGCTCCCTGTGCTCCCTGGAAATGGCATCTTCGGAAGTAACTGGGGCCAGGAGGAGGGAAACAGGGGCTTCTTGTTAATCAGTTCTGTGTATCCAGCTTCCATGTAAGAGTTTGTGGGAAACAGCTCTATTAAAACACCCGCACACGCGTGAGCGCACTGCTGTAGCACGTGATAGTATTGTGTTCGACAAGCCCTGGCGATGGAGGACTTCAAACACGTGGTCTTCTCCAGAAAATATGGACGAATTTATAATTAAGATTGTATAATTTCTCACTTGTGAGAATGAAGTGGGAGCTTCATCACCTACCACAGCCCAGCATCTCAAAGCTTTATGCACATTAAGAAAGAAAAATTATTAGAGAGCAAAGAGAGAACACGTCTTATGGCCAAGCAGGGAACCTGCTCCAGTGGAGAACTCAGTATGCTCTGGGGATGAGATTCCGGGGAAGAAAACAGTGATAGGACTTTTGAAGCCAAAGATGGCCAACTCTTTTTTTTTTTTTTAAAGATTTTATTTATTTGAGAGAGAGCACACAAGCAGGGGGGAAGGGGCAGAGGGAGAGGGAGAAGCAGACTCCCCGCTGAGCAAGGAGCCCAATGGGGAACTCGATCCCAGGACCCTGAGATCATGACCTGAGCCAAAGGCAGACCCTTAACCGACTGAGCCACCCAGGCGCCCCCAAACTCTGTGTTATCGGAGGAAAGCAGAGTCTCCCAGTGAGGCCGATGGGCCAATGGGCTGCAGCTAGTGGGATTTGTTGGTGTGGAAGCCCTGCACTGGTTGGACATATGGTTTGAGGTATGGTGCCCAAACCATATGGTGCCATGGATATGGGATGGGATCCCACTCCCTGCCTGTGCCGTGCACAGGGCAGCCCCTATGTGGGCAGGGCAGGTCCTATCCCCTGGTTCGCTGGACGGTGGGCCACCTGCATGAGTCAAGGCCCCAGCACATCACTCTCATTTTTTGGTGATCAGGAACCCCCTCTCTACTTTGCCTCCCAATTAAGGTATAAACACAGCACTAAGAACAGGTTAAATGACCCTGCATTCTATTACTTGTTGCATGTTCACAAGGGTCAGTGTCTTGAAGGAAGAGCCTCCCTTTCTTGGCTTGGCTCTAAGGTCTTCGGCCTGGCCAGGGCTGGAGGGTGGAGATGCCATCCCCATTGTTAGCACCATTTGTCCCCCTGCTTTCTACGGTAGCTGGTGTTTCCAACTCCAAACCCTGGCCGGGCTCTGCCTTGCACACCTGCTCCCTATCAGCTCCAGCTCTCTCGGGACAGTTTTGGTTGAAGCTGCGGCTTCTCCTTCTGCACTTGTCAGCCTTCATTCTCCCATCTACGTCTTGTCTCCTTCACCTTTCCTGAAACCCCTTGTCCACTGACGACCCTCCTCCCATCTTCTTTACTACGGCATTTGATAATTTCATTATTGCTTTATTATAGCTTACTATGGTGTGTGTGAACGGGGCAGGAAGGAGACCAGCACAAACAGGTAGGCTGCCCCTTGACCTCGCATAGATGGAGCTAGGTGAAAGTGATAAAGCACAAATGGGATTTTGTTGGCATTTTCTTAACTGGACAGCGTACCTAGAGGGTGACTTTCCCCCCTGACTGGACAGAAGGGCAAACGTGGGCAGTGTAGAATAAGTACCAGGCCAACCGGTGTGTACAGGTGATGGGGGCCCTGGTGTGGGCTGTTTGCTTCTGAACCACAGGCTTTTTCTAAGCCTGTGCACATAGCATCAGACGGTGCTCCCCCACCAGCATCCTTGGCCTCAGCCGTCCTCCCTCCGACCCTTCTTAGGTATCACCAACAGTTTCACAGAGGGAGGGTCTGGGGGGCTCGGAGACAGCCCTCAACTGAGCAGAGACCCTGCAACCTGGTTGCGACATGAGGGGGAGCAGTCCTGGCCTGGGCCAGGCTCCATGCTGGGGGTGCAAGCACTCTGTCTCACGGTTTGCTTTCACGTTGTGCCCTCCGAACACCTTTCATTGCAGTCTCAATGCCATAAACATATGGGAAATAACCTACATAGTTAGAATCACTATCCTCCCCACCGCACTCCAAGCTTCTGCCTCTAAAGCAGGAGTGAAACTGACAACTCCAAAGCAATGGGACTGGCACGCCCATACCTTTCCACAGTGATGCACGTTTTTGGGATCTGGTCACTCAGGGCATAAAGATGAACTGAGGATCGGTTTCCTCGCAAAGTGCTTTTCAGTTGTGCGGTTGCCAAGAGGAAGTAAGCAGGCCAGGGGGGGTTGTGCACAGGTTCTAGCTGCAGATTAAATGGCGCCCTGGCTCCTCAGGCCTGCCCTGCCATTCCCCCAGCCCACATCTGGTCAGCAGCCTGGAAGCGGGAAGACAGAGGCCCTTCTGAGCATAAATACTGGGGGTGGCGGGCAGGCAGGGGTGTTTTCTTTGGCAGAGCAGGCTTGGAATTTCCACACGGCTGGCCTAGCAGGTGCTTGGCTCCTCCCCACTTTGGGGGTGCAACACGAGCCCTGGAGCCTGTAAACCTTCCAGAACATAAGCTCTGGATTCTGGAAAAGGCATCAGGGTAACGCTAAGCTGGGCTGTGCTTTACGTCCTACTTCTGCATCACAGGTGCCCCTGGTCCCTGTCTCTGGATCTTTGGACACTGACATGAGAAGTCCTGATGGCTTTTTCTTGTCAAGACCTGGGGTGTGGCAGCAAACCCAGGTTGATGTTAACCAAAAGGATTCAGGAACTTTCCATGCCTGTGATGGAATCTAACACTGATTTTCTTGGGCTTTTGGTGCCCAGACCAGCCTGCCTGTCCACCTGCACCCTGCCCACCTCCCCATGGCCAAGGCTATTCTTTCACTGGCAAGGGGGCAGTGGGGCTACTCCCTCACTGTCCCAATCTCCTTCCATTTCATGTCATAGGATCATAAAACAGGGGAGCCCACAAATACCGTTGAAGCAGGCAAGTAGCGACTTGAGAAACATAGGCAGACGGAATGCTTGAAAAATGACTAAAATTTGGTGTCTCTGCCAGTGAATGACTTATAAACTAAGAAATGGAATTTTGAGGATGATAGGCTCTCCCAGACTTAAAAAAACCCCACAAACCTCACTTTTCGTTTTGAAGTTCCTAAGCAGAGTTCAGTGCTTACTGTCAATTTGGAGCAGCTCTTTGTTTGGCTCGGTGTTGTAACACCTCCCATATCGAAGGCCAGTTATTTGGAAACTTCCATGTCCAAAACTGAGGCCAGAGCCTGGACACACGCTGCCTTTAAGTTGCCAAAATCCCTGACATGCGTTTCATGTATGGAAACTCAGGTACTTCATGCAGTGTGCACCCCCAATCCTGGCGCTCACTCTGCTCATACTGGCTCCTCTCCCTCATTTTTCCTTCCTTTTTTTGCTTTGCTTTTTAAAAAAATACAGTTCCAATGAGCTTCTCTTATCTGGTTTACTGGCCCTCAGAAGAGCAGCAGGGGTTTCTGCTAGAGCCAAAGACCTAACCAGAAAGGACAGCTTGGCAGTGGGGTTCGAGACCAAAATATGGTTTCAAATGTAGAACTCAACAGTATGGCAGCTCAGGAATCGTGACCCCAATGTAGCAATTAAAAAAGTGTATGTACACACACAGTTGCACGTACATTTTATGAAGTCTGGAAAAATATACCATAGTTTATGCTTATGATCCCAATTTAATACAAATGATTAATTATACACCTACATTTTTAAAGTCTGGGCAAATGAATCAACAGTGCTGGACACATGAGTTCCCATTTGTCTCATTTGTCCAGAATTATAAAGGAATGGAGCTTTGGAGTATTTGAATATGAGGTTAACCTACAGGTAATTATCTATTAGCTTTTCTGAAGGTGTTTTCTATGGAAGAGAAACTGTGATATGGTCTTCAAAAAAACTGCATTGGATACCTAAGTTTGGGAGAGGCTGCAGATTATATCACCCTGTTTGAGATTCATACTGCATAATAATATTTTGAAGGCTCTGTGAAACCCTATAGTAAAGGAACCTTGTTTCACTTTGTATAATCCAGTGCATAAGTCCGTATTCTTGCAGTTACAAGTGCTCAAGCAAAAAAGGGAATTTTTTGGTTCAGGTATTCGAACAGCCTAAGGTTTTATCTGTGGGATTCAGGCACAGCTGAATCCAGGGGCTTGAAGGAGATGTGATCAGTGCTTGGTCTTCATCTTTTGACTTTATTTTCTTCTGTACTGCCTTCTTAGGCAGGCCCTTTCCATGGGGTGGTTTCTAGTGATCCTTTCAGCTAAAGGGCTTTTCCTTCCCAGTGATTCTAGTAAAAAGCCCTGAAATGAGTCTCTCTTGCCTGGCTTGAGTCTCATGCTGCTCCCTGAACTGATTGCCATGGCCAGGGAGGAGGAAAATCCTCCTTGTCCAGGACTGAATCAGGGTCCCCTCCCCCGGACTGAGTCATATGTATGGGTGGGGTCAACCCTGTGCAGACTACAGGAACCGTGGGAGGGTTTGGGAGCGGGGTGGGTCCCCAAAGGAAGCTGAGGGATAGTTTCCAAGCAAGGGGAGGGATGAATGCTGAGCAGGCAGAAACAACAGTTCCCAACTCTGACAATAGAGCTCTTTTATTGTGTAAAACCTGTTGGAACACACATGGAGAAACCCTGCCAAGTGCTCATCATACATTTTTTTCGAATACGTTTAGAATACAGTAAAATATGCCGGCATGCGTACATGTGGTCGAAACTTTCTGTGATGATTTAGAACCCCCAGCGGATCCTGCTGTGCCTCAAGGTCAACTCTTGGGTGTTGAAACATCCTGGTCACTGACCGTTGAAATTGTTTGGCTTCTTGAGAAATGGGAGGTTCTGGCCCAGCCAGAGTGCAGGTCATAGGGAGCCTGGGAAAGTTCATTTACCAGACAGTGGACACGGGTGTGTTCTCTCCGGTGTGGAGTGCTCTCTCTCTCTCTCTCTCTCTCGCTCTGACAGCAACAGCACAGGACCTCTCACTGCATCCACACCTGCCTCCTGCTCTTGTTATCCCTCTGTTCAGGTGGGGACTGGAGGCTCAGGCAGGTTAAGTAACTTGGGGCAGTGGAGGAAATGATGTTTGTAGAACAAGTAGGGTGAACAGTGAAATGACGCTGTGGATTTGAAAGAAGGGGAAGGCTGGAGGGATGCAGGAGGCTGTTGTTGAGAGAAAAGGGTGAATTTTCAAATGCCTTTCTGGGGCCATATGGCGTACAGGTGTCTGAGCTCGGGGAATGGGAACTCTGTGTGTGGGTGATTCTCCGCTGCACCTTGTGCTCAGCACTCAGACTTACTCACTAATTGCTTCTGGATGCACACAAATAGCTACAAAATATTGATTGGGTTGCAACGGGACTTCTTTACACAATGCTAGGCTAATACATGGGAACAGATGATGATATCCAGGAGCTGAAGGTTATTTGAAGGGATCTTTAATTTTTTTTTTTTTTTTTAAGAGAGCAAGATTGTAGGCCCGAGGGGTGGGGGAAGGGGCAGAGGGAGAGAGAATCTTAAGCAGACTTCACACCCACCATGAGCCTGACCTGGGGCTTGATCTCACAACCCTGAGATGGTGACCTGAGCCAAAATCAAGAGTCGGATGCTCAACTGACTGAGCCACCCAGAAGGGATCTTTAAATTTTTAAGTTCTTCGTTAGAAATAGTTACTCACATTAAGACTAGCTTCTCTTCATTGTAGAAAAAACATCCCTTGGGTTTTTTCAAGGAAAAAGGTATTTTCATCTTGTGATTTGGTAACATGCAGTCATATCTGTTGTGTTTGTTTTACTATAATCTCTCAAATGGTGGTATTTAGGGAGATTTTGCCTCTCGGTTACCAAGCTCTTGAGGATTCCACAGCTCTAAAGATGCTGTATCTCTTACCTTTGCCATCCACCCTGGGGGCCCATCTGACTTGAGGCCATCATGGGGCCGTTTTCCAGACTCCTGGGCCTGCTGCCGTTCTAGTAAGGTCATGCTCTGGGGCCACCTCCTGAGGACCTGCCCAGATGGCCTTCAGTTGCTTTCTAGCATCTCCCTGGCTTTTATTTTCCATTACTCCATCCAAGCAGATCCTCTCCTGAGGGGTAGTGACTGTCCTCTCCTTCCACACATCCCACCTTACATGTCTCCTCCTCCTGCACCCCACAAACCCTTTCTTAGCTCTGGTCATCAGGATGATGATGACCATCCTCCTCCTCCTCTCCGTCTGTACATACATACATTTATTCATTCCTTCACAAAATCTACTTTGGGTGCCAGGCAGTCTTCTGGGTGCTTTGGACGACATCAGCAAACAGAGCACATACACGTCTTGCCCTTGTGGGGCTTACAGTCCTAGTGGAGTAGACGAACACTCCTTAATAATAAACAATGAATAATGATATATAATAATGTATGATGGATACCAAAAGTGAAATAACCAGCACGTAATAAATGAAAAGCATAGTAAGTAACTTGTGTGGTAAGTGACAAGGTGATAGGCACCATGGGAAAAGAACGGGTCAAGGTGGAGAGACCCAGGAGTTCTGGGAGGCCCGGGTGTATATAATGGGATGGTCGGGGTGGGCCTCACGGAGAAGGTGAGGTTTGAGAGTCTCGAAGGAGGAGATGACTGCAGGGAACCCACAGAGTGAAGGCCCTGAGGTGGGTATATTTCTGTGAGGGCTGTAGAGACCATGGCCGGGAATTTGGCTTTTACTCTGAGGGGGGGCCAACATGAAGCTTGCAACCGAGAAGTTCCCAGATCTGGTATATGCTACGACCATCCCTGTGGTCACCCAGGCCGCTGTGAGGTGGCTGTGGGGGGCCTGGCAGGAGGTTTACTGCCTAGAATGTGAGGCAGCCCACACTTGGCTGTAGAAGGGGGGCTGATGGGAAAAGCGTCACATCCTGGGCGTGTTCTGAAGGCAGCTGCAGGGAGTTGCTGACTGGAGGTGGGGTGAGAAGAAGTGGGAGTCAAGCGTGACTCCAGAAACTTTGGTGGCAGAGACGAGGAGGACTGAGTTTGGGGAAGCCTGGGGGGACATCTGAAGGCTGGATGGCCAGCAGGCTGTTGCTGAGAGGTGGGGTGTAGCAGGGTCTCTGAGGAGGCTCTGCACTGAGGCCAGCCTGGCCCTTCTGCTTACTGCCCTGTCCCTGTGTGGTCCCTGGGAAGGGGTGCCCAGAGCATCCTGCGATTTCTAGAAACTTCTCCTCTTTCTGTTTCCCCTTTCTGTGCTATGACCCATAGGGAGAAAAGGGTCTTCTCTGAAGTACATGAGGATGGATTTCCTGAAGTCAGGATTACCAGGAACCAGGATTAGACAAGTCACTGTCATTGTGCCGAGTGCCTTGAGGGAGGAGGAGGAGGAGGGCAGGAGTCCGCCTGGAGGGCAAGCATGGCTTCCTTGAGACTGTGACCTGCTTCTCCTTCCTTCCCTCCCCTGTCCCCTCTTCCCCAGTCTCTCCAGCCACATTCATCCAGGTCTTGTCCCTCAGGATCTCTCTGTCCTTTTATCACATCATGCAGTTTAACTTTTCCTGGTCACTTTCTTGTTTATTCCTACCCACCATCATCATTTTAGCAGAACAAAAGATGATTGTTTTGGGATCTACTTAAAAGAGTGGATATTGTATATATCTTTTCAAATAAGTGTTTTTGTTTTCTTTGGGTAAATGCCCAGTCGGGGAATTACTGAATCATATGGTAGTTCTTTCTTTAATTTTTTGAGGAGCCTCCATACTGTTTCCACAGTGGTTGCACTAATTTGCAATGCATGAGGGTTCTCTTTTCTCCACATCCTCGCCAATACTTGTTATTTCTTGTCTTTTTTTTTTTTTTTTGGAAAGATTTTATTTGTGAGAGAGAGAACACAAGCAGGGAGGAGGGGCAGAGGGAGAGGGAGAAGCAGACTCCCCGCTGAACAGGGAGCCTGATGTGGGGCTCAATCCCCAGACCCTGAGATCATGACCTGAGCCAAAGGTAGATGCTTAACCGACTAAGCCACCCAGGTGCCCCTATTTCTTGTCTTTTTAATACTGGCCATTGTGACAGGTATGAGGTGATCTCTCATTGTGGTTTTGATGTGCATTTCCCCAATAACTAGTAATATTGAGCATCTTTTCATGGGTCTGTTGGCCATTGGGATGTCTTCTTTGGAAAAATGTCTATTCAGGGCCTCTGCCCATTTTTTAATCAGAGTTTTGTGTGTGTGTGTTACAATTTTTTTTCTATTTCGGATGTTAACCTCTTATTGGATATAATTTGCAAATATCTTCTCTCATTCACTACATTGCCTTTTTGTTTTGTTGACGGTTTCCTTTTGCTGTGCAAAAGCTTTTTATTTTGGCCCCAAGAGTTTGATTTTGTTTTTGTTTCCTTTGCCTGAGGAGACATGTCCATAAATATGTTGCTAAACCCACGAGATTACCGCTTATGTTTTCTTTTAGGAGTTTTATGGTTTCAGGTCTCAAATTTAGGTCTTTAATCCATTTTGATTTATTTGTGGGTGATATAAGAAAGTGGCTCAGTTTCATTTTGCTTGTAGCTATTCAGTTGTTCCAGCACCATTTATTGAAAAGACATCTTTTCCCCATTGTATATTCTTGCCTCCTTTGTCATAGATTAATTGACCATATATGCACCCCTATGTTTATTGTAGCATTATTTACAGTAGTCAAGATATGGAAGCAACCCAAGTGTCCATTGATGAATGAATAAAGATGTGGTGTATATATGTGTGTGTACACACACACACACAATGGGTGAATATTATTCAGCCATAAAAAAGAATGAGATCTTGTCATTTGCGACAACATGGATGGACCTAGAAGGTATTATGCTAAGAGAAATAAGTCAGAGAAAACCAAATACCATATGATTTCACTCATATGTGGAATCTAAAAAACAAAATAACCCAACAGACAGACTCTTAAATACAGAGAAACACTGGTGGTTGCCAGAGGGGAGGTGGGTGGGGGGATGGGCAAAATAAAGGCAATTAAGAGGTACAAACTTCCAGGTGTAAGTTAAATAGCTCACAGAGATGAGAACAGTCTATAGTCAGTAATATTGTGATAACATTGTACGGTGACAAATGGCGACTGCACGTATCATGGTGAGCGTTGAGTAATATATAGAATTGTTGAATCGCTATGTTGTACTTTTGAAACTAATACAACATTGTGTCAATTATACTTTAGTAATAAAAAAAGCAGAGGGGATATTGTAAATAATTGTAATTTTATTCTCTTTTTCTGCCACAAGTCCAAACCTGGCCCTGCAATAAGTAGATATGTGCCATGAGGGAAGAAAAGAGGGCTAGAGGAGGGGAAGAGAGCTTTGTGAACCCAGGATTCCCTGCCTTTGACATTGACTTTGGGTCTCAGGCTGTATCCATATCTGTGGGCTGTCAAAGGGCTGAGAGGCCCAGCTGTCCAGCTTTGCTGCAGGGCAGCGGAGGAAAAAGTTGTAAAATGCAGCAATCTTTTTTTTTTTTAATTTTTTATTATGTTAATCACTGTACATTACATCATTAGTTTTTGATGTAGTGTTCCATGATTCATTGTTTGCGTAGAACACCCAGTGCTCCATTCAGTCCATGCCCTCTTTAATACCCATCACCAGGCTAAACCATCCCCCCACCCACCTCCCCTGTAGAACCCTCAGTTTGTTTTTCAGAGTCCATAGTCTCTCATGGTTCGTCTCCCCCTCCGATTTCTCCCCCTTCATTTTTCCCTTCCTGCTATCTTCTTCTCCTCCTCCTCCTTCTTCTCCTTCTTCTTTTTTTTTTTTTTTTAACATATATTGTATTATTTGTTTCAGAGGTACAGATCTGTGATTCAACAGTCTTGCACAATTCACAGCGCTCACCATAGCACATACCCTCCCCAGTGTCTATCACCCAGTCACCCCATCCCTCCCACCCCCCACCACTCCAGCAACCCTCAGTTTGTTTCCTGAGATTAAGAATTCCTCATATCAGTGAGGTCATATGATACATGTCTTTCTCTGATTGACTTATTTCGCTCAGCATAACACCCTCCAGTTCCATCCACGTCATTGCAAATGGCAAGATCTCATTCCTTTTGATGGCTGCATAATATTCCATTGTATATATATACCACATCTTCTTTATCCATTCATCTGTTGATGGACATCTTGGCTCTTTCCACAGTTTGGCTATTGTGGACATTGGTGCTATAAACATCGGGGTGCACGTACCCCTTCGGATCCCTACATTTGTATCTTTGGGGTAAATACCCAGTAGTAAAATGCAGCAATCTTGAGGAAGCGTTATGGAACAAACATTTTATAGCCTCCATATTTGTCTGTCCTGGGTCCCAAGAAAGACCTCACAAGGGGAGAGTACGTGGTGGTGGGTATGGTGGTTGGCATTCTATGGCTTCTGGGAAGGTAAGAAGGGGAAAGGGAATGGATCATGGAGCTTTCAAGGAACTGAGGCCAGTAGCCCAGAGACAGTGACCAGAGATGAGGTCAGGACATTTTAAGGAGTCCATTCCTTATCCTGACAACAGTGGGAAGGTATGGAAGGTTTTAAAACAGAGGACTGGTATAACCCAAACCATCTTTTGAGATCTCTTTGTGAATGGATTTAAGCCATTTTGGCTTATCACCGATTTCTGGGTCATCTTGGTAATACGGGTAGCTCAATGGAGGGAGGCTGGAGCTCTGTGTCTCCATCTATGCAACCTTACTCCCTAAGGTGGTGTGTTTCACTGAAAATAATCCCAGCCCAAATTGTGGCAGAGGCATAAATACTAGAAAACTGGCCCAACACAGCCCTATAACCTGCTCTTTGAACTCAAATAAGTCCTGTTGTCCAATCCTAGGCACTCTGACAGTTACTCCAAGGGGAGTGTTCCTACAGTAAGATCAACCAAAAACGTCTCTAGTCCAGTCAAGCAAACTAAGCAGGGTGGTGATGGGGGTGGGGTGGGCACAGAACCAAAGACAACTCTAGACTTGGGGCTCCAGGCTGTTGGATTCGCTGGATTCTTAGACTGTTTGTACAGGGCCACTGGTGCCGGGTACCCTTTCCAGACCTTTAGAACTGCTCATTTCACTGGTATGTAATTAATGAACTTTGTTGTAATGAACAAACCCTCTGTTGCAGACTTAGATAACAGTATTTGAAAGGCTTGCAATGGTCACTTTTGGAAGGTGAATTTATGATTGGGTAATTAAATGTGAGCTAGCCACCTCTGAGGTATAGATTTAAGGTAATTTTACACATCTGCATCAGTTTACACGATGTATTTGCAGGCAGTATAACAATAGTTCTAGCTGCCGTGCGGGGAGTGGATCAGGAGGAGAGAGTAGGAAGAGTAGATTTATTCAGTCAGGATACCTTTGCAAAGTCCCACTGAGAGAGGATGAGGAATAAAAGGAGCAATCCCTGGGTGCTGACTGTGGAAAGAACCAAATGAGGAAGAAAACTGAGCTGGAGATGTCCCCCAAACTTGGGACTTCACAGAGTAGGACATGTTGGCTTTTGTGGTGAGATACGTCTGCTTTCCTGACTGGACTCTGAGCTCCCTGAAAGCAGGGACTTGGCTTTCACCCCTGTGTCCCCAGGGCCCAGCCTGGGCCTAGCACAGAGTTGGTGCTTAGCAAGAGTTTTTCAGACTCTGAAGGAAGGAGAAGGTAAGTGATAGGAAGAAAAATCAGGGAGGAGATGAGATGAGAAAGGATAAAGCCTTATCTGGCCATGGGGGGGTGGTGGTGAGGAGGGCGGGAGGTAGAGTGAGGTCCACTAGGACCAGATGAGGACTTACTTGTTTTCCATCTCAGCAAGACCTTGGTGCAGAGGCTAGACCTTCACATTGCAGACGGAGTGGAGGATTCACATCATGGGGGGCTTGCTCTCAGGTGGTTACCGTGAGTATCTCCATTCTAATAGGAAGGGCCTGTGCAGGTGAAGAAACTCAGCTCAGGAGTGACTGGCCCATCGATCCAGCACCTGCTCTGGCCTTGGCTCTGTGACATGCTGAGCTCCAGCTCTAGGACAGAACTACCTAGATGACTGACCAAACAACTTTGTCATCCTTCAGTGACCTCAGCTAAGTCATTTCCTGGCCCCTTCATTGTTATAAAGAAATGATGGTGAGGATTGGGGAGCAGAAAATCAAGCCCATGACACATTTCATCACCATGCTCCTCGCCTTGACCATTAAATATTTCCTAGAGTTGCTCACCTGATAACTAAGTTGTTCACAGCTTGTCTTCTTTCCTTTATGGGATTTGTAACAAGGTCAACCCTGGCCATCCTAAAGACCCCGAGGAGGGCTGTTTATGTCATCTTGGAAAAGGAGGCTCGTTTCCCAGGCATGCTTTTTGGTCTGGATGCTGACCGTGCAATCTCTCAGGCCCTCCTAAGCATTCTGCTTAAACAAACATTATTTATGTTCAGCAGGAGAACCATTCCCCACTGTCTGCTTTCTCTTCACTCACATAAAACTGCACATTTAATTTCTGTTTACACATATATAAACCATATCTTTAGGAGCAGCCTGGGAAATCCTTGGTCGAAGATGGATTTTGCCTTTGGAAAACACAGAGGTGAGTGACATCTGTGTATTGTGTTATCACAAGCGTGACACATGGGGTTGATTGGGACCAGGTGCTTCACAGAACCCATCTGAGTGAAGTTGTAAACCTCTAGTTGACAGGCAAGGTGACAGCCCAGTCTGGCGAGCGAAAGCTTGAGTACCGTCTCTGCCTTCCTGGTTAGAGGTAGCAACCACCAGTGGAAAACCTTGGGGTGCTGTGAATAAGAAGCTGAGGTTCAGCCAAAGATAACAGTCTCTGATCAGCTCATCCAAATTTGACCTCTAAAAGCATCTCCCAGTGGACAGCACGGGTGCGCGGGGACAGACGATAATTTGGGGTTTATCTTAGTCTTACAGAATGGGTAGATTCATTGAGCATTCAACTCTGTACTGATGAAAGCTTGTGTCCACACCAGGACTTTCCTCCTTGGCAGTATGTGACACTGGTAGATTACCTTCCCTTATTTAACTCACAGTCAAGTGTATTCTGAGTCTGAATCCTGAAATCTTCTAAGTTGTGGCTGGCTCATTGAACAAAATGAGGGACAGAGAGAGACCAAACCAAGGGGATGTCACCTTATTTTGTTTCCTAATTTATCCTTCCTTGGGTAATTCACCCAACAGGTCAGCTTTCGTTGGGTTATTTCCAAGAGCTTCATCCTTCTCTTCACCTCACAATTCCCTTACCCTTTGTGGATGAATTTAGCTGTTTTGGGGAGGCCCACAAATAGATTATTGAGCTCTAATTTGTGTCACTTTACCTGAGAACCATTAATAAAATTGGATTGTTTTCTTTGGATTTATTGGCAGGAGGAGGTGAGGTGAGAAAGTCTACCACTCGGTAAGTGAGATATCCTTAATTTTAGCTCCTACATTACACGTATGTTTGCTCTTGAATGAACATTTCTCTGTTATTTTTAGTAAATCAAAGGAGATGGCAGCTACTTGTACATCTGGGTATTTTGAATTGAAACTAGACTGTCCCTTGCGAATACAGGACAACATCTGTTCTGGGAAGTGTTTCTGAAAGCATGTGAATATTTTGATGAGTCTTTGAGTTGGTTACCTGGGCTGTTCTGTTATTTTCCAAAATATAGATTTTGGTTCACTAAGGCCACTCTTATGGATGCTATTGTGTAGTATTGAACTGTGATGGAATGACTGATGTCCTTCCTAGTCAAAAATGAAAACATGGGGATAGTCTTTCAAAGCTGACGATGGGAATATGAAAGAGCACAAGTGTTGTCAAGCTCTGCCCCTCACCCCCCTTCTTCAAGGTAGCTTGGATGGTAAGAGTGGTTAACATCCAGTGCATGCTTCAGTGATGTGCCAGGCGATCACAGATTTCCTCACTGTGAATTAACTAGTGTTCTCACAAAAACCCTATCCTGTGAGGTATCCTCTTTTTAAAGGTGAGGAAACTGAGGCATGGATGAGCTTTGGTGATTATTGATCATTCTGGTCTGGATGAGCCCCACATTTCCTGGGCTCACCTTGTCAAAGGCCTGGAAACTTCAGAGGCTAAGCAGGGGACTCTGGTATGAGGAGTTCCAATGCTGGGACTGGCCTATGGTTAAGATTCCAAACTTTTACACTGTGTTTGGTGGCATCCTTCTAGGAATCTCTCTTTTCTCCCTGCTGAGCTCTGTGATTGTGGCTGGAAAATTTTCCATATGCTCTGTTAGAGCCCTTCCCACCGTTTGAAACTTCCTGGGTTTTTGCTCTGGCATCTCTGACTCATTCTGGCCCCTGCCCCCCCCACCCTCCCCTGGGGTCTCTGTAGGATATTATTTGGTTGCTGGTATGTGAGTATTTATAGTTCTAGCATTGGCTTTTTCTTTAAAGCAAAACCTAAAACTCCTTAGAAAATAATTGGAACTTCAGGAAGAGCTTTCTGGCTTATTTTTACACTGCTTAATAGACTGTGATGTGCTGGCGAGTTGCTGGAAGACAGACTAGAGTTGGGCTTTGAGGCTGGGGCTCCTCTCAGGCGCCTCCTACCAAGGTCTTTGTGTGGACATCCTCTGGGCCTGGGGACCTGCCGCCCTTCCACTGGAGCCAGTTGATTAAAAAAAACAACTCCACAATATGCTTTTTTTCTGCACTTCCTACCGTAGCCTTATTTCTATTAAAATGCTTTAAAAAACCAGGAGCTTGGGCCCTGGAATGCCATCAGAATTGATTGTAGGGGATGAGAAAGTGACAACTCCAGTAAAATGTCCCATTGTCCTCAAGCAGTAGGGAAGAATGGTGCCCATGAAGGTGGCCAGGCGTGGTCCGCTCCTATGCGTGGGAGCTGGAGCCGGCAGAGTGGGTGAAAAAAAGGCTCTGGCTAAAAAGCCAGGCTTCTAGGAGTTTGATCCCCGTTCCACAGGCTGGTTGACCCTGGGCTTCTCTGGGCCTCTGTCTACCCATATCCAAATGGTGATAATCCTAGGGCTCATGTGAGGATGACATGTAGTAATGATCTATAAATGTGAGCTCCTACTAATGGTGTTCATCCAAAATTTCAGCTCACACCTACTTTATATTGTGCACGCCCCTGTTGGCGGGAGCCCGGCCTGGAGGGAGGGTATCTCTGCACCCAAGTCTGCATCTGCCCCCAGAGATGCCGAGTCTTCTTTCTGAAGGTCCTGTGGCTCCCATCTTCCCACCACGCAGGGCCATAAATGAGATGATTGTCAAGGGCAGTCCTAAGCCTGAATATGAGCACGTCCACAGACATAGCTCCTTTAGGGTTGACTTACAGAGCTGGCCCTTCAGGCATGGGCCCCCAGCTTCCCAGGCAGAGCCGAAAAGTGCAATTCTTCCATGTCCGCTGAGCACACGTGAGTGGCTGGGAACCACCCTCACCCCCTTGAGCAGAACAAGACGGGAGGGCTGGGCTTAACAGAGACTCGGACGACCAGATTTAAATAAATAAGCTGTATTATCTGTACAAAAAATATAAATACAGTTTTGTGTTTTAGAGGAGGAAGTGCCTCCTTCCACATTATTTAGCCGCTCTAATCATCTTGTGCTGCTGTTGAGTCACGATTCACAGAACAAACAGTAAATGTACATTCATCTCATGCAAGGAGCATGCTACCTCTTACCCCAAACCTAGGTTCTCCAGGCTTGCTCTGAAACCCACTCCAACTGCTGCAGCCTGACACGAGGCAGAGCGGGAGGACACCTGCTATTTAGGAAACATAAATATTGGCCACTGGTTTTCCATAGCTACTGAACTAGAAATAACCAACTGCATTAGTTTGTAGTACGGAATCGGTCTTCTTCATTCCATGCATAACTACTGCCTCTTACTGCCCTGTCATCCCATGTTAGATTTACAACGTATTCTGTACACAGTGAGTGGATCTGGAGTTAAACATCAGGTTCTATTAAAAATAGGAACAATACAATAATTACCACTGAGTAATTACAGGAACACAACCGCAGGAAGTTAATCAGAAGTCCCCCAAATACTTTGTTTTCCAGATGACAATGTACAATTATTAATATTGCACTTTTTTACACAAGAAATCCTAATAAATATTCACAAAAGATATACAGACATAGAAAACATTCTCTTTTATTTTAAATAAACATGACACTGATTTTTAGTAATGTGATTTCTTAGAGCCTATTGTGGTGAGGAAGAAAGAGACCCACCTTAATTGTTCATAGCTCCCCTGGGGGGACACAGCTTAATAGCGTCTCCCCCTCCCCATCTCTGACTTCCAGGTGCCCGGGTATCAGGGGTGGCCCTGGGGCTGAGTGGCATTTTGTGAGTTCATGTGTGGGAGGTGGGGGGGCAGTTGATCCAAGGGGTGAGTGACAGTGGCCAACAGGGGGAGGTGGCCAAAACCACTCACCCAAAGCCCCTCTGCTGAAAGAGCAATTTGCCAAATAGTCCCAGAATTTCAGGTTTGCCACTAGACTGGGCCACGGCCATTTTACTGTAGCTGACGGGCCCTTCTGGAAGGGTGTGTGCTGCCTTGCTCACTGAATTCCTAAAATGGGTGGTATTCATTCTGGTAGGGTTCGTAGTATTTCATTGTGTGTGGGGAAGAGGTTGAAAAGCCTTTGAGGACCCTCTTGCAAGCTGTCGTTACCCTACGGCTTCGCCACCGCACCCCGCTACCCGCCCCAAGCTGCTGTGAGAACAGGAGGGCAGCTCTCGTGCTCCTGGAATGGCCCGCACAAGCCGGCTGTCCGGCCCCTTGTCCCCTTGTCCTGGCCAGCTCCGGAAGTGGCTCCTATGACCTGATGGATCCTCTCTGGCACACTGACCCCAATCCCTGGCCCTTAAGTGGAGCAGCATCGGCCATCGAGGCAGAAGACCCAGGCTATTCACGCTCCAAATGCCCCTGGTCCCCATCAGCAGTTAATCCTGGGTTGGGGTGGGGGTGGTGCGGAACTCGTGACTTAGGGAGAGATGCCAGGGGTGGCCTGACTGCGTAACCAGACCCCGATGTCTCACTAGCTTTGCTGGGGGTGTACAGGCAGAACGTTCGCTGAGACGGCACGGGGAAAGCAGACTCCACCCCCCCCACCCCAAGGGGAGGGTCTGTCTTCTGCCTCGCAGCATGGGCCCCCAGGGCCTGTGCCCTCTAGGAGGGCGGCAGAATTTGGAGTGTCCCTTCCCGGAGCCTCGGGCCTGCTCACTCCTCTTCATCTACCTGGCTTCCCCGCTGAGGGCCGTGCACAGGCTTCTTTTTGCTTCCGTACCCTTCCCCCCCACTTTGTAGAAGTTCTGCCGCAAGTGTGCCGTAGGCCCGCCTGGATGGTCTCCCCCCGACTGCTCTGTATGGGTGCTTTGAGTTCTCACGGCTCCGCACCGGAAGCGCAGGGTTGTGGCCTGGGTTCTGCCTCACGATGGTGTCCTCCCCTCAGGCGGAGGCGGGGGGATAGAGAGCAGCAGGACACTCCTGGGTGGACAGCGTGCTGCCAGGGAAGACACAGCTGGTTGTCCCAAGTCTGCATCGAGGCTTTCCAGACGCTGTCACCCTACCCGCCTGTCTCTCGTCCGCTCTTGGCCCTGCCTCCCTGCTGTCCCCAGGAGCTGTGCTGGCCTCTTGCTTGGTCTGTCTGGGACCCGGGCTGGGGAAGGCATCTGCTCCGCAACCTCCTTTAGACCCCTTTCCTTGTCTTTCCCCGACATCCTGTCCTCCAGCTAACAGAGAGAGAGGACATGCTGAGGCCCTCACATCTGGGGTGGGGGGAGGACGTCGGACGAGGGCGTGTGTGGTGGGGGCAGGTAGAGGGCAATAAATAAATAAACCAAGAAAGCTTAAGTTCTGTCCAAGGTGGTGGCGTGAGTCCTCTGTGTGGCCAGGGTGGAGTTCCTCCCTGGGCCCCGTCTTCACGCTTTGCCACAAGTCCCACAGCAGCGAGATTTGAACTGGCTGAGTTGGCAGAGTTTCAGCTGTTTCACCTTCTCGCAGTACCTGGTGGTATCTCTGCACTCCACTGGGAAAGGGGACAGAAGAGAGATGTGAAACAGAGCCCAAGGGCTGTGGCCACGGGGTGCTTGCTGGGGTCTGCCTCGGGCACTGGGCTCCGGGGCTGGAGGGGCCACTGCTGTCCAGCGCCTGGGGGCTGGTCTCACTCTGGTGGAACTCTGCCCCGTGCCTCCCAGGCTGCCCCCGGGGTTCCAGTGGCTGGCTGGATGATGGGGGCCCCCTCTGTTTTCTTACCCTGTCCACCTCAGCCCCTCTCCTCCTTCCCCTGACCGGGCCTGACCTGAGCACTGTGGCATGCTCGCTCAGCACTGGCACAAACGAGATGGTCCTTAAATATCGGTGCTGATTTGGGGGGTGGACATCTATGATTAACACTGTACGTCTGAACTACTTTGATTGAATTGATAGTACGGATGGTGGTGAGCTCTTGACACACAGATGGGTCGGCACCACCCAGAGAACAAAGATCCTCTCTCCCCGGTGTATAAGCAAGGGGACAGTGTGCCCACAGGCATCTGCCTCAGCCTTAGCAATCCGATGCTGGGAGAGGCCCCATTTGGGGGGAAACTGCATGGCAACGTTTTAACATTTCTTATTCTTTGCCTCATACTTTGTTTTCGTCCCCCCTCCAATTTGTTTTGGGTCCAGAGGAAGAAAAAATACCCGACCGGGATACAAATGCCAATGTCAGGCGGAGGAGGATCCAGACTCGAGGCAGGGGGGAGTGAAGGAGTATCAGATCTCGAGGGCATGGGCTCCTGCACAATTTCGGTGGGCGCCCCTGGGGCGGCAGCTCCTTGTTCCATGAGAGGCAGAGCCATGATGGGTGCAGGGCCAGCTGGGCAGGAGGCGCTCGGCATGCTCGTCTCGTGTGGGCAGTACTTTCTGTCTAGTGGCCTGGCCCCCGGGAGGCATTGTCTGGTTGTCCTCTCTGGGTCCCAGCCGAGCAACTGCAGGTGAGCTGGAGGCCGATGTCATTTAGCACCGGGCCAACAGCACCTGGCTTTGCTCGTGCCTCGGGGCACACTCAGCCATCCTTGGGGGCCTGGACATGAGCATACACCTCCTTGCACACGTCTTGGCTTGCTTGCAGGCGCCCCTCTGAAAACACCCAACTCTGGCCCCCAGCTCAGCGTCCCTGGGAAACCTGATCCAGTGGCCTAGGCTCAGGTTCGGGCCCAGGGCCTGCCCTCCGCCCCCGCTGGCCTATGGGGACCTGGCAGAAGGCTCTTTGGGGTTGGAACGTACTGTTTTCACATGGTGTGATGTTGCAGCGCTGCCAGTTGGCGGGCCGGGGCCCCCAGGAGCACAGGTGTTCGGGCACGGCCTTGTTGGTGCGGGCGTGCACACACTCCACGCGCCGGGCCTGGAAGCCGTAGTTGCCGCACGTCGCCGTGCACAGGCTCCACAGGCTGACCCTCCAGTGCACACTGCAGGCCTCTGACCAGCAGTTCTGGGTGCTCACGGGCCTGTGGGAGGAGCGCGGCAGGGTTAGGGTCTGCCGCCGCGGGGCCGGGATCGGGGATTGGGTGTGAAAACCGCGTTGCCAGCCCAAGAAGGCCGGGCCACTCTTCAAGTCTCTTGTGCTACCAGAGGTGGGTTCTGATCTCTGTTCGTTAGGGGGTGGCTGTAGGATCTCCGAAGGCCGTTTGCTCTCACTGGGCCCCTGGGTGCTCAGCTCTATAAAGTCCGTGTCACTGCGTGAGCCAAGAATGCGGTCTCTCCAGGATGGGGGCTGGTAGAGGCAGGGCCTGGGGCGCATGGTGAGCCCTCACCCCAAGGAGACATCCACAGGCCAGCAGGACCAGGAATGGGGACTGGATAGGAATGATAGGTTTAGACCCAGGGATCAGCGCCCTTATTTTAGTGTAACTTCTATTGGAGGGCCAACAAGGGTGGGGGCTGCTGGAGTCCTTGAGGTCTGGTGGCCGCCGCGTGGACCTCACATCCTGCCCACCTCGGGGCTAGTGCAGATGCCCTGCGGTATCAGGCCACCCTCAGAACAGCACCCTCTGTCATCTTGATCTCCAAAAGAGGAAAGCCCAGCCTGGCCCATTCAGTAAGTGCAAGGCCACCACGGGGCCATCTATGTCTAGGGAGAACAGGGGTCTGGGGAGAACGAGGTGAAAGGGAAGGGCATCTGACCACCAGGATTGTGGGATGTTGGAGGATAAATATCTGCTCAACACTGTCTTTCCGTGCTATTGACATAGGGCCTGGGGAAAGGAGGTCCATGGCTTTCTCTTACCTGGGAAGGGCGCTGCACTGCTCTGATGGTAAAGTGATGCCATCCCGTGTTTGGCAGAACACTTGTCTGTGTTGCACGGCTAGGTGAGGCCCGATGCAAGGCCCGTTGCACTGGGAAGCAGATAAAGGTGACACGTATAATGTTAGCCAAGTTAAGGGGGGCAGCTGCAATGCTCAGGCTGCATGGGACACAGAATCCTTCTGAGCATTTTGTCTGAGACCTTCCGATCATTCATCTTGCCCCTCCTTGCATCCACTAAAGGACATTCACTGGCACATTTTCTTTTCTTTGTGCCACGGCAGAATGGTTAGCTTTCCCGTGGTCTATCAGCATTCTGTTAGCAAACGGCTAATGGTCGTGTAGAGCCGGTCAGAGAATGTGCGCTCCCTCCCCAGATGAACCATATCAAAGGGTTTGTGGCAGAATGCACTAAGAATGTGGTGTGGTAAGCTTTAGAGCAGAAGACCTCTAAGTGCCCCTTCAGTCCACAGGGCAATTGGGTTTGTTGTTTTCTTGCTAAATTCATTCAAGTTAACAAGTCCATCATTTCTTTCCTTTCTTTGGCTTCAGTGTTTCCAGGTTAGACCCAGCGCGGCTGAACAGAAGTAGACTTAGGTATGTATAGTTAGTCCCTGCTCAGATTCTCCTGCTAGGTGCCCATAGAGATGGTTAAGCCTCTCCCTGAGTTGTCAGAGCCAGACTATCACAGGAAATACCCCATCCCAACAACAGTGTCTGTGAGCCAGCAGGCGCTTAGCCAGCATTTGCTACTTGAGTAGAGTAAGCAGACAGACATCCCTTAGAGGTCACTTTCAAAAAAAAGCTCTTGGGGGATCTTTGGACACCAAAGGTCCACAGGGGAGCTATTTTTTTTTATTTTTTTTGTTTTTATTTTTTATTATTATGTTAATCACCATACATTACGTTATTAGTTTTTGATGTAGTGTTCCATGATTCATTGTTTGTGCATAACAACCAGTGCTCCATGCAGAACGTGCCCTCTTTAATACCCATCACCAGGCTAACCCATCCTCCCACCCCCTCCCCTCTAGAACCCTCAGTTTGTTTTTCAGAGTCCATAGTCTCTCATGGTTCGTCTCCCCCTCTGATTCCCCCCCTTCATTCTTCCCCTCCTGCTATCTTCTTCTTCTTCTTCTTTTTTTTTTTTAACATAAAATGTATTAGTTTCAGAGGTACAGGTCTGTGATTCAACAGTTTTGCACAATTCACAGCGCTAACCATAGCACATACCCTCCCCAGTGTCTATCACCCAGCCACCCCATTCCTCCCACCCCCCACCACTCCAGCAACCCTCAGTTTGTTTCCTGAGATTAAGAATTCCTCATATCATTGAGGTCATATGATACATGTCTTTCTCTTTTTGACTTATTTCGCTCAGCATAACACCCTCCAGTTCCATCCACATCGTTGCAAACGGCAAGATCTCATTCCTTTTGATGGCTGCATAATATTATATATATATATACCACATCTTCTTTATCCATTCATCTGTTGATGGACATCTTGGCTCTTTCCACAGTTTGGCTATTGTGGACATTTCTGCTATAAACATCGGGGTGCATGTACCCCTTTGGATCCCTACATTTGTGTCTTTGGGGTAAATACCCAGTAGTGCAATTGCTGGATCATATGGTAGCTCTATTTTCAACTTTTTGAGGAACCTCCATACTGTTTTCCAGAGTGGCTGCACCAGCTTGCATTCCCACCAAGAGTGTAGGAGGGTTCACAGGGGAGCTATTAACTCTCAAAATGATAAGCAGAAATCTTTAAAAAAATTTTTATTTTTTCTTTTTAACCCCCTTCAACCATTTCTCTCACCCTCGAATTCCCTGTCTCTGGCAACTACTACCAATCTAGTGTGTGTGTGTGTGTGTGTGTGTGTGTGTGTGTGTGTGTGTGTGTGTGTGTGTGTGTGTGTGTATTAGATTCTAATATAGGAGAGAGCATATGGTATTTGTCTTCTTTCATTTAGCCTAATGCCCTCAAGGTCCATTTATGTTGTCACAAATGGCAAGATTTTATTTTTTTTATGTCTGAATGACATTCCATTATATATACCACATTAAATAAATCCATTATAAATTATATATATCTATATATCACACTTACTTTATCCATTCATCCACTAATGGCCATTTAGAATGTGTGCATATCTTGTTTATTATAAATAATGCAATGAATATGCGGGTACATATGTCTTTTTGAGTTAGTGTTTTCGTTTTCTTAAAGAAAAAAAGATACAGTAATCAAAACAGTATGGTATTGGCATAAAATGGAATGGTATTAATTATCAGGAAAATGCAAATCAAAACCACAATGAGATATTACTTCACACCTGTTAAAATGGTTATTATCAAAAAGACAAATAGCAACTGTTGGCAAGGATATGGAGAAAAGAGAACCCTTGTACACTATTGGTGGAAATATAAATTGGTGCAGCCACTATGGAAAACAGGAGGGATGTTCCTCAAAAAATGGAAAATAGAACCATAATATGAACCAGCAATTCCACTTCTGGGTAGAATTTATCCAAAGACCATGGAAACAGTATGGTATTGGCATAAAATGGAAAATAGAACCATAATACGAACCAGCAATTCCACTTCTGGGTAGAATTTATCCAAAGAAAACGAAAACACTAGAGACTGTCCTTTCCTCACCATATATTCTTGGCTTCTTTGTAGCAAACTAATTGACCATATATACATGAGTTTAATTCTGGGTTTCTATTTTGTTCAATTGATCAATGTCTGTTTTTATGCCAATACCATACTGTTTTGATTACTGTACCTTTTTTTTCTTTAAGATTTTATTCATTTATTTGAGAGAGAGAGAGTATAAGGGGGGGGGAGGGTCAGAAGGAGAAGCAGACTCCCCGCTGAGCAGGGAGCCCAATGTGGGACTTGATCCCGGGACTCTGGGATCATGACCTGAGCCGAAGGCAGCCAGGCGCTTAACCGACTGAGCCACCTAGGCTCCCTGTTGATTACTGTAGCTTTTTAATAGAGTTTGGAATTAGGGAGCATGGGGCCTCCAGCTTTGTTCTTCTTTCTCAAGATTGCTTTGGCTATTTGTTTTGTTTTGTTTTGTTTTGTAGTTCCATATAAATTTTAGGATTATTTGTTCTAGTTCTGTGAAAAATGCCATTGGAATTTTGATAGGTATTGCTTTTAATCTGTATATTGCTTTGGGCAACATGGACCTTCTATCAATAGCACAGGACCTTCCAATCCATAAGCACAGAATATCTTTCCATTTATTTGTGTCATCTTCAATTCTTTCATCAATGTCTTCTGGTTTTCAGTAATCACCTCCTTGGTTAAATTTATTCCTAGGTATATTTTTCATTTTGATGCAATTGTAAATGGGATTGTTTTCTTCATTTCTCTTTCTGATAGTTTGGTGATTTTTGTATATTGATGTTGTATCCTGCAACTTACTGAATTTGCTTATTATAGTTTTTTGATAGAGTCCTTAGGGTTTTCTATACATAATAGCGTGTCATTTTTGCTTTCACTTTTTAAATTTGGATGCCTTTTATTTCTTATCTAATTGCTCTAGCTAGGACTTCTTATACTATGTAAAATAAAGATGGGGAGAGTGGGCATCCTTCTCTCGTTTCTGATCTTAGAAGAAAGGCTTTCAGAGTGGTACCCTTTGTACCACTGAGGATGATGTTAGCTGTGGACTTGTCATATATGGCCTTTATTTTGCTGAGGTACAGTCCCCTTTATACCCACTTTGTTAAGAGTTTTTATCATGAATGGGTATTGAATTTTGTCAGATGCTTTTTCTGCATCTCTTGAGATATGATTTTTATCCTTCATTTTGTTGATGTGGTGTATCACATTGATTGATTTGTGGATGTTGAACTATCCTTGCATCTGAGGTAAACTTCATCTGCTCATGGTGTATGATTCTTTTAATATATTTTTGAATTTGGCTAGTGAAAATTTTGTTGATCTTTGTTTGCATCTATGTTCAGCAGGGATACCGGCCTGTAATTTTCTTGTGCCTGACTTCTTTCAGTTAATGTTTTCAAGGTTCATTTATATTGTAGCATGTATAGAATTTCATTCCTTCTGAAGGCTGGATAATACTCTATTGTAAGTATACACTACATTCTGTTTAGCCATCCGTCAGTGGACATTTGGTTGTTTGCACCTTCAGGCCATTGTGATGCTACTGTGAACATTAGTGTACATATATTTGTTCAAATCCTTGCTTTCAGTTGTTTTGAGTGTACATCCAGAAGTGGAATTGCTGGATCATATGGTAATTCTATGTTCAGTATTTTGAGAAACTGCTGTACTGGTTTCCACAGTAGCTGTACCATTCTACATCACCATCAACAGTGCACAACGGTTCCAGTTTTCCCACATTTCCACCAATGCTTAATTTTATTTTTAAAAATAATGAAGTAGTATCTCATAGTAGTTTTAATTTGCATTTCCTTAATTGCTAGTGATGTTGAACATCTTTTCATGTGTGTATTGTCCATTTGTATGTCTTCTTTGGAGAAATGTTTATTCTAGGCTTTGTGTTTTGTTGTTGAGTTGTGGTTCTCCTCTCTATATTTTGGATATCAATCCTTTATCAGATTTATTATTTGCAAGTATTTTCTTACATTCTGTGGGTTGTCTCCTCACTTTGGTGTCCTTTGATAAAGAAAAGCTTTCAATTTTGATGACATCCAGTTTATCTAATTTTTCTTTAATTGTGCTTTTAGTGTCCTATCCAAAAAATCATTGCCAATCCAGTATTATGAAGCTTCTTCCCCATGTTTCTTCTAAGAGTTTATACTTTTAACCCTTACATTTAAGTCTTTGATCCATTTTGAGTTAATTTTTGTATATAGTTAAAATAAGGATCCAGCTTCATTCTCTAGCATGTGGCTATCCAGTTTTCCCAGCACCATTTGTTGAAAGGCTATTCTTTTATCTGATCATATGTACAAATGTTTATTTCTGGGCTCTCTATTCCATTCCCTTGGATTATATGCCAGAACTACACTGTTTTGGTTATCGTAGCTTTGTTTTTTTTTTTTTAAATTTTTTTTTTTATTTATTCATGAGTGTCAGAGAGAGAGATAGAGAGAGGCAGTGGCAGAGGGAGAAGCAGGCTCCCCGCCTAGCAGGGAGCCCGATGCGGGACTTGATCCCAGGACCCTGGGATCGTGACCTGAGCCGAAGGCAGATGCTTAACCATCTGAGCCACCCAGGCGTCCCTGGTTATCGTAGCTTTGTAATAAATTTTGGTATCAGGAAATGTGAAGCCTCCAACTTTGTTCTTTTTCAAGATTTTTTTTGGATATTTAGGATCTCTTGATATTCCATCTGAATTTTAGGTTGGATTTTTCTTATTGCTGCAAAAAGTTCTTGGGATTTTGAATCTCTAGATCAATTTGAGCTGTACTGACATCTTAATAAGTTTTCTAATCCATGAACACAGGATGTCTTCTCTCTTTTTTTTTTTTTTTTGGTCTTCTTTAATTTCTCTTAGTAATGTTTTGTAGTTTTCAGTGTACAAGTCTTTGACCTCCTTGGTTAAGTTTATAAGTATTTTTGGGTGTTATTATAAGTAGAATGATACTCTTTTTTGTTTTTGGCACTTTAGAGCCAAATTTGTTCTTTAAAATTTCAATTCTAGTTAGTTGACATACAGTTCAATATTGGTAACAGGAGTAGAGTTCAGTGGTTCATCATTTACATATAACCTCCCAGTGCTCATCCTAATGAGTGCCCTCCTTAATACCCATCATCCATCTAGTCCACCCCCCACACACCTCCCTCCATCAACTCTGTTTATTTTCTATAGTTGAGTCTCTCATGATTTGTTTCCCTCTCTCTCTTTTGTTCCCCCTCTTGAATGTTCACCCGTTTTGTTTCTTAAATTCCATATATGAGTGAAATCATATGGTATTTGTCTTTCTCTGATTAATTTATTTTGCTTAGCATAATGTACTCTAGCTCCATTCACGTTGTTGTAAATGGCAATGTTTCATTCTTTTTGATGGGTGAATAGTATGATTTTCTTAATTTCCTTTTCAGATTGTTCATAATTCATGTATAGATACGCAACTGATTTCTAATTTTTGTATCTTGCAACTTTGTTGAATTTATTAGCTCCAAGAGATTTATTCTGGTGTTGGTATTGGGATTTTTTAGGGTTTTTACATATGAGATTGTGTCATCTATAACAGAGATAATTATCACTTCTTTTCTAATTTGGGTGGCTTTTCTTTCTTTTTCTTGCCTAATTGCTCTGAACTTCCAATTGTATGTTGAATGGAAGTGGTAAACATTGCATTCTTGTCGTCTTCCTCATCTTAGGGGAAAGTGTTCAGTCTTCACTACTGACTATGATAGCTATGGGGTTTTTTTAGCTGTGGATTTTTCATAAATGGTGTTTATTATTTTGAGGTAGTTTCTTTTTATTACTAGTTTGTTGAGTTCTTATCACAAAAGGATTTTGAATTTCAGCAAAGACTTTTTCTGCATCAGTTGAGATCATGTGTTTTTTTTCCTTTTATTCTGCTAATATGGTATATTATCATGGTTAATTATCATATGTTGAACCATCCTTATATTACAAGAATAAACCCTACCTGAAGGTTTGTAATCCTTTTAATATGCCACTATATTTCATTTGCTAGTATTTTGTTGAGTCTGCAGTAATGGAGAGAATGAAGTGGGGAAGGAAGCCATAACACATTCCAAAGTGGAAAAACTTAGTCCTTCCTTATCATTAATTTAAAAGGGAAAAAAACTCCCCACTTAAAAGGCAGATATTAGCTTAAAAGCTTAGATTTTGATTTTTTTTTTAACCTCTCCACAAGCGACACTGAAAGTAAAAGTAAAGTATGGAAAAAGATATTCCATGCAAAATAGTAACCAAAAGAGAGCTGCGGTGGCTATCCTAATAAGAAAATATATTGATAAAAGGCCAAGCTATAACAACTATTAACATATATGCATAAGCACCAAACCTCCAAAACGCATGAATTAAACATTGACATCTGAAGACAGAAATAGACAGTTCTACAGTAATAATTGGACACTAAAATACCCCACTTTCAATAATGGATAGGACAACCAAAAGAGCAATAAATAATTTAACAAGACTATAGTCCAGTTGGACCTAAGAGACCTATACACAAAACTCTACCCAACCAGAGCAGAATACACATTTTTTTTTCATCTTAGGCCACAAAACAAATCTTAATAAATTAAAAAAAAAAAAAGGAAATCGTATCTTTTCACCACATGAATTTCTGCATCAATAATTAAAAGGGATATTGGTCTTTAGTTTTCTTGTACTGCCTTCCTCTGGCTTTGGTATCAGAGTAATCCTGCCCTCACAGAATGAGTTAGGGATTGTTAGTATTACCTCCCTTTCAATTTTTAGGAGGAATAAATTTAGGCATAAATTCTTCTTTAAATATTAGGTAGAATTCACCAGTAAGGACATTTGGGCCAGGGCTATTCCTACTGATTGATTGAAACTCCCTATTAGTTATAGGTCTATGCGTATTTCTACTTCCTTACAATCTGGTCTTAATGGGTTGTGTGTTTCTAGGAAATTGTCTATTATATCTCGGTTATTCAATTTGTTGGTGTACTGTTGTTCATAGTATTGATGTATTACCACTTTTATTTCAGATTTTAATAATTTGAGTTTTCTGGTTTTTTTCTTAGTGTAGCTAAAAGTTGGTCCATTCTGTAGATCTTCTGGAAGAACCAACTTCTGGTTTCATTGATTTTTCTATTTATAGATATTATTTCCTTTCTTTTACCAGCTTTAGTTTGCTCTTATTGTTTTAGTTCCTTAACGCTGGAAGTTAGGTTGTTTTTTGAAGTCTTTCTTTTTTAATGTAAGCATTTATAAATATATATATTTTTTCCTCTGAGCACTGTGTTCTCTGCATCTCGTATTTTCCAATTTCCCAATATTTGTGAATTTTCCTTCTTAAATAACAGTTGAAAAAAAACCTCTCTCCCAGTTTTTGTATATACTCTGTGCCTGGGCACTCCTCCACTGATTGATTAGCTGGGTGTGCTCTGAGCCTGGGCATCAGTCTGCAATGAAAGCTTAGGATACGCTCAGGTCTTCTCTGTGAGCATATGTCTTGCCTGGGCCTTGCATGTAGTTTTCTCAATTTCCCTATATATATGTCTGCTTTCTAATGTCTTAATTTCCTAGGGTATCTCACCCCAAGTTCTCAGGGCCTTCGGTGGTCTATTTTATGTCTTTATCTGGAATCTCTTGCTCCAGGTGTCTGCAGGTCTGTAGTCCTCCTTCAGCTTTCACAAGCAGTGGCTGCTTCCCCCATTTGAGATCTTAGTTGAGACAGAGACCATTCTTTTAGGTGATTCCCTGATAGGTTAGAACATTGCAGATAGGGTTTTCTGTGCTCCCTATGGATTGAGGGAGGGAAATGGACTGCTGCTGCCTCGAGGCTGAGACTGTGCCATGCTGAGGCGAGGGTGGGGAAGGATGAATGAAAATGCCCCCAAATTTCCTACTTTCTTAAAGGTAGATTTTTATTTGGGTGTTTGTTTGCTTTGTTGTTGTAGGCTTTTACCTCTATAGGGTTAGTTCAGCCAATTTGTTTTTTGATGTTTCCATGGGGGAATGGGAACTTAGGGCTACCTAGTTTGTCATTTTGCTGATGTTCTTTGACCACAACTGGAAATTACTCACTGCTGATTTGACTTAATTGCCCATTGACATACTGAAACTGCCCTTCACAAGTTGCCAGTAACTAACTGCCTGTCACTCAGGTTCCCTTGGGTACCAGATAATATTTACCTTTTCTTGTTTGTTGCTACCCCGATCCTTCCTTCTTTCTGGAAACTCCTTTGTTACTCTCCGTGAATATACTTTCTTTTTCTACTCATTATATTATCTTTCTTCCCCCTCCTGTTTCTGCCAATTAGTGTTCCCGAAGGTTCTATCCTGTGCATCTCATGCTTTCCCTCCTCTTAGGTTACACTACCCTTTTAAGTGCCAGATCAACATCCAACTGCTGAATGAAAATATCTAATGGGATATTTCACAAATAATACTAAACAGGTTTGAAACAATTTCTTACCCAATTCACCCTCTTATTTCTGTTTTCCTACCTAGTTCAGTCCATTTATAAATGTGTCAGCTTCTTCCTCATCTGTGATATCCAAGCACTACTGAAGCCATGTGAATCAAATTTTCATAGAATCTATGAGGTCTCTCCATTGCCTTCATTTCTATCAGCACCATTTCTCCAGTAGTTTCTCTTTGTCCACTCTTGTCACTTCTCGATACTATGCTGCTAAATATATAATCTTTTAAAAGTCAAACAAGGTGGCATTCATAATAAAATCCAAACTCCTCATAGAGCATACTAGATTAGATTACTCATGATCTGGCACCTGTTTTCCAGCCACATTTATATTTCTAACATTCTGGGGCTGCTTTCAGTTTCATTCCTTCACACATGCTTGAATGGAACACATTCCCCACCCAAGACAGGTGAAAAAGAAAGTTGAATTATTACATGAAGCCAGATTGTTAGAGCTGAGAAAGTGGTCTTAGACACCAGCATGGTTTCCATAGACTTCAAAGAAGTAGGCACATGAAAGAACATATATTTGCATGACACTATTCCAAAAGGATTTTCTTGTCAGAAACCATTACCATTTTCATTCTCACAAGAGTGGAATGTGGAGGTTTGGAGGGCATCCATAGCTTGAAGCACATCCCAACACTATCACCAATAGGAAAATACCAACAGGATTGTGAGATCAAGCAGTACCCTCTAACTTGTAATACTTCAAATCTTGCTACTCTTTCTTTAAAAAAGCTTTTAGAAATCCAGCATGGATGAATAAAGATAGATCAACATTGTGAGAAACTTCAAAAAGAGATAGAAAATACCAAATAGAAGTGAAAGCTGAAGAACACAGTAACTAAAGCTGATAAATATAATAGAGGGGTTCTGAAGCAGAAGGACCAGTCATCTCAAAAATAGGCAGTGGAACTCATCCAATCACAGGAGCAAAAAGAATGAAATAACTGCCTGAAGATAGTTTACAGGACAACAGCAAATGGACCAATATTTGCTTCAAAGAGGATGCAGAAGGAACAGAGAGAAAAAGGAGAAGAAAACTTCTTAAGAAATCTAACCTGGGGAAGGAAGGAACCAGATAATCAGATCCAGGAAACCCCAAGAATTCCAAAGAAGATGAATCTTAAGAGGCCCACACCAAGACCTATTATAAATAACATGTCAAAATTTAAAGATAAGGAGACTATTAAAAGTAGTAAGAAGAAAAAAAAAAAAACCCCACAACCTGTTACATACAAGGGAACCCTGATAAGACTATCAGGGTTTTCTCCAATTTTTTTTTTTAGCAAAAACATTGAATATACTGTGTCATTGTCGTCTCACCTGCTGAAAGAAAAAAACTCCCAACTGAGAATACTCTACCTGGCAAAGTTATTATTTAGAACTGAGGGAGAGAGAAAGTTTTTCAGACAGGCCAAAGCTAGAGGAGTTCACAATTAGCCAGCCTTAAAACAAATGTTAGAAGAAGATATCATATGTCAATTATATTTCAATTAAAAAATAAAAACATCTTCAGTAGCAAAAGAAATCTCACAAGAAGATATTCAATTTTAAAAACATTTACATAAGAATGCATAATATAAACAAAAAATGTCAAAGGGTCAGCTTCACACTAAAACCAAAGGGCACTAATTAGTAACTAGAAAACATGAAAGTAAAAACTCGCTGGTAAAGATAAATATATAGAAAAGGTAGTGGATTAATACTTATAAACCTAGTATGAAGTACAAAAGACAAAAGTAAAAATAACTCAACTGCAATAATTAATTAGTTAAGGGATCACAGGAGAAAAAGATGTAAAATATCACATCAAAAACAAAATGGGGAGAGAGTAAAAAGGTAGAGCTTTAGAATGGAATCAAACAAGTTGGTATCAACTTAGAATAGATTGTTATAGGTATGTTGTTATATGTACACCTCATGGTAACCACAAAGCAAAAGCCTATGGTGGATACACACAAGATAAAGAAATCTAAGCATATCAATAAAGTCATCAAACCACAAAGGAAGAAAGGAAGAGATAGGAACTATAAAAAAAGCAGTAAGTACACACATACCAATTATGTTAAGTGTAAATCAATTATAAATGCTCTAATTAAAAGACGGAGGGTGATTTAATGGATAAAAAAAACCAAGACCTATCTAAATGCTGCCCATAAGAGCCTCACTTCAGAAGTAAAGACACACACTGGAAGTGAAGGGATGGAAAAGATAATCCATGTAAATGGAAACCAGAAGAAAGCAGGGGTAGCTATACTTAGAGCAGACAAAATACACTGTAGTACAAAGATTGGCATTACATAATGATAAAGAGGTCAATCCAGCAAGAGGATATATCATTTGTAAATACTTATACACCCAACATAGGAGTACCTAAATATATAAAGCAAATATTAACAGATCTAAAGGGAGAAATTGACAGTAATACAATAATAGTAGGGGACTTTAACACCCCACTTACATGAGTAATATGTCCTAAATGAAAGAACAAGTTGTTTCTTTGAAAAAAACAAGACAAAACCACAGATGAAAAGCTAAATGAGTTCAAAGTAATGGTGGTACAGATACTAGACTTGAGAAAAGAGTTGAGCTCAGGGAGAATTTCAACAAAAAGAAAATATAAAAAAAAAAACAACTCAAGCACTGAAATGAAAAATACACTAAAGAGAATCAACAGATTAGAAAATGCAGAATGGTTCAGAGATCTGGAAGATAGGGTAATGGAAGCAACCAAGCTGAAGAGCAATTTTAAGTGAGGATCCCAGAAGGAGGGGACAGAAAACTTCCCAGACATCTAAGTCTAGGAAGCAGATCCCCAAATAAGATGAATCTAAGGAGGTTCACACCAAGACATGCAATAATTAAAATGGCAAAGATTAAAGATAAAGAATCTTAAAAAAAGCAAGAGAAAAGCAAACTGTTATATACAAGGGAAATCTCATAAGGCTGTCAGCTGATTTTTTTAGCAGAAACTTTGCAGGTCTAAAGAGCATGGCATGATATATTCAAAGTGCTGAAAGGAAAAAAAAAATCTACAACAAAGAATACTTGGCAAGGTTATTGTTGAGAATTGAAGGAGAAAAAGAGAGTTTTCCAGGCAAAATTTAAAAGCATTCATCACCAATAAATCAGCCTTACAAGAAACACTAAAGGGAATTTTTTAAGTGGGAAGAAGGGGCCATACTAGAAAAAAACTTCAGTGGTAAAAATGAACATATAGTAAAGGTAGTAGATAATTACTTATAAAGCCAGTGTGGAGGTTAAAACATAAAAGTAGTAAAATCATAATTATCTACAAAAATTAGTCAAGGGATACACAAAATAAAAAGATGTAAAATATGATATAAAATGTGGAGGGGGAATAAAAATTTAGTGGCTTTAGGATGTGTTTGAATTTAAGCGACCATCAAATTAATATAGACTGCTATACACCTAAGATGTTATATATGAATTCAATGGTAACTACAAATTAAAAACCTAACATGTATACACAAAAAACAAAGAGGAAGGAATCCAAGCATAACACTGAATAATGCCATCAAACTATAAGGAAAGAGAGCAGAAGATGAAAGGAACAGAAAAGAACTAGAAAACCAAAATGGCAATAAGTACATACCTATCAGTTATTAAGTGTAAGAGGACTGAATGTTCCAACAGAAAGAATAGTGTGATTGAATGGATTAAAAAAAAACCTATCTATATGCTGTCTACAAGAGACTCACTTCAGACCAAAAAACATGGGCTGAAAGTGAAGGAATGGAAAAAGATATATCAGACAAAACAGACTTTAAAACAAAAAGTATAGCAAGAGACAAAGAAGGGCATTATGTAATGATAAAAGGATTAATCCAACAAGATGATGTGACAATTGTAAATATGTATTCACCCAACATAGGCGCATAAAAGTATATAAAACAAATATTAACAGACATAAAGGGAAAAATTGACAGTAATACAATAATAGTAGGGGACTTTAATACTCCACTTACCTCTATGGCTAGATTATCCAGACTGAAAATCAACAAGGAAACAATGGCTTTGAATGACATATTAGGCCAGGTGGGCTTAACAGATATACAGAACATTCCGTTCAAAAACAAAACCAAAAACAAACAAAAAACAATACACATTCAACATTCTCTAGGACAGATAACATGTTAGGCCACAAAACAAGTCTCTATAAATTTAATAAGATTAAAATCCTATCAAGCATCTTTTCCAACCACAATGGTATGAAACTAGAAATCAATTACAATAAAAAAATGGAAAAACAAAGACATGAAGGCTAAACAACATGCTACTAAACATCCAATAGGTCGATGAATAAATTAAAGAGAAAAATCAAACAAAAATAAAACAACAAAGAGGTGAATGAAAATGAAACACAACAGTCCAAAATCTCTGGGACACAGAAAATACAGTTCTAAGAGAAAGTTTATAGTAATATAGGCCTATCATGAGAAACAAGAAAAATCTCAATCTAACCTTATACCTAAAGAAACTGGGCTTTGTTCTTTTTCCAAAGTTAGTAGGAATAAGGATATAATAGAGTGGAAATAAGTGGAAATTAAAAAAAAAAAAGAAAAGATCAACAAAACCAAGAGCTGGTTCTTTGAAAAGATAAATGAAATTGATAAACTTTTACCCAGACTCATCAAGAAATAAAAGGACTCAAAATTAGAAAAAATGCAGAAACTGACACCACAGAAATGCAAAGAATTATAAAGAGAATACTATGAAAAATTAGATGCCAACAAACCTAGAAGAAATGGGTAAATTCCCAAAAATATACAGTCTTCTGAAACTGAATCAGGAAGAAATATAAAATCTGAACAGACCAATTACTAGTAATGAAATTGAATTTGGTAATCAAAAATTCCCAACAAAAAAATTCTACCCAACTTTTAAAGAAGAATTAATACCTATTCTTTTCAAATTATTCAAAAAAAAAAAAATAGAAGAAAAAGGAAAGCTTTCACACTTACTCTACAAGGCCAGCATTACTCTGGTACCAAAACCAGACAAAAGACACTACAAAAAAAGAAAACTACAGGCCAGCATTCCTGGGGAACATAGATGAAAAAAATCCTTGAAATATTAGGAAACCAAATTTAAAACTATATTAAAAAAAGATCATTCACCACAGTTTAGAGGGATTTATTCCAGAGAAGCAAGGGCAGTTCAATATTTGCAAATCACCAATGTGATACATCACAAAATCTTATGATAATCTCAATAGATGCAGGAAAAACATTTCACAAAATACAATATCCATGCATGAGAAAAACTCTCACCAAAGTGGGTTTAGAGGGAATATACGGAATGTACTTCAACATAATAAAAGCCGTGTATGAAAAACCCACAGTTAACATCATGCTCGATGGTAAAAAACTGAAAGCTCTCCCTCTAAGATAAGGAACAAGACAAAGATGTCCACTCTCACCACTTTTATTCAACCTAGTACTGGAAGTCTTAGCTGCAGCAATCAGAGAAGAAAAAGAAATAAATGGAATCTAAATTGGTAAAGAAGAAAGAAAACTCTTCACAGATGACATATAATACCATATATAGAAAACCCTAAAGATGCTACCAAAAGCTATTAGAATAAATTCATAAAGTTACAGGATACAAAATTAATACACAGAAATTGGTTGCTTTTCTATACACTGATAAAGTGGCAGAAAGAAAAATTAAGAAAACAATACCATTTACAATTTCACACACACACAAAAAATCTAGGAATAAATTTAACCAACGAAGTTAAGACCTGTACTCTAAAAACTATGACATTGATGAAAGAAACTGAAGATGACAACTGGAAAGGTATACTATGCTCACAGATTGAAAGAATATTGTTGAAATATCCATAGTACCCAAAGCAATCTACCTATTAAATATAATCCCCATCAAAATATCAATAGCATTTTCCACAGAACTAGAATATTCCTAAAATTTGTATGGAACCAAAAAAGACATTGAATATCCAAAGCAATCTTGAGAGAGAAGAACAAAGCTGGAGGTATCACAATTCCTGATTTTTTTTTTTTTAAGATTTTATTTATTTATTTGAGAGAGAGAGAGTGAGAGAGAGCATGAGAGGGGGGAGGGTGAGAGGGAGACGCAGACTCCCCACTGAGTGGGGAGCCAGATGCGGGACTCGATCCTGGGACTCCAGGATCATGACCTGAGCTGAAGGCAGTCGCTTAACCAACTGAGCCACCCAGGCGCCCTCACAATTCCTGATTTTAAGATACGCTACAAAGCTATAATAATCAAAGCAGTAAGGCACAAAAGTAAACATAAAGATCAACAGAACAGATAGAAAGGCTAGGAATAAACCCACACTTATACGGTCAATTTTCAACAAAGGATACAACAATATACAATGGGGGAAAAGAGGTTTTTTTCAATGAAGGGTGCTGGAAAAAGTGGACAGCTACATGCAAAAGAATGAAACTGGGCCACTTTCTTATATCATACACAAAAATTAACTCAAAATGGATTCAAGGCCTACATTTGAGACTTGAAACTATAAAACTCCTTAAAGAAAACAGGCAGAAATCTCTTGGACATCAACCTTAGGAAGATATTTATGAATATGTATCCTTAGTCAAGAGAAAGGAAAGCCAAAATAAATGATTGAGATTACACCAAAATAAAAAGCTTTTGCACAGTCAAGGAAACCATCAACAAAACAAAAAGGCAACCTAGTGAATGGGAGAAGACATTTGCAAATAATATATCCAATAAGGGGTTAATATCAAAAATAACTTATACAAGTCAATACATACACACAAAACCCATGAAAAAATGGGCAGAGAACCTGAATAGACATTTTGCCAAAGAAGATACACAGATGGCTAACAGACACATGTAAAGATGCTCAACATCATTAATCAGGAAAATGCAAATCAGAACCACAATGAGATATCATCTCATACCTGTCAGAATGCCTAGTATGAAAAAGATAAGAAATAACAAGTGTTGGCAAAGATGTGGAGAAAAGGGAGCCCCTTGTGCATTGCTGGTGAGAATGTAAATTGGTATAACTACTGTGGAAAACAGTATAGGAGATCTCAAAAAATTAAAAATAGAAATGCCATATGATCCAGTAATTCCACTACTGAGTATTTACCCAAAAATCATGAAAACACAAATTCAAAAAGATGTATGCACCTCTATATTTATTGCAGCATTATTTATGGTAGTTAAGATATGGAATCAACCCAAGTGTCCACTGATAGATGAATGGATAAAGATGTGGTATATACCTATACAATGGAATATAACTCAGCCATAAAAAGCAATGAAATCTTGCCATGTGCAACAACATGGACAGACCTAGAGGATATCATGCTATGCGAAACAAAGGAGACAGAGAAAGACAGATACCATATGATTTGACTTAAATGTGGAATCTGAAAAACAAACCAAACCAAACCAAAGCCAGACATTTAAATACAGAGGACAAACTGTTGATAGCCAAAGGGGAGGTAAATGGGGTGATGGGCGAAATAGATGAAAGGGATTAAGAAGTACAAACTTTCAGTTATAAAACACAAATCATGGAGATGAAAAGTACATCATAAAGGAATATAGTCAATAATATTGTAACGTATGGTGACAGCTGGTGACTGCACTTATTGTGGTGAGCATTGAGTAGTGTATAGAATTGTGGGATCACTATGTTGTACACCTGAAACTAATAGAACATTGTATGTCACTATACTTCAATAATAAAAAATAAAATAGCAAAAAAAGTAGGCATAGAGAGAATGTACCTCAACAAAATAATTCCTATGACAAGCCCATAGGTAACATACTCAAAGGTGAAAAGCTGAATGCCTTTCCTCCAAGATCAGAAACAAGACAAGGATGCCCACTTTTGCTACTTTTACTCAATATAGTATAGGCAGTCCTAGTCAGAGCAATTAGTCAAGAGAAAGAAATAAAAGGCATCCAAATTAGAAAGGAAGAAGTAAAACTGTCACTATACGTGCAGATGACATTTTATATAGAAAACCTTAAAGAGCCCCCAAAACCATTTAGAACAAACCAGTCAGTGAAGTTGTAGGATATGCAATCAATAAAAAAAGTCTATTGTATTTCTAGACTAATAACAAATTCAGAGAAATTAAAATAATCCCATTTGTAATTGTATCAAAAAGAAATATCTAGGAATAAATTTACTCAAGGAGGTAAAAGACCTGTAAACTGAAAACTATGACACGAGTGAAAGAAATTGAAGAAGATGTAAGTAGATATTCTGTGTTTGTGGATTGGATGAATCAATACTGTTAAAATGTTCATACTACTCAAAGCATCTACACATTAAATGCAATTCCTGTCAAAATTCCCATGACATTTTTCACAGAAATAGAAAAATCAATCTTAAAATTTGTATGTAACCACAAAAGACCCCAAATAGCCAAAGCAATCTTGAGAGAGAACACAAAAGCTGGAGGCATCATGCTCCCTGCTTACAAACTATTAAAAAGTTATAGTAATCAAAACAGTATGGTTTGGCATAAAACCAGACACACAGGTCAATGGAACAGAATAGAGAGCCCAGAATTAGACCCACATATATATAGTTAATTAATTTATGACAAAGGAGCCCCGAATATACAAGGGAGGAAGGACAGTCTCTTCAATAAATGGTGCTGGGAAAACTGGATAGCCAGATACAAAACAATGAAATTGGACTACTCTTACATCATACAGAAAATTTCACTCAAAATGGATTAAAGACTTGAACATAATTTTTGAAATCACAGAAATCCAAGAACACATAGGCAGTAAGCTCTTTGACATCATTCTTGGCAATTATATTTTGAATCTGACAGGAAAAGCAAAGGCAACATAAGCAAAAGTAAACAAGTGGGACTACATCGGCAAAGGAAACCATCAACAAAATGAAAAGGCAACCTACTGAATGGGAGAAGATATCTGCAAATCATATAAGGGGTTAATATCCAAAATACATAAAGAACTTTTACAACTCAATAGCAGAAAACCAAACAATGCAATTTAAAAAAGGCAGAGGATCTGAATAGACATTTTCCCTAAGAAGACATACAAATGGTCAACAGGTGCATGGAAATGTGCTCAAGGTTACCAAGCATCAGTGAAATACAAATCCAAACCACAGTGGGATATCACCTCATTCCTGTTAGAATAGCCAGTACCAAAAAGACAAGAAATAAATGTTGGTGAGGATGTGGAGAAAAGGGAACCATTATGCACTGTTGGTGAGAATGTAAATTGGTGCAGCCACTATAAAAACCAGTATGTAGGTTCCTCAAAAATTTAAAATAGACCTACCATATCAACCAGCAATTCTATTTCTGGGTATTTATAAAAAAAAAAAAATGAAAACACTAACTTGAAAGATATATGACCCTCATGTTCATTGCAGCATTATTTACAACAGTCAAGATACAGAACAACCTAAGTATCCATCAGTGGATGAATGGATAAAGGAAATGTGGTGTATACACACACACACACACACACACACACACACACACAGAGGAATATTATTTAGCCATAAAAAAGAATGACATCTTTCCATTAGTGATGGCATGTATAGACCTTGAGGGCACAAAAGTCAAATAAGGCAGACAGACAAATACTGTATAATTTCATATGTGAAATTTAAACAACAACCCCTCCCCCCAACCATAATAAATGCAGAGAATAGACTTGGTTGCCAGAGGTGGGGGGTGGGGGTAGGTGAAATATGTGGAAGGGGTCAAAAGGTACAAACTTCCAGTTATAAAGTAAACATGTCCTGGAGATGCAAGGTACAGCATGGTGACTATAGTTAATAATACTGTATTGTATATCTTAAAGTTGCTGAGACTCAATCTTAAAATCACAAGAAAAAGTTTTTTTCTAAGTATGTATGGTGATGGATGTTAGATTTATTGTGATCATTTTGCAATGTATACAAATATCAAATCATGTTATACCCCTGAAATTAATATAATGGGTATATGTCAATTATACCTCAAAAAAAAATTCATTATCTAAGGCTCTGCCCAGACCTGCCATATCAGAATTTGCATTTTTGACAAGATCCACAAGTGATTCACATTAAAGCTTGAGACATACTTGCCTAGAGGGTATTAGAAGAAAGAAGGGGATGAGAATGTTGTTTGAAGGCAAGAAAGGGGGAAGGACCTTTTTTCTCTCTTTTAGAAAAAGTAATCACTGAGAATGATCAACGTGCACGATGTATATCCCCTTTAGTCACCTCAATGATACAATGCAGAAACATCTCCCGTGTGAAGCCAGGTCTGTTCCTAATTGTAATTTCACAAACTGCCAGTAAGCCTTGAAGGCCTAGAAGCAGAGCTGCCTTGGGCAGAATGAAAGCTAGCAGAAGTGGGCTTTTCCAGGTAAGAGAAAGATGATATCCCCCAGGCATCAGAGCAAAAGGGAGCTCATGCCTCTTTGATTATGAAGCACATACATTAGGTCACTGGAAATGAGGGGGGTTGGTAAGGGTGCCAAAAAGGAGCCTTAGGCCGAGTGTGTTGATTGGCCGGTGTTGAGCATTATCCCTGGACTCACCTGGGACACAAATGGCTTATGGATTGCAAGTGAATTCTGTGGCCAGATTTCCTCCAAATAACATTTGATCTTCATTAGAGATGGCCACAGTATATTAACTTAATGGGAAGTTCCAACTGACTGTTTTTCAAAGTACACACCTCGGGGTGGGGACGGAGGAACATGAATGCAGTAATGTGTAGACAGCCAGTTCCAACATGTTTCGAGTTGCTAGCTGCCCAAGACATTCCGTCACATTAGTTTGTACAGTTACACAAAGAATCAAGGGCCTTGTGGTAGTTTTGGGCTGTCCCAGCAGGCCAAGCTTAATGGCATGTTTCAGACACCAACCAATCACAAACTATGTCTGACCAATCAGAATGGTTAGCCTAGCAATTAGTGCCAGCCTCTGACAAACAACAGATGTCACCACACCGTTGGTGGGGTGGGTACTAGCTGATTATCAGCCCTGGCAGGCAGCTCTTAGATGCTAAGTAGGTCCCCGGTAGGTTCTGAACACAGACTTTGAAGGGAACTGCGCATACGCCATTACGTCACTTCCCCCAAGCACCACACTGGATTGTTTTTTCAGTGCCAACAACATTCTAAAACAGAGAAGGGGTCAGATGAGTAGGAAAACTCCTCTCTCTCTAAACAGCCTATGTACCTGCAGTGGGGAAAGCCTAGGCCTCTAATTACAATGCGAATTCCTGACTGGTGCTCAGTCCCACCCAGCCCAGAAATGATGTGAGATCAATGGTAGGGTGACTATCGGCACCTCCCATCCCTCCGAGGCTGCTTCTGTCATGGCATAGTGTCCATCATTGCTCAGGTTTGTTCTTCCCATAGAGAATCTTTAGTTTGTGTAAATTTTTTTAAGTTATAACTAACCATAAAATTTCCTTTTCAAATGGACAGAGTCCTGTGGTTTCTTCCTATTTCCAGAAGAGGCCCCATCCCTACTGGGGTCCTATGAGCCCCCATTTCTGCTGTGTGTTGAGCAAACCTGGGACTTTTTTGGCCATCCTCTGGCTGAGAATTGAGAAAGGAGTTGGTGGTTTCAAAGTGATCCAGCTAGGCTTCAACTCTTCTTGGCTCAGAAGAGTGGTTCTCTACGCTGCCTGCATACCAGAATCTCCCGTGTAGTTTCGAAAATTGCCCATGCTCCGATCCCGCCCCTTAGCAACTGACTTAGAATCTCAGGGAGGTGCAGCCTGGACATTGGTCTTTTAAAGAAGTTTCTCCAGTTTCTAACCCAGTTGAGAACCCCTGGCCCAAAACAACCCTGCACCCCCCAGATGGATCTCACCAGAGCTTTACATCATCACCCATAGGACAACCAGTGGGAAGAGGTAGCCTGACAGAAAATGAGTCTGAAGAAGCGGTTGCTGAAGATTGGCTAATAATCTGATAAAGGGATGAGCTTGGGGCGGGGGGAGGGAAATCAATAGGGAAAGTGTAATGGCTGTGGGACGTATGTTCGTATTAGAGAAGAATCATCAGAAACACTAAGCTTTTGGAAGGACACTGGGCAGGTGAGTTGATTGACAGATGGGATGTGAAAGGTCTGATATCACAGAGGATTGGCAGTGGTGGACTTTTACTTCCTACCGTGGCAGGGTCCGCACCTTTAGATTTATCTTTCAAATAAAATCCCCTCACCTGGCCCCAGCTGGAGAAGGCCCACTCCACGCAGAGCTGTTGATTGCAGGCCTGGGTGTCTACTGGCCGTTTGGCGAGCTGTGTACACAGATCATTGGACACAGGGGTGGAGATCCCAGAGGCTTTCAGCTTCTGGCAGGTCACCCGGCGGGTCTGGACGCCTCCCCCACAGCTCCGGGTACAGGCGGACCAGGAGGTCACCATCCACCTGGGGAGAGGAAGAGCAAAGGGTCAGGCTTGGGCAGAGGAATGATGCCATATGTTCTCAGAAAAAGAGCCTGGGCATCCCCTTATTCTCACCACACAGCTACTAATCTCGGGGCATGATACACATGGAGTGGAAGGCTGAAAATGGTCCCCCAAAAGATTATCTACATCAGATCCCCGGAAGCTGGGAATGTTACCATATTTGGACAAAGGGGCTTTGCAGATATAATTAAGGACTTTGAGATGCAATTATCCTACATTATCTGCCTTCACAAATGTCCTTAGAAGAGAAAGAGAGATTAGAGGAGGAGACAGTGTGACCACCGAGGCAGAGGCTGGAGTGATGTGGCCACGAGCTGAGGGATGCCTGGAGCCACCAGAAGTTGGCAAAGGCTTGAGAAAGTGGCAAGGGGTGCAGCCCTGCTGACATCTTGATTGTGGATTTCTGGCCTTCCAAACTGTGAGAAAATAAATGTCTATTCTTTTCAGCCACCATGTTTGTGGTAATTTGCAGCCACAGAAAACAAATACCCTTTGGAAATTGACTGCAAAGGTGCATCTTGAAAGAGTGGTCTGAACATCACTTGTCTCACTCGTGACGCTGGCCCCCAAGGCTGCGAGCCTGCAGAGGGAATGCTCTGGGAAGACAGTCCTTTAGCTAGTTATGCTGCACTGTGGTTGTGGGACTTCCTGAACCGTCCAAGTGCATGGCAGAAGGGGGACAGTCTCCTAGGGAAGTCAGATCCACACTGTGTCTCTGGCTCTCCCCTGAGTCAGTGTTTTATCTGCTAGTACTCATTCTCTCTTCTACCTTCGGTAACCCATGTCTCACTGGATTTTGTTGAATCCCTGAGAAATAGGCAAAGTTCCTTCTGGCTTCGTGGAGCAGTTTCCCATGAGTCACAGCGCACAGGCCTTACACCTCCTCGAGGGCTACATATGTGGAGCATGTCCTTTCTCAGGATGTTAGGTTCTGGCCACAATTTGGATCGTCAGAAGTGAGACTGACCAGGACTGCACAAATGGCTTGTCTCATAAAGCCAAGCTGGAATTTGGGAAACATGCTGGAATCCTTGGTCCAGATACAAACCCGTAGGGGCTCTCTGCGAATGTTTACACCGTGGGCTAGTTCTCAAAGAAAAGGGGAAAGGGGGACAGTTTGGGGGAAACGGAAAAGCCTTGGGGTGTTCCAGCCATCTTATTCAATCTAGGGAAAAAGACCATTCTTGGGTTTTAATGCCTGAGACAAAGTTTATCTAAATGAAATGGCGGAACGATCACCTGGGTCAAAGCAGGACTCTCCGGCCCTGTTCAGAGACAACCAGGGCGATCCTTGTTTTGTTCAGAGAAGGCTGCTGAGGTGCCCAAGAAGCCTGGCAGGGAAACCAGTCAAAGGAGAGGCAAGTAGCAGAGACAGGGAGCAAATTCCTTTTGAATCTGGATCTGTGACTTATTTAGTTTGATGGAACCCCCCTGATCCATTGGCCCTGGAGAGAGATGACTGTGTGCAGATCTCCAACCCCCAGGAGCAGAGCCACTTAGGAAGCAGGCACGAGGTGGTGTAAAGCTCCTGGGGGCACTGAAACCCAAGCCGACATGGCCATTATTTCATTTGCAGAAGTAAATGAGCCTGATTGACTCTGACCATCACCGCAGCAAATCAAAAAGTCCTTGGCACGTCCGAAACTTCGTCTTCATTTCAAATAGCTTGGTGAGGGCAGTCTTCCAGCCCCTTATATCCCTGGTGAATGTCAGGCCTGCATTTCAATCAACTTTTATTTCCAAATATACATTTCAGCAATTTTTCAGGAGCTGGGGTGGGGGGTTTGAGAAAGGCGAGGTATGGCTATGTTATAGTTCAGGAAGGGTATAAAAGGACATTAATCATTCCCATGGAAACCTTCCCGTCAGCAAGTCAAACTGCTGATATTAATGAGCGTGTTTCATATTTCATTGAGTCTCTCCTGGTTTCAGCTGCTCCTTGTGACTCAGCTGGCAAAACACAAAGCGGGTGCCTGAGCAGTACGTGAAAGTCCCACGGACAGGTAGGAAGGGGGCATCCTGAGGCCCAGCCAAGTCCCCCCAGGCTCAGGATGCCATGCTGGTGCCAGCTCTGCACCCATCCATTATCCCTTTAGCGACTGCCTGCAAACTGGGGGAAGGGTGCTCTGTGGGACTCACAGCTTCTCAAAGCTGTAAGGGGCAGAGACGGTGGGTGTCATTCTGGGGCCAGAGGCAGAGGACGTATATCCAACATGGAGGCCACTATAGAAAAGGAAGATTTGTTTTGACTTCCGCAGGATGCAACCCCCTTCGAAGAAAAGAAAGAGCAGCAGGGAGAGGGAGAGGGAGAAGCAGGCTCCCCACTGAGCGGGGAGCCCGATGCGGGACTCGATCCCAGGACCCTGGGATCACGACTGGAGCCGGAGGCAGACACCCAATGACTGAGCCACCCAGGCGCCCCTAGGGAGCAAATTTCTTATTGCAGGATGCCAGCGAGCTCTGGCTAGGGCCTGGGATGTTCCTGCTCCTTGAACAGACCTCCTCAGGCACTTGGGATGCCCCAGGCAGTCCTCAGCCCGCTGAGTGGTGAGGGAGCAAGCTGCCGAGGGAGGAGGCCCATTCTGAGGGATATTTTCTGCAGGGTGGAGAGGCCCGGCAAGTCGGGGCCTAGAGAAAAGAACAGTGCCTTGGATGGCAGGCCCCCTCGCCCGCACTCCGTGTCTCTCCCTCCGCAGTACTGGACAGAGGCTGGCCACCGACTTGACTAAAAGCCAGGGCCCAGCGTTGGGGTCGGGGAGGCCTGAGCCCGTGCCTGCCACACTCACCGAGAAGGACAGTCTCTCCGGTTGCAGGCGACGGGCTGCACAGCAGGGCGCACCTTCCCGGCACAGTGAGTGGGGCTGACCTCTGTGCTGTTCAGGAGACACCGCAGGCGGGGCTGCTGGACGCCCCTGTTACCGCAGGAGGCCGAGCAGGCTGCCAGTCTGTCCACAGACCACCAGTAATCTGTCACAGGAGGAGCATCGGCGGTGAGGAGAGGATTGCATGCTTTAGTGCCCATGCTCTGTGCGCACGAGGAGCTCTCGAGAGTGACACTCTGTCCTTCGGTGGGCTCCCTTCCCAACTTAGGTAGCCAAGTGGCATGGCGTCTAGGAGCCTCAGTCGGCTTATCCATGAAGTGAGTACAAGACCCCTACCTTGCAAAGTTACTGTGACGACTGGATATAAGGAAAGCAAAGGGCGGAGCCCGGGGACGGGCACATACAGAGTACTTAACCAGTGGCTGTAGTCCTTATGCTTAAATACACTTCCCAAGTACTTTTTCTTCCTAGTGGGTCACCAGAAAGTGACTTTCTTTTTCAACAAAGAGATATAAAAATATCAGAGATACTTAACAATCACATTTGTACGTGCACATTTGAGTTGAACTTTGGAAATGTTACCAAAAAAACAGCCTACCCAGAGAGCACTCATTTACATGTGACAATGACGTCAGGAAGAAATTCAATTTCTGTGGATTTTCTATCTGGGGGTCTGGGACTCACTGGTAGGAAAGCTGTTAAAAGTAACTGTGGGCTGGTAAACTGTGAGTGCTTATTTGCAAGGTCGTAGATTACAAATCTTGCAGATGGGCACTGGCTTCTGGTTTCCAGCAGAGAATGGCGGGTTGGCAAGAAAATGCAACATTGACTTTCCTGTCCAGAAAGCCAAATGGCAGGGGAGGATGTTTAAGGGGGAGAACCCATTTGCTCCCTCCTCGTGTGCTACAGTGGCACAAAATTCTGGCCCTTCCCGCAGAATCCCCCATTTTAGAATGCATGCAATAGAATTTTCCTTTCCCTAAAAATAGTCACCCATGGGCCACAGGGAGAAATAGCCTATGGAAAACTTGAAAGCCTCACTTAGTTTCTATAACAAGGCCCAGTCTGGGTTTGTTTCCCACTGTTTTGGGTTCATTCACAACCTTTTCCTGGTGTAGCTAAAGCCAGGCTTCTCCCAAGGGCTTTCTGACCCGCCTGTGTTCCTGGAAGGTTAATGCACAAACCACAGGAAAGGTGCCTGCAAAACACTTAGCACATGACTGCAGCTGAAGACTCGTTAGCCCCATAAGCAGGTCCTGGCAGCGGCCTGACTCTCCCGGAGAGAAGGCAATAGCCAAGCAGTTCGGATCAAGAGGTATTTTTTTTTTTAACCAAACCAACAGAGAAAACTTGCATTAGTTTAACAGGCTACTTTGCACGCATGCATGTGTGTGCTTGCATGCATGTAGGGGTGTGTGTGTGTGTGTGTGTGTGTGTGTGTATGTGTGATTCTTATTAGTTCAGCAAGCATAAATGAAACTTTCTTGGCTTTGCTATATCATGATGTTTCCTTGGCCCTCAGTGGTAGCAACATGATGAAGCAGAAGGGCCCACTGACTTTTCCAGATTCTGCTGGGATGGAGCCTGGTGGCTCTTCTGAAGGGCCTCATTGTACGGAGACATGGTTCCGCTTTGATTTTCATGCTCTAGGAGCCACTGAGATCAGAAATCACTTTGTTTTACTAGAGAATTAGATTCTCAGGTGGACTTTCTTATTCAAGAACTAAGCCTGGCTCCAAAGCCTGAAGGGTTTCTTACCTTGGATCACCAAAGAGGCCTTCTGCACGAGCATTCCTGCCTCATTCTGAGCAAGGCAGCTGAATTCCCCTTGAGACCCGCCACTAAGGTTTGCAACCTGAAGAATCTGTCCAGCTGCCAAGATATGATGTGTCAGTCCTGGGACAGTGGCGACTGGCTGATCACCATGGAACCAGGTGATATTGGGGGTAGGGTGACCTTTGATGGGACAGCCTAGAAGGAGAGGATGAAAGAGAGAGAAGCCATTAATAAAGTGAAATGGGGATATATATCTGACAAGTTGTTTTAGTGTCTCTGTGGCTTAGAAGCCACACATACGGTGTAGTCTCCTTACCGATGGCATTTTTCTTATGTGTGCCATTTCCAGGCCAGTAGATGTTTCTACTCAGGAATTCTGGGAAGGTGACTATTATTCATTCAATTAAGGAAAAATTCTTGGAGTACACAAAGTGCCTGTTTCTATGTCCTTGTATGAACTTTTAAAAAAATGAAGCAATTAATATTCACTCATTGAACATTTTTCAAGTTAATTAGTTCCTATACTGATTTTATACTAAAGAAATCACTTCTTCAAATGCAGTGAATTGGAAAAAAAATGCTACATAGTAATAGTTAAGAATCAAATTTTAAGTGGTAAAAGTCTAATATTTGCCACTGTTTTACTGTGTATGTGGTTTTCAAGCCAAATTTTTTCAACAGAATCTAGGAAAACAATTGTAAACACTGATTTCATTTTTCTGTCAGTCAAGAACCTTGGCCTTCTAACAACTCTTACCAAGCCTGCATTGGACATGTACCTATCTATGTAGTCACTGAACATACTCTGATACATTAAAATTCTAAAATATTAAACTTAGATATTGTGTCTACCCAAGGTTTGTAGCAGAGAATTACTAAGGTAAACTGATTGCAGTTGTAAGAAAAAACCAAGTTTCTCTAAATTCAGAGTACTTGCTGAATTTGCTGTTGTGTCCTCAACAACTTAGCTTTCACAGAATTTATTTGGAAGTTTACTTTTTATTTTTTTAATTTAAATTTTAGGTAGTTAACATACAGAGCAATATTGGTTTCAGGAGTAGAATTCAGTCATTCATCACTTACATACAATACTCAGTGCTCATCATCACAAATGCCCTCCTTAATGTCCATCACCATCTAGCCCATGCACCACCCACCTCCCTCCATCAACCCTGTTTGTTTTCTATCATTAGGAGTGCCTTTTAGCTTGTTTCCCTCTCTCCTTCTTTTCTCCCTTCCCATATGTTCATCTGTTTTCTTTATTAAATTCCACATCTGAGTGAGATCCTATAGTATCTGTCTTTCTCTGACTGACTGATTTCACTTAGCATAATACACTCTAGCTCATCCATGTCGTTGCATATGGCAAGATTTCATTCTTTTTAATGGCTGAGTAATATTCCATTGTTTGTGTGTGTGAGTGTGTGTGTGTACCACCTCTTCTTTACCCATTCATCAGTGGATGGACATTTGGGCTCTCTCCATAGTTTGGCTATTGTTGATAATGCTGCTATGAACGCTGGGGTGCATGTATCCCTTCGAATCTGTGTTTTTGTATCCTTTGGGTAAATACCTAGTAAGTAGTGCAATTGATGGATCATAGGGTAGTTCTATTTTTAACATTTTGAGGAAATTCTCTACAGTGGCTGCACCAGTTTGCATTCCCACCAACAGTGCAAGAGGTTCCCCTTTCTCTGCATCCTTGTCAACATCTGTTGTTTCTTGTGTTGTAATTTTAGCCATCTTGACAGGTGTAAGATGATATCTCATAGTGGTTTTGATTTGTATTTCCCTGATGATGAGTGTTGTATCTGGTAGTTATGTGGATGTCTTTTTGGAAAAGTGTCTATTCATGTCTTCTGCCCATTTCTTAACTGGGTTATTTATTTTTTGGGTGTTGAGTTTGAGAAGTTCTTTGTAGATTTTGGATACTAACCCTTTGTTAGATATGTTGTTTGCAAATATTTTCTCCCATTCTGTAGGCTGTCTTTTAGTTTTGTTGTTTCCTTTGCTGTGCAGACGCTTTTTATCTTGATGAAGTCCCAATAGTTCATTTTTGTTTTTGTTTCCCTTGCCTGTGGTGACTTGTCTAGTAAGAAATTGCTATGGATAAGGTCAAAGAAGTTTCTGCCTTTGTTCTCCTTTAGGATTTTGATGGTTTCCTGTCTCACATTAAGGTCTTTCATCCATTTTGAATTTATTTTTGTGTATGGTATAAGAAAGTGGTCCAGCTTCATTCTTCTGCATGTTGCTGTCCAGTTTTCCCAACACCATTTGTTGAAGAGACTCTTTTTTCTATTGGATATTCTCTCCTGCTTTGTCGATGATTAGTTGACCATATAGTTGTGGGCCCATTTCTGGGTTCTCTATTCTGTTCCATTGATCTGTGTGTCTGTTTTTGTGTCAGTACCATACTATCTTGATGACTACAGCTTTGTAATATATTTGAAATCCAGAATCATGAGGCCTCCAGTTTTGTTTTCGTTTTTCAGAATTGCTTTGGCTATTTGGGATCTTTTGTGGTTCCATACAAATTTTAGGACTGTTTGTTCTAGCTCTGTGAAAAATGCTGGTGGTATTTTGATGGGGATTGCATTAAATGTGTAGATTGCTTTGGGTAGTATAGCCATTTTAACAATGTTCTTCCAATCCATGAGCATGGAATGCTTTCCCTTTCTTTGTGTCCTTTTCAATTTCTTTCATATGTGTTCTATAGTTTTCAGAGTATAGATCTTTTACTTCTTCTTTTCTTAGAATGCATCTTTCTTTTTATTATTTAAATTCAATTAGCCAACATATAGTACATCATTAGATCTTTTACTCCTTTAGTTAGAATACTTTTAGGTATATTATTATTTTGGTGCAATTGCAAATGGGATCAATTCCTTGATTTCTTTTTCTGCTGCTTTGTTATTGGTATATAAAAATGGAACAGATTTCTGCACACTGATTTTTTTTATTATGTTATGTTAATCACCATACATTACATCATTAGTTTTTGATGTACTGTTTCATGATTCATTGTTTGCGCATAACACCCAGTGCTCTATGCAGAACATGCCCTCTTTAATACCCATCACTGGGCTAACCCATCCCCCAACCCCCCTCCCCTCTAGAACCCTCAGTTTGTTTCTTAGAGTCCATAGTCTCTCATGGGTCATCTCCCCCTCCGATTCCCCCCCCCCAATTTTATATCCTATGACTTTGCTGAATTTATGTATGAGTTCTAACAATTTTTTGGTGGAGTCTTTTGCGTTTTCTACATAGAGTGTCATGTCATCTTTAGATAGATAGTGAAAGTTTGACTTCTTCTTTGCCAATTTGGATGATTTTTATTTCTTTTTGTTGTCTGATTGCTGAGGTTAAGTCTTCCCTTACTCTGTGAAATAGTAATGGTGTGAGTGGACATTCTTGTCTTGTTCCTGACCATAGGGGAAAGGCTCTCAGTTTTTTCCCACTGAGGATGATACTAGCTGAGTCTTTCATATATGGTCTTTATGATGTTGAGGTATGTTCTATCTATCCCTACTTTGTTGAGGGTTTTTATCAGGAAAGGTTGCTGTATTCTATGAAGCCAGCATTACCTTGATTCCAAAACCAGACAAAGATTCCACTAAAAAGGAGAATTACAGGCCAATATCCTTGATGAACATGGATGCAAAAATTCTCAACAAAATACTAGCAAATTGAATTCAACAGTACATTAAAAGAATTACTCACCACGATCAAGTAGGATTTATTTCTGGGATGCAAGGGTGGTTCAATATTTGCTAATCAATCAATGTGATACACCATATTAGTAAAAGGAAGAATAAGAACCATATGATCCTGTCAATATATAGATGTTTAAAACATATGATAAATCATTCAAAATTAAAGATAGTGGTGGCTTTCCCTCAATTCAGTTAAAAAATATTGATTTTGTGTCTACTGTTCTGGGATAGATAAGATAGGACTATCTTCCCTCTTGCAAGGAGATCCTAGCTGGTATTGGATAAAAAACAAAGCACACTAATAAAACTGAGATGTAAGGCAGAAAATGATGAGATCTGTGAGACAAAAGAATGGCTACCTGCATGGATGTGTGTGCCTATGGATCTGTAAGAGAAGGAATTTTCCAATGTTGGCTTGTTTTCTATTCTGGGGGAAACACTGTTAGAATTTGTATAGGATGCGGGGTTAACACAGGAAAGGTTCTTAGAGATTGTCTAGCCTAATGCCGGAGGAGGAAACTGAGGCCCAGAGATGTTAAGACGCTTTCCTAAGATCAAGTGACAGGCCTTCTGATTCCTTGCCTTGTGTTCTTTCCTCTATACCTGCTGCTTGTTCAGGTGGGCACCAGCAATTTATCTAGGCATCTTGTTATCCCCTTCCTTTGCTCATTCCTTTTGTCCCTCCGCCCCCCCCCCTTTTTTTTTTAACATTTTCACACTAATTGTTTGGTTAAAGTGCTTGAAGCAGACTACTTTGAAGGGCCCTGGAAAAATAATGCTAAAATTGACTGTAAGAAGTTCTTTATGGGATATCATTGGTACAGAACCCCGTTCTTCATTCCTCCCTGCATTGACTCATTTTGCCATATAACTTTGCAGTGGCCTTCGATGATGGGTGGGCTGTAATTTCCTACCTCCTGATTTGGGGTTTGGCCATGTAACTACTTTGGCCAATAAAATGAGTCAGATGTTACACTAATAATCTGAAAGAGAAATTAAGAAAACAATTCCATTTATAACAGTATCAAAAAGAATAAAATACTTAAGAATAAATTTAACCAAGGAGATGAAAAACGTGTACCCTGAAAACTACGAAATGTTGCTAAAAAATTTAAAACATAAATGGAAAGCTATGTCATGTTCATGGATTAGAAAACTTAATATTGTGAAGATGTTAATACCCCCAAGTGAACTATAGATTCAGTACAATCCCTATTAAAATCTCAGTGACTTTTTCTTCTTTTATTTTTTTGTAGAAATAGAAAAGTCCATCCCTAACCCTCAAGGATACTGAATAGCCAAAACAATTTTGAAAAAGAAGAACAAACTTGGGGGTTTCACACTTCCTGATTTCAAAACTTAGTACAAATCTATAGTAATTGAAACATTATAGTACTGGTATAAAGACAAACATATAGACCAATAGAATAAAATAGAAAGCCCCCAAATAAACTCTTGCTTATATGGTCAAAGGATTTCCAACATGGATGCCAGGACCATTTAATTGTGCTGGGAAAACGAGATAGCCACATGCAAGAAAATGAAGTTATAGCTTTACCTTACACCATGTACAAAAATTAATTCAAAGGGATCAAAAACTTAAACCTTAGAGTTAAATGTATAAAACTCTTAAAAGGAAACATAAGCAGAAGCTTCATGATATTGGATTTGGCAACGAGTTCTTGGATATGATCCTAAAAACCCAGGGCAACAAAGAATAAACTGACATCATCAAAATTGAAAGCTTTTGTGCATCAGAGGACACCATCACCAGAGTGAAAAGGCAACCCACAGAATGGGAGAAAATATTTGCAAATCACAGATTTGATAATGGATTAATGTCCAGAATATATAAAGAATTCCTACAACTCAACAACAAATATAAACAGCCAAACTAAAAAATGGGCAAAAGACTTCAATAGACATTTCTCTGAAGATATAAAAATGGCCAATAAGCAAATGAACAAATGCTTAACATCACTAATTGTTATAGAAACGAAATCAAAACCACAATGAGATACACATCACATCCAGTAGGATGGCTATTAAAAACAAACAAACAGAAGATAACCAGTGTTGGTGAAGATGTGGGGAAATTAGAATCCTTGGGCTTTGCTGGCGGGAATGTAAAATGGTGCAGCCAAGGTGGGAAATAGTATGGAGATTCCTCAAAAAATTAAATGTAGAATTACCATCATGATCCACTAATTCTATTTCTGTGTATATACCCAAAGGGTCAAAAGCGGGGACATGAATAGCTATTTGTACACTAATGTTCACAGCAGCAGTATTCATAATAGCCAAAAGGTGAAAACGACCTGAATGTCCATCAATAGATGGGTAGATGAACAAATGTGATATATATATGTATGATGGAATATTATTCAGCCTTAAAAAGGAATGAAATTCTGATGTGTGTGACATATGAACCCTGAACACATTTAGTGAAAGAAGCCAGATGTAAAAGGACCAATATTGTATGATTCCACTTATAGGAGGCACCTACTATAGTCCAATTTATAGAAACAGAAACCAGAATAGTGATTACCAGGGGCTGGAGGAAGGGGAGCACAGGCAGTTATTTTTTTAATGGGTACAGAGTTTCAGTTTGAGATAAAAAGTTCTGGAGATGGAAAGCATGATGGTTGCACAATGATGTGAGTGTAATTAATGCCACTAAACACTTAAAAATGTTTAAAATAGTACATTTTATGTTATGAGTATTTTACCACAATAAAAGAAATGAGACAGATGTTCTGGTATATGAGTTCCAAACCTAAACCTCAAGAGACTGTGTGTTTTTGCTTGTGCTCATGTGCCTTTGCTATCACCAGCAGAACATGCTTGGACTGGCCTGATGATCCCAAAAGGTGGGTGAGAGAACTGTGGAGAATGGCCAAGTTCACCCTAGGCAAACTCGGTTTAGATCAGCTGAACTGAAGATCAGTAAGAATAAATGATTGCTATTTTAAGCCACTGAGTCATTATTTTTTAATGTGGTGATAGATAACTGATAACACTTAGGGAGAAGGGATTTCCACAATTCCCCTAGGCCTATGGATCCAAGGCTTGGGGTAGGGCAGAGTTTCTACCTGTGTGCTGATCACCTACGTCTTCTTATTCAGATACATAGGAGGAAGCAGTTTCCCTGCATGCTCCTGGTGGCACCTAGGCATCTATATGTTTTGAATTTCATGGTGGTATCATTATACTCCTGTCTGAAATGGGGCTAAGAATGGCCTTGGGGAGAAGTGTGTAGAAATCAGTCAGCTGAGGAACAGCAGTTCTCCTGGGAACAGCAGTATTCAACCCCCTCCAGTACCAAATGCAGTCCGGAGTCAGATGCTGATTTCATTTTCTAATAAGAGGCAGGAAAACTGTACATTGATTTAGGCAAAGAGCATGATTTAAAAAGTAGAGCTTTTCAGACTTACTTAAACAGGCCAATATATGTCTCAATCACATCTGCTTTGGGGGAAAAAAAAAGGTGTCATAGACTGTTAAGATGTTGGTTCCAGGAATTATTCGGTTTGGTCAGTGGGGACAGAGCCCTCGTGAGGCTGACTATATTCTAAATTGATAAATAAGAATCTGGCTATTCCCAAGGAAACATGAGATATTTGGCAAGGAAATCGCTTATATTTAGCCCTAATCTTCAATTTTCCAACTCCATTAGGATTGGTTTTCTGAGAGAGTTTTTAAGCAGAAAAAAGAGCAGAAGCAGCCTCAGGCTTTTTCCTATGGCTGATGAAGTTACTTATCTGGGAGCCAGGAATCCTAGTCAGCTAAATAAGAGGTTCATTTGCATAATAATTTACATTTATAATCCTCCCTCCTTCTTGGAATCAGAGGCCATGGTGAGCAGCCAGGACATCTCTCTTGGCCTATCTGAGTCTTGGGTCTTGGACATGTTCCCAGGGTCTTCCAGCCCGGTGCCCCCAGTGTGAATAAGATGGGGCAGAGTTCCTTCCAAGGGCAGGCCTGAGGACTGACATGATGTGAAGTTCTTAAAACTCAACTTGAGAAAGACCCACAAGGAGCGGCAACTAAGACGGACGTCTGAGCAGCAACCTTCCTAGTAACCATGCCTCTCATTCTGAAACTTATCAGGGTCAAGATCAGTTTTGTAGAAAGTTTGAAAAAGAAAAGCAATTTGGTTACTTTCAAATGCACTGACACAGATTCATGACTCTCCAAGAGGAACTCTAGATTTTCATAGGGTTCTCTGGTTTCAGTTTTCTAATCTGTAAGTGAGAGTATTGAGTTAGTCAATGGTTTTGTAATTGATAGTTCCCTGGGGCCCTAAGGGTCTGTGGAGGTACCTGGGGAGGGGCCTTTGAGAGGAAATCTGCATAAGGTAGGGGCTTTGGGGCCTCTATTACCATTTTAATCACAAAAGAATCTATCGGGCTTCTGGTAAGGAGATTCCACTGTGGATAACCACTGAATTAGATGATTTTTAACATGCTTTTAAGATTCCTAGATTTCTCAACATCATCTCAAACTCATCATCCTCATCCCTCTTCTCCCTGCCTGGAGATAGCTAAATGCCAAGGGTAAAAGAGAATTATTCAATCTATATTGCTTAGATCAATGTGTAGTGAAACTGAACTATGCCAATGAAAAATTCATGGAAGAGATGTTATATATAAAGGTTATTTAGGATTAAGGTAAGCTGAGACCAGGGATAGAGAGTAGGAAGGGGAGGGCAGCCTAGAAGAAGCTGTGTGAGCAAAGGTACAAAGATGAGAAAACTTGTGGTGTGGCTAGAAGAAAAGACTAGTTGACTTGGCTAGAACACAGAAAACATAAATGAGGTTGGCATGGTGTGTGGGGAGTTGCAATGGGGAGGATCCTGACAGCTAGAATCTAGTCTCCTGTAGGTTTCTGAAGAGAGGGAGTGATCTGATCTAGGTTGGATTTGGAAAGATTATTAAGGTAGTTCTTTGTAAGATGCACTGGCTTAAGAGAAAGAATCTATGATATCAGTTCAGATGTGGTAAGAAATGAAATATATTTGCAAAGGTAGCTCTGACAGGATGTGAGGAGGAGAGGAATGGAGGCAATGAGGGAAAGCTAATAAGATTGGAACACTAGTGAGACTATTAACAGAAATAGGTAAGTCAGGAAGAGAAGCTATTGCTTATCTCCACCCCTGGAGATAGATTTTAGTTTTAAGCATACTGACGTTAAAGGTTGTGATGGAACCGCAGTATAGAAAAATCCATCGAGATAGCAGAGATAAAAATGGAAGTTAAGTCAGAGATTTACTAGAAACAAATTTTGGGAACCAATTTCATAGATTTATATGGATGAAGTCTTCAATGAAAGGAGATCAAGCAAGTCTCAGGACAAAACAGTGGGGGAACTCTAGTATTTAGTGGTTGAAGGAGGAAGAAGAGGTATTAAAGAAGTCTGAGAAGAAATGGTCTGAGAGACAGGAGGAAGACTGAGATTACATGATATCATGGAAATCCAGAAAGGAAAGAGATTAAAGAAACTAGTTGTTAGGAAATAACTGATTAGTAAGAATTTGTGTAATGAATGAATAGCTTCATTTGTTTATGAAAATAACTGAATAAACAAACATTTCCCCCACAGTCCTCCCACTCCCTGCCCAGGCAATGGGTAAACTCATTCTAACTAATTAGTTCTAATTAATAGAATTAGAAATAAAGGTGTCTATATGATCGATACATCCCATTCAATGCTATGCACACCCATTTATTGGGTTTAAGAGAAAATTTACCTCTGGGTGTTGAATCTTTAGAAGCGGACCAACATCCACAACCCAATAACCATGGGTTATTAAGAAGATAAAAAAAAAAAAAAGAGATGCATAGGAATGCTTCAAATGTTGCAAGACAGGAACGGAGTAGATCTTGACCAGGAAACTCTTAAAACAACTTGACTGGGGATTCTAGCTTCCAGTAATGGTGAATAACTTGGTTGGACTAACCTTCCTGCAAATAACAATCATAAAATCTAAACAACAACAACCCCCATTAAACAACTTTTTGAAAGCACTGAAGAGTGACCAAAAGTAGTGACAGAAATAGGAGGGGAGTGTATCCTAGAAACTCAGCAACTGCAACAAGTGTGATTTGTCAGCTTATAGCTTTCTACCTGGGGAAATTCCTCAAAGCCCATGTGGCTCAGGGTGGTGGCTTGAGATGTCAGAAGACAGAGCCTGGGGGCTGTCAGAACAGCTGAAAAGTTAAGGGGGAAAATCCTGGAAGAGTCATAGGGGGGGATAAACCTCAAAATCTGCATAAATCCTGCCCAAATTGTTAGAAGACAAAACCTAGGGGACCCTGTAAAAGAACAGCAGCTAGAAGCTGAAAGAAAAGGGTAGAAAATTCACTTAGTGTTCACTGCAGGGAAGACAGAGGTTGGACTTTGAGTCCAGCTAAGTTAACTGTCCATTAGAACAAGAATAAAACACTCTTTTAGGGAACATAACAATTCAGAGTCTCTACAATATCTCACGACCTCGAGATCATGACTTGAGCCAAAATCAAGAGTTGGATGCTTAACTGACTGAGCCACCCAGGCGCCCCTCTATGCTTTCTCTATGAGGGTTTAACAAATTTAAAAAATTCGCTGTTCCAGCCTTTTACTTTCAGATATTTCCTCAAATGCTTTATAATCTGCCCAACTTATAAATCCTTACTGGTAGGTTCACCTTCATTCATTTAGCCCTGTTGAAGTCAGAGATCACTTTCATTTGTATTTCTGTCATCCTTGATTCTAACAACTTTAAAGATTTTTTTTAAAAAATTTGACAGAGAGATAGCGAAATCAGGAACACAAGCAGAGGGAGTGGGAGAGGGAGAAGCAGGCTTCCCATGGAGCAGGGAGTCCGATGCGGGGCTCGATCCCAGGACTCTGGGATCATGACCTGAGCCGAAGGCAGACGCTTAACGACTGAACCACCCAGGTGCCCTGATTCCAACAACTTTAGTTCAGTTGCTCTGTATGGCAGAAACTGCTAGTGATCCCATCGTAATGGTCCTCTTCTTCTTGGAGTAAAAGAACCCCTGAATTTTAGTTAGGTATATAGCTGCCTGGAATAGAGACATTTCCCATCACCCCCTGCAATAAGGTGTAGGACATATGATTGCATTCCATGAAACGAGAGGGAAAGTGATGTGTACACTGTCTGGGATATGCTTTTAAAGGAAAGAACTTGCTCTTATTCCCCCTTCCTCCGTCCTGCTATTGAGAACATGTATGTAGAAAAAACCATCTTGGCTTAGGTGGATAAGGGCAACACTCCAGGATGTCAGAGTGATAGGAGTTTCAAAATTTTTTTGCCTGGGTCCCTAGATGACGTGGTAGGTTGTCAGACCATGCTTGGAATGCCTTCCTCTGGACTGCTATGTGAGACAGAAATACGATCTTATCCCGTTGACTGCAATTTTGGGTCTCTGTTCTAGGTTGTTGAATGTCTATCCTAACTATGACACTCGTAAATAGTCTTTCCTTGTTGAGACAGTGTCCTGCTATATATATATGTCCTTCCCATCTGTATAGTGACCAGAGAGAATGTACTTCTAGGAAGTGTTGACTACTCATTTTGAAAATGCTATTAGGAAAGTCTGCTTTCAAGAGTAAAAGCAAAGTAAAGACCGGAATAAACTAATTATAACTAAAGCAAAAGAACAAAATTACTGGCCATCTGCCTTTTCTATCACTAAACCGTCTTTCAATGCTTTTAACTGAATACATAGCTCATTCTCCTTAAAAACTTACTTTGTATCCAGAAGTCGTATCCTCCTCTGCACACATGTAGTGCAAGCCCTCTGTGCTTTTATGTACATATTTATGTGCATGTCTGTATGTGTACACAGTGGTCTCTGAGGTTTGCCCACCGCAATAGTCAAAATAAGAACTCTAACATGAATTCCCACAGTGTATGTTCCCAGTGAATAATTATCCATGTTTGACTGCTAATGAGAAAACCTGGCTTGTAACAGGGGTTCCTTTCTGTCACGGACATTTCTCATTTGTTAAAGTAAAAGAAGTATCAATCATTTCTTGAGGGTGAGCAGTCTCTCTGTGTGCCATTTACAAGGACACCAAAACCATGGGCTAACATGTTCCACACCTCCGGAGAGACCAAATGATGAACCACTCCCCTGCTCCCTCTGCTTTAGTGAGGATGTTAACCATGTCTCATGCAGGGGCTAGCATCTCCTTTTCTGTTTCCCTCCCAGCTACATGAATGTTGGCCATTTCCATCCTCCCAACCTCAATGACCACCCCAGGAAGCAGTCAATCAGCAGGGAATGACAGTGCTCTTTCCTCAGACCTCAGTTATGACAGGTCTTGAGTTGGTTAGGTGTCCGAGGAGGAGGCAGTGCTTGGGAAGGCTGCCCAGCTAATGAGAGTTCTGGCAGCACAAAGCCTCTCTCTATCAGTCCTTTGTAACCAGTGAAGGAAAATATTGCCTGTAGGCCTCCATTCCTAGGTCTACCGTGGCTCTAAATTGAGCCAAAGCCAGGTGTGATTCATACATGTGTGAGGGTTGTTTTTCTCCTAGTTTTACCTCCTGTTTTTTAAAATACATTAACTGGAGAGTGATAAAAGTTTAGAATGAGGGAGATGTGCACAACAAGAAATCAAGTTAAATATGACATTGCATCCACTGGGAGTTAGTTAGCTGGAACCTGCCACTAGTTGACATCCCTGGTTAACTCAAATTGACCTCACTGACATTCTTCATCTCTGTTTCACACTGGTTTCTGTAATGAGAGTAGCCTCACTCAGGAAAACAGGCTGATTCAACAGATGAGGGAACCATGGTGGGGGGGTGGGGGCAGAAAACTGGGAGGCCTGGTGGTCCTGGTTCCACTTCCTTGAACCCTTTGGAAGATGCTGGTGAGATAGGGCTGCCTTTGAGGCACCTCTCTAGAAAGAAGTTCCAAACTCATGATGGTCATTCCTTAGTGGGTATTTTTGTTGAACTGAAGGGCTGAAAATCAGCAGGATCTCTGGTCTGCTGAACGAGAGGCAAGCAGCTTGATTTATGGGCTTCTTTGGAAGTTAGATAAAGCTAGCTCAGGCATGTTAGCTGCTCATTGCCTGAGCGAGCCACACATCCAGAGGGGAATTCCATGAGCTCTTAGCTTTCAGCAGAGGAAGACAAGAGTTCAGGGTGCATCTTCTCCCTTCTGTCCTCCCTTTCCAGCCAAATAGCTCAGGAAAAGGCACTTGAGCTTGATGACCCAATTGTACAGAGCAAAAAAACATAAGCAGACTGAAAGAGGCCCATAAGGAAGAACGGTTTTAAATGGGGGTCCACAATCTAAAAGGGGAGGAGAAAAAAGTAGTGCTCTGGAGGGTTTCACTTATTTAACTGCTATCTCCAGGAAAAGAAAGCAGTGGCAGATTAGGACGTGCTGTGTAAAAATGTTAAAGACGTGGCATTATTACTTCATGAGCTGGCGCCAGGCCTGTCAGCATTTCTATTATAATCCTGTATTTTTCACGGAGTTACTTACTATAAAAATGATGTGTGCTGGGATGAAACTTGGCACTTGGTGTAGTCAGTCTGGGAGTCCTTGCCTTAATTTAATTTTACAAAACTGGAAAACGCTCAGCCATTTACATTTACGGAGGGACCTCCATGCTGTGCGCGGTATACATGGTGTGTACTGGCCTCACTCTAAGGCTGCGGGGTGACAGACGAGAGTAGAGAGGCTGCCCCCACTGCAGCTTCTGGCTGCTTCCCCTTTCAGGTTTGGTGTCCCCTTGACTTTGAGAGATGGTCTCTAAAGCAGCACCGAATGGGTGGGCGCTGGCACTAGGCAGCAGGCTGAGACATGATTAATTCATATCGGAAAAAACTCAGTTCCTTACTCCCCATTTGTCAGCTGGACCCCAGAAGGCTGTGGGAGAAGACACACAACTTTAATTTTCACTCCAATTTTTGGGACCTCCCAATAAGCTGGTCAAATAAGCAGGCCAAGACTATTCCCATGTACATTTGCCCAAAGAAAACTAACTTTAAAACATTCCTGGAAAAAAAGAACTCTACAAGCCCATTTTCCATTCCCCAAATGTCTTTTTACCCCTAGGGCAAGCTTTGGGTTTCCACTGGCAGGGGGTATGCGAATGTCTCCGTGCTCCTGGGCATCTGGTAGAAGAACGTGATATATTTCTCAGCATGAAAAGTAGCTCCATCCAGATTTATGACTTGATTAAAGCCTGGCCTTCTCCAAAGTGGTCTGGTTATTGCTTGGCCACTGCCCTCATCCATAACCTTCGAATCTGATTACTCTTTTACAGGTAGGGAAGATGAATGCCACTTAGGATGTCCATACATACAGAGTCTCGGCTATGAGCGCAGAATTGCACTGTCTGACTTAGAATTTGGCAGAACTGACAACATGCTTATCCAGGGTCGACTGGGCCACCTGGGGCCCTGGGGCTGGTGGTGGTGGCTCTCGGAAACTGGTCCAATTTCTTTAAATTCACGTTAGTGTTGATGGGGATTGAAAGTATCTCAAGTGGATAATACACAGAGTTCCCATGTGTCTTTCTCTGCCAGCAGGCTCTTGGCATAAAACGCACCTTTAAAAACACATCAGCATTTTTTTGAAGTTTCAAATTTCTGGGTTTATAAGTCCCTGATTGACTCTACCCTCAGGCTACTGGCAGGTGCAACCCGGCCTGCAGGAGGAGAGACTGGGGTGACCCCAGAGGAGGCCTGGCTGGAGGCTGTCTGGAGTCCACTTCAGTCCACTGATGAGATGGCCTTTTAATGAACCCCAGAATGTGGATCATGCTTGGGCCATACCATCCTCTCGAGCCGGGGCCCAAGTCAGAACTCCCCTCTCTGTGTCTGTTTAAAGGTTACACCCACCAAGTCTAGATTCTGTAAGGAATGAGACTGATGTTGCACGTTTGGCCCAAAAGGGGACAGTATTTCAGGGCTTTCAAGAAGCGCTCTGTAATAATCAAGGTGCTACCTGCTCTGAGAGAGAAAAGGCAGTTTCAGCCTCTCTGAATATTCTCTTCCCTTGAGGAATACAGCGGTCCTCACCCCCTCACTCCAGCCAACGGAGAGGCCAGCTAGAAAACATCCAGATTCGGGAAAAAAACAAAAGCCAGCAGCAGCTCAGAGCCAACATGCCTTCATGAACTCAGCCTAGGTTTGGCTCGTTTATGGGCCTGAGTCTTTGCAAAATAAATAAAAACCCACACACGCACAAGAAAAAAAAAAAAAAAGAGCCTTTGCACACAGCCCCGTACGCACCCCGTTTCAGTTCTCCTCTGCTGCACCAAAGCCACAGAACAGCAGTGGATGTGAAGAATGGCTAATATTCATAGCAGGTATCCTCAGAGGCCTGACTGGGGCACGCCACAGAGTTCAACGGCAAGTCACAGGAAGGAGCAACTGCTGAGGAGGAATTCCAGGGTGAGCGCTAGGGGTGGAGCTGCTAGGGGAGCGTGAGGACCTTGCCCGAATTTATTATTCCCATATAAGCCTCCTGGGTCTTGAGGCTCCAGAAACTCAACAAAGCAAAGAAAAGAATAAACAACGTGGGTGAGGTGAATAAGGGGAGGGTTAAGCAGGCGAGCTGAAGCGGGGCTGCGAGCCATGGGGAGCAGGCGAGGAGGGGGTCAGTGGTGAGTGTTTGCAAGGACACCGCTGGCTCACTCTGCTGGTGTCATAATACGTTCTGGCAGGTGAGCTCTGGCCTTTGGCAGCCAGGCTGGAAGAACGTGTAGTTTGTGAAGGGCCCATAAATAGAGATGTCCTATGCAGAGGCAGTCAGACACCTACAACCCGGGCTGGAAAGGCCATCACGGCAACGGGACATGGATCTGGAGAGCAGAGAGGGGCTATCCAAATAGCCCTTCTTTGTCTTGCAACATACATTTCTGGTACTGATTTGTTTTGGATTCTAATCCTTATTGCATTTGGTTCTCAGATCTGGCTATATAGTCCAGAGGCTCCCTTGGAGCCCTTAGTGGGCTCCCTGATGGCTTAAGGGAGAGGTGACAGGTTCACATCCTCTGGGCCAATTCTGACCTTGGCAAGAATCACCTGGACTTAGAGTCCCGAAAACCAGTGCACTCTCCTTAGGAAACTGGGGATTCCAGGCAAACTAGCCCTGGGTGAGGCAGAGTACATGGTGCTTTTCTGGAAACAGATAACTTCTTGATCGAATTGGTTCTTTATGGGCTTTCCCATTCCCCAAGCACTCACATCAGGTGAAGGTAGAGGGTCTAGAATGGAAGATGCATTTGGAGACAGGGCTGTTTACCTAATCTCTGTACAACTGATGGATGTGAGAACTAATGTTCCCACTGTGCTTCTCAAAGGCATTCCAAGGACAGCAGAGATATGAAAGGCTAAAGGTCCAGGCTTGGGCAGAGCAGAAACACGCAGTGTGGGGACAGGTTATGCCTGTTATTCAATAACCTCACGGGGCACCTAACTCCACATTAAAATGTACAATTAGCATTCCGCTAGAGTTTTGTTCCTAGAGCTTTCTAAAAGACTAAAGCTGGGAAGTTCCAGGAAATGGGGAAGGAATTAACTTTTCCTATAGTAATGAGACTTTTTTTCCCTCCTAAAATACATTTTTGGATTATGATTTTGCAGAGATGGGATGAAAGAAAAGTGTTTCCAATAAGGTGCTCATATATTGCTATCTCTGTCAAAATAATTTCTTAAAAACTAAGCAGTAGAAAGCTTTCTTGTCATTGTTGATAAGAAAGTCCAGAGCAAGAGTTGGCAAACTTTTTTTTTTGGTAAAAGGCCACATAATAAATATTTTGGACTTTGTGGGTCATATGGTCTCTTTCACAACTATTCAAGTCTGCCATTATAACTTGAAAGCAGCCATAGACAATATATAAATGAAAAGGGAATGAAATGAGTGTGGCTGTGCCCAGCTAAAACCTTACTTACAAATAGGCGGTCATCTAGACTTGGCCCAAGGGCCAACCCGGCTCTAGGGTATGAGATCATTAGAGTTTCTGAACACTAAGAACACACAATGTAGTAAAACCACTAAACAAATGCCCATGCAAGATGTATTTTTACCTCCAAAGGCAATGACCATTTGCACAAGAGAAGAAAGGTGAATTCAATACCTTTTTTGCTAGGTAATAGGCTCAACTTGTTGTTTTAAAAAAATCCAGTGATAATTCATGATAGATTAGAAATTCAGAAAAATATAAGAATAAAACAATCCTAATCACTATGAATGTTGTTCCTTCTAACCATACATGTGCACATGTATCACTGGATAGGTTGATAAATCTTAGATAGTCTCACCAATGAATATATAGGTCTACATCATTCTTTTAAATTGCTGCCTAAGATTCTGTATGTGACTGTAGCAGAACTTTTATTTAATCAAATCTCTATTTATAGGTAATTATGTTGTCTCTAATTTTTCACTAATATAAACTACATTATTGTAACTTTCTCAGTATATATAATCTTTGTATCCAAATATCTCCTTAGGTTACATTACTGAGGTGGCATTGCTGGATCAATAAGTATCATTTAAAGATATTGGTATGTATTGCCCAGTTGCCCCCCCCCCGAAATGTTATACTAATTTATGCTTTGGGCAACAATGCATGACAGTACATGTCAGTTGATTCTTGGATATTGTGGTTGGTAGGCAGAATAATGGTCTCCCCAAAGATAACCACATACTAATCCCTGAGACCTACAGATATGTTACTTTGCATGGCAAAAGAGACTTTTATAGATGTGATTAAGAAAGGATCTTGAGATGGAAGATTATCCTGGATTATCCAGGTGGGCACAATGTAATCATAAGAGTCCTTATAACGGGAAAGGCAGAGGGTCAAGGTCAGAGAGAGATGTGATGAAGTTGCTAGATGTTGGCCTTGCAGATAGAAGAAAGGCTAAAAGAGGTAGGTAGCTTCTAGGTGCTGGAATAGGCAAGGAAATGGATTTCCCCCCATAGAGACTCCAGAAGGAACACAGTTTGGCCAAACTTGATTTTAGCCGATAAGACCCATTTCAGACTTCAGACTTCTATAACCATAAGAGAATAAATTTGTGCTGTTTTAAGTCACTAAATTTGTGGAAATTTGTTACAGCAAATACAGATTTTGTAAATGTTTTTCATCTTTATCAGTCTCATCATATTCAATAAATACTATCTAATTCTTATTTGCATTCCTTTATTAGTAGGATTGAATCTGTTTTTGAGTTTTTAATGTATAGCAAATTGTTAATGTTGCTGGCTCATGAATCTCTTTGGGAATCTGAAGAAAATTGTGGGTTCTTGCACCTTGCACCCGAGAAATTTGTACATATGCTAGGGAGCTTACAGCCGCAAAGCTCAAGAGCCCCAGGTTAAGAGTTCTTAAAAAAAAAAAAGAAAGAAAGAAAGAAAGAAAGAAAGAAAGAAAGAAAGAAAGAAAGAAGAAAAAAAAAGAGCTCCTGTATTAGACAGCAGGGCTGGAAAGGGTACCAATGATAGATAGCACTGTCTTATTCAAAGTCAGAAACATAAAACATGCTAGCACTCCCTGGCCACATAAGACTTGATGTAAAAAGTACCTGGCTTAGAGCGCAGTAATCAGTGATCTGGCCAAGCAGATCCTTCCTGCAACACAGAACACAAAGACCGGATACTGTCCAGAGCCCACTTTTGTTCTCTACCTGTTTCACCCTCTAGCTTCTAAACCTGGAAGCAATTTGGTTTCTGTTCAGAAATTCTTACACCAGCCATTTCTTTTCCTTTTCCCTTCTTTTCATAAACAATTCAGTCTAAAAGCCAACAGGTGAAGCCAAAGGCAGCAGCATTCATGGGGGTAGGGGGAGAAGGGGTTTGGGGAGGGTAGTCATGGTAGACCAGAGTGGGGCACTGGGCCTGAGCAGGGTGAAGAGGGTGGTGATAGCTTGGTGAGGGGTATCAGAACCTGAGTGGGGTGAGGACAACTGGGGGGGGGGGGTAAGACAGTAGTGATAAGAGCTTAGTTATATTGAAAGGGTTTGATTAAATAAGTAAATCTATTAAGGACAGTGGGAGCCAGGTTTGCAATAATTGCAAATACTGAAAGGGTAAAAAATAGAATCAATCCTGTGGTGTTGGATAATAACTGGAGATGCACAGGAGGACTCATGGATCCCAGTGTATAGATATAGAAATACACCAACTATGTTTGCCCATGTGTGTATGTATATATGTGTAGATAGAGAGATAGAAAGTCTTTATTTCTCTGCACTGAGAGGGACCGAGAGCAGTGATACTCCAACAGCAGCAAACAGACCTGGTACACAGATCTTGGTTTCTCAATACTATTCTCCAAGACAAAGTTCAAGGTGAGCCAGAGAGTAATGAAGTTATCAAAGATTCATATGGACATATTAAGTGGTACAGGAGCTACCTGAAAGGAGCTCTAATGGGGGGGCGGAGCAAGCTGGCGGAGGAGTAGGAGACCTAGATTCCGTCTGGTCCCAGGAATTCAGCTGGATAGGGATCAAACCATTCTGAACACCTACAAACTCAACAGGAGATCGAAGAAAAGAAGAGCAGCAACTCTCTGAACAGAAAAGCGACCACTTTCTGGAAGATAGGACGTGCGGAGAAGTGAATCCGAGGCGATATTCGGGAGGATAGACAGCGGGGGAGGGGCCTCCGGTGGCCGCTTCTGGCAAGTGATAGAGCCACGGAGCACAAAATCGGAACTTTTAGAAGTCGGTTCCGCTGAGGGACGTCACTCCAGTGGCTAAGCGGGGCGTGGAACCCTCGTGGGACAGTGTGGTCTCAGGACCCTTGGGGTCACAGAAAGATCGGGGGTGCCTGAATGCGGCAGAGCTCCCAGGGATCAGAGCGGGGAAGTCGGCTGCAGAGACGGAGCCGAGGCGCGGGCTCTCAGCTCGGGGTTGCCATAAACCGTGATCCGCGGCACAGTCGGGCCAGTGCTCCTCCAGCAGGGACCCAACGAGCGGCAGATCGGGGGAGACTCCCCTTCCTCCCCCGGGAGGAGCGGTGCGGGAGCACACCGCAGAGATCTGCTGGGTTTGGAGACTCCACACGGGGTCGTGTGCCAGAGACAGAAACGCTCGGTCACAGGCCGGGTGAGCACAGAGTGCGGCTGGAGACCGGGGAGATGGGAGTGACTGACTGCTTTTCTCTGGGGGCTCACTGAGGAGCGGGGCCCTGAGTTCTCGGCTCCTCCGGGGCGGAGATTGGGAGGCCGCCACTTTCACTCTTGGTCTCCAAAGCTGTACGGAAAGCTTGCAGGGAACCAAAGCTCTGGAGAGCAAACCCGAGCAGATTACTTAGCCCGGACCGGGCAAGGGCGGGGCAATTCTGCCTCCCGCAAAGACATTTGGGAACCACAGCAACAGGCCCCTCCCCCAGAAGATCAGCGAGAACAGCCAGCCAAGACCAAGTTTACCGATCAATGAGAACGGCAGAACTCCAGCGCTAGGGGAATACTGCACATAGAATCCATGGCTTTTTCCCCATGATTCTTTAGTCTTTCAAAGTTGATTTTTTTTAACTGTCTTTTTTTTTTTTTGAATTTTTCTTTTTCCCTTTTCAACCATTATCTTATCAATCCCTTTTTTAAAAAACATTTTTATTTTTCATTTTTAGAGTCATATTCTATCCCTTCATAGTAGTTACCCTTATTTTTGGCATATATATATATGGCTTATATATATATATAAGTTGTTCTCTCTTTAAAATTTTGAGATACAGTTTCTTCTAACAGACCAAAATATACCCTAAATCTCTAGTGTATGGCTTTGTTCTAGTCTCCTGCCTGATCACATTCTCTTCCTTTTTTTTTTAAATCCTCTTCTTTCTTTTTTCAACCAATTTCTTATCAGTTCCTTTTATAAAATCTTTTATAATTTTCATCTTTATAGTCATATTCCATCCCTTCATCGTATTAACCCTTATTTTTGTACATATATAAGTTTTTCTTTCTTTAAAATTTTGGGAGGCACTTTCTTCTAACAGACCAAAATACACCCAAAATCTAGTGTGTGGCACTGATCTATGCACCAGCCTTATCATATTTGATCATATTCTGTTTTTTTTTTGTTTTGTTTTTGTTTGTTTTTATCTTTTTCTTTCTTTCCCCTTGGTTTCAGGTCTTTTCTGATTTGTTTAGTGTATATTTTCTGGGGACGTTGTTACCCTGTTAGCATTTTGTTCTCTCATTCATCTATTCTCCTCTGGACAAAATGACAAGACGGAAAAAATCACCTCAACAAAAAGAACAAGAGGCAGTACTGACTGCCAGGGACCTAATCAATATGGACATTAGTATGATGTCGGAACTAGAGTTCAGAATGATGATTTTAAAGATACTAGCTGGGCTTGAAAAAAGCACAGAAGTTATTAGAGAAACCCTTTCTGGAGAAATAAAAGAACTAAAATCTAACCCAGTCGAAATAAAAAAGGCTATTAATGAAGTGCAGTCAAAAATGGAGGCTGCCTGGGTGGCTCAGTTGGTTGAGCATCTGCCTTCGGCTTGGGTCGTGATCCCAGGGTCCTGGGATTGAGTCCCACATCGGGCTCCCTGCTCAGTGGGGAGTCTGCTTCTCCCTCTCCCTCTGTGTGCTCGCCCTCGCTCTCTCTCTCTAATAAACAAATAAATCTTAAAAAAGAAAATTAAAAAAAAAATGGAGGCACTGCTAGGATAAATGAGGCAGAAGAGAGAATTAGTGATATAGAAGACCAAATGATGGAAAATAAAGAAGCTGAGAAAAAGAGAGATGAACAATTACTGGATCACGAGGGCAGAATTTGAGAGATAAGCGATACCATAAGAAAAAACGACATTAGAATAATTGGGATCCCAGAAGAAGAAGAGAGAGAGGGGCAGAAGGTATATTGGAACAAATTATAGCAGAGAACTTCCCTAATTTGGGGAAGGAAACAGGCATCAAAATCCAGGAGGCACAGAGAACCCCTCTCAAAACCAATAAAAATAGGTCAACACCCCGACATCTAATAGTAAAACTTACGAGTCTCAGAGACAAGAGAAAATCCTGAAAACAGCTCGGGACAAGAGATATGTAACCTACAATGGTAGAAACATTAGATTGGCAACAGACCTATCCACAGAGACCTGGCAGGCCAGAAAGGACTGGCATGATATATTCAGAGCACTAAATGAGAAAAATATGCAGCCAAGAATACTATATCCAGCTAGGCTGTCACTGAAAATAGAAGGAGAGATAAAAAGCTTCCAGGACACACAAAAACTAAAGGAATTTGCAAACACGAAACCAGCCCTACAAGAAATATTGAAAGGGGTCCTCTAAGCAAAGAGAGAGCCTAAAAGCAACATAGACCAGAAAGGAACACAGACAATATACAGTAACAGTCACCTTACAGGCAATACAATGGCACTAAATTCATTATCTTTCAATAGTTACCCTGAATGTAAATGGGCTAAATGCCCCAATCAAAAGACACAGGCTATCAGACTGGATAAAAAAACAAGACCCATTGATATGCTGTCTGCAAGAGACTCATTTTAGACCCAAAGACACCCCCAGATTGAAAGTGAAGGGGTGGAAAATGATTCACCATGCTAATGGACACCAAAAGAAAGCCTGGGGGGCAATCCTTATATCAGACAAATTAGATTTTAAACCAAAGACTGTAATAAGAGATGAGGAAGGACACTATATCCTACTTAAAGGGTCTAGCCAACAAGAAGATCTAACAATTGTAAATATCTATGCCCCTAACATGGGAGCAGCCAATTATATAAGGCAGTTATTAACAAAAGCAAAGAAACACATTGACAACAATACAATAATAGTAGGGGACTTTAACACCCCCCTCACTGAAATCGACAGATCATCTAAGCAAAAGATCAACAAGGAAATAAAGACTTTAAATGACACACTGGGCCAAATGGACTTCACAGATATATTCAGAACATTCCATCCCAAAGCAACAGAAAACACATTCTTCTCTAGTGCCCATGGATCATTCTCCAGAATAGATCACATCCTAGGTCACAAATCAGGTCTCAACTGGTACCAAAAGGTTGGGATCATTCCCTGCCTATTTTCAGACCACAATGCTTTGAAACTAGAACTCAATCACAAGAGGAAAGTCAGAAAGAACTCAAATACATGGAGGCTAAAGAGCATCCTACTAAAGAATGAATGGGTCAGCCAGGAAATTAAAGAAGAATTAAAAAAATTCATGGAAACCAATGAAAATGAAAACACAACTGTTCAAAATCTTTGGGATACAGCAAAGGCAGTCCTAAGAGGAAAGTATATAGCAATACAAGCCTTTCTCAAGAAACAAGAAAGGTCTCAAATATGCAACCTAACCCTACACCTAAAGGAGCTGGAGAAAGAACAGCAAATAAAGCCTAAACCCAGCAGGAGAAGAGGAATAATAAAGATCAGAGCAGAAATCAATGAAATAGAAACCAAAAGAACAGTAGAACAGATCAATAAAACCAGGAGCTGGTTCTTTGAAAGAATTAACAAGATTGATAAACCGCTGGCCAGACTTATCAAAAGAAAAGAGAAATGACCCAAATCAACAAAATCATGAATGAAAGAGGAGAGATCACAACCAACACCAAAGAAATACAAACAATTATAAGAACATATTATGAGCAACTCTATGCTAGCAAATTAGATAACCTGGAAGAAATGGATGCATTCCTAGAGATGTATCAACTACCAGAACTGAACCAGGAAGCAAGAAAAAACCTGAACAGACCTATAACCACTAAGGAAATTGAAGCAGTCATCAAAAATCTCCCAACAAACAAAAGCCCAGGGCCAGACGGCTTCCCAGGGGAATTCTACCAAACATTTCAAGAAGAATTAATACCTATTCTTCTGAAACTGTTCCAAAAAATAGAAATGGAAGGAAAACTTCCAAACTCGTTTTAGGAGGCCACCATTACCTTGATCCCAAAACCAGACAAAGACCCCATCAAAAAGGAGAATTACAGACCAATATCCTTGATGAACATGGATGCAAAAATTCTCACCAAAATACTAGCCAATAGGATCCAACAGTACATTAAAAGGATTATTCACCACGACCAAGTGGGATTTATCCCTGGGCTGCAAGGTTGGTTCAACATCCGCAAATCAATCAACGTGATACAATATATTAATAAAAGAAAGAACAAGAATCATATGATCCTCTCAATAGATGCAGAAAAAGCATTTGACAAAGTACAGCATCCTTTCTTGATCAAAACTCTTCAGAGTCTAGGGATAGAGGGTACATACCTCAATATCATAAAAGCCATCTATGAAAAACCCACAGCGAATATCATTCTCAATGGGGGAAAACTGAGAGCTTTCCCCCTAAGGTCAGGAACATGGCAGGGATGTCCACTATCACCTTTGCTATTCAACATAGTATTAGAAGTCCCAGCCACAGCAATCAGACAACAAAAAGAAATAAAAGGCATCCAAATCGGCAAAGAAGAAGTCAAACTCTCACTCTTTGCAGATGATAGGATACTTTATGTGGAAAACCCAAAAGACTCCACCCCAAAACTGCTAGAACTCATACAGGAATTCAGTAAAGTGGCAGGATATAAATCAATGCACAGAACCACTCTGGAAAACAGTATGGAGGTTCCTCAAAAAGTTGAAAGTAGAGCTACCATACGATCTAGCAATTGCACTACTGGGTATTTACCCCAAAGATACAAATGTAGGGATCCGAAGGGGTACGTGCACCCTGATGTTTATAGCAGCAATGTCCACAATAGCCAAACTGTGGAAAGAGCCAAGATGTCCATTGACAGATGAATGGATAAAGAAGATGTGGTATATATATACAATGGAATATTATGTAGCCATCAAAAGGAATGAAATCTTGCCATTTGCAATGACATGGATGGAACTGGAGGGTGTTATCCTGACAGAAATAAGTCAATCAGAGAAAGACATGTATCATATGACCTCAATGATATGAGGAATTCTTTTTTTTTTTTTTATAAGATTTTATTTATTTATTTGACAGAGAGAGACAGCGAGAGAAGGAACACAAGCAGGGAGAGTGGGAGAGGGAGAAGCAGGCTTCCTGCAGAGCAGGGAGCCCGATGTGGGGCTCGATCCCAGGACCCTGGGATCATGACCTGAGCCGAAGGCAGACGCTTAACGACTGAGCCACCCAGGCGCCCCGGATATGAGGAATTCTTAATCTCAGGAAAGAAACTGAGGGTTGCTGGAGTGGTGGGGGTGGGAGGGATGGGGCGGCTGGGTGATAGACATTGGGGAGGGTATGTGCTATGTTGAGCGCTGTGAATTGTGCAAGACTGTTGAATCACAGATCTGTACCTCTGAAACAAATAATACATTATATGTTAAAAAAAAAAAAAAGAAGAAGAAGATAGCAGGAGGGGAAGAATGAAGGGGGGGAAATCGGAGGGGGAGACGAACCATGAGAGCCGATGGACTCTGAAAAACAAACTGAGGGTTCTAGAGGGGAGGGGGGTGGGAGGATGGGTTATCCTGGTGATGGGTATTAAAGAGGGCACGTTCTGCATGGAGCACTGGGTGTTATATGCAAATAATGAATCATGGAACACTACATCAAATACTAAAGATGTAATGTATGGTGATTAACATAACATAATAAAAAAAACGGAGCTCTAATGGATGAATTTGGGAAATTTCTTACATCAGAAAAGAAGATAGCCATGGATTATAGCCCATTCAGCAAGATAGGAATCTCTGAGTCCAAGCAGATATATAAATAAGTCAATGAATAAATCCAAAGTTAAATGAAGAGTGGAATATTTACCATAGTCTCAAAGCATCTCTTTTCAAAAGACATACTATAAGGGGAAAAAAGGAAAACTTTAGAATGAAAAAGCCTGGCAGATAGAACCTTAATCAAGTGATTGGAATTAACATCAACCATAATGGTATGATGGCAATTGTGATCACGTGATTGGGTATAACCAGAGGAGTCCAGCATCATTTCTGTGATGTTTCGGCCAGAGATGCATAACTTGAATCTAATCATGAGGAAGCCTGAGACAAATCCAAATTGAGGAACATATTTTAAAATAACAGGCCCATAATCTTCAAAACAGTTAAGGTCATGAAAGTCAAGGAAGCCGGAGGAATGGTTCCAGATTGAAGAAGCGTGAATAGACATGAAAGCTAAATGCAGTGTGGGATTCAGGATGGATTCTTTTGCTATTAAGGACATTCTCGGGACAACTGGCACAACTTGAAGGGAATACACACTGGGTGATGGGCTATTGTGTTGTCAACTCATTTGGATCAGGTTAGAAAAAGTTCTTTGTATTATACTTCCAATGTTTTTTGTGAACTTGAGATTATGTCAAAATAACAGTATGGTAATGAAAAAAGCAATTCTTATACCAAATCAAGAAGTAAAACATGTGTGAGAGAAAACCCTTCTCCATCTGCCAAGACCTCAGGATTTGGAGGATTGGGGGTTTGATAAACATGAGCACCCAAAGCAGTAAAATTGCTGATGGCTCAGAACATGGGGTTGCTGGAGCTTCATTTCACGTATGTTTAATCAGATTTTAAGTATTTTTAAAGATCTGAGAAAAAAAAATCATCAGCAGCATTTGAATAAAACAAAGTTATTATGTTCCAGGCTTTGATTTGTCTATAGTGTTTAATGGGCAGAATAGACATTTTCAAAGGGGAATATGGGTGGAGAAGGGAGGGAAAATCCTTCAAAAGTCATGGGACAGGATGAGTTTTTTGGTTTATTAAATATTAAAAGCTTAATGAATCATGGAACAGTACATCAAAAACTAATGATGTAATGTATGGTGATTAACATAACAATAAAATAAAATTAAAAAAAGCTCTGTAAAGACTTAACAAAAGTTTTATTTTACCTCCAATTTAACTTTTTATACTATTTTTTCTTTCATAACTACACCATCTTGCAAATGATTTCAGTGTGCCTCAAAGAAATATCTTTGCCCAAATCTTGAGGCCCTCTCTATGTCCCGGACATGCATTCAGAGCTGTGATGAGTCACTCCCTGAATTACGGCTTTGAGCAAGGATCCGAGATGCCGCGAAAGTTCATTAAAGTCGAGAACAGCAGGATTACAAGGAAAAGAATTAAGAGGCAGTCTTTATTGTTCATAGAGGAACACTGTGGTCATTTTCTTCAGGGCCTAAATTCTTTTTCTGGGCTCAGGAAGCTGGCAGGACAACAGACAGGCGTGTGCTGGCTTATCTCTCTTGATACCATTTCAAAGAGTCACACATTAGATACAGCGGTCCCCGCCACGTTCCAGAAAGGGCCTTGAATGAGTTTTTGGGCTTATCTCCTGGCAACAAAAGTTACAGGGAGCTCATTATTTCTGAGCAGGCACTACCAACAGAGAAATGGAGAATTCCATAATCATAATGGATTTTCACATAAAAAGGTTCTTGACAGAATGATGTTTTTGGAATGAAACTTGTCTTTCTACATACCTTTCAGAGATAAAGTATTAAAGATGAATGATGAAAGAGAGTTTGAACTTTTAAATAGATACAGACATATTACTAGGTTATGTTTCTAGAACTATTATCATCCTTTTTTCCCTTTGGAATACACTTTCTAAGATTGGCTCTGACAGGCTCTCGTGCCTAGGGAAGAGCAGATGGTCAACAAAATCCTTTTTAAGCTGGATAGGTTTTCAGGGACGGTGCAAATCTTCTTCTGTTTTTAGGAATGTTACTTGCGACCCTAGCATGGGGATATCCTGGCAAAACGTCCTTCCCAGAATGATCATGAAAACGCTGTAACAAAATCAAAACCCAACTTTACCAGTGTGTACCTCACTGGGATTTTAAGGGTGCTGAAATGTGATTCCAGCTCCCTGCCCTGCTCCCCTTTCTACCAGCAAATGGGAGGGTGTTTTCCCAAGTTGTTTGTCCTATGTATCCATAGAATGGGAGACCCAGACCATAGCTGAGTCAAGATGTGTAATTCTTGGCAGATAGTAGAGTTGTAAGAAATATTTGTGGAATCAAGCTAGGTTTCCAGTCCAGATTTTATTCATTTATTCTTGAATAGTTAATACATACACGTGATTCAAAATTTAAAGTGTAACTAAATGGAATGCTGTGAAATTCTCCCTCTCTTCCCCCTCCCGCCTCTTCTCCAGCTACCTGCCTACTCTCCTCACAGGGAACCAGCATTCCCAGTTTCTTGCGTACCTGGAAAGTCTTTTTTTGACATAGAAAAGGATATTAAAACTGATGCCCTGAAGAAAACTGTACCTTCTTCTTGTTTTCTTTTCAAGAGCAAAGGACAATTAAATGGACGCCTTTTTTTTTTTTTCTTAACTCTAAGAGCCTTAAGGTCTAAGGAAGCCCTCAAATTATAATGTCAAGGCCAACACCCATGGCAACAAGGAGAAGTTAAGGAGTGTAGGAGACAAAAAGGTATTATGAAGCAGAAGCTGGGTGGTAGTTCTGCCTCACAAAAGAGAGAAGAAACTGAAGCAAATTCTGGTAAAAGGTTAAACAAACTTGATTTCCATAATATTTGCCAAACTCAGCTTTTCCAAACGTTTCCTGAACACAGCAGGCGTAACACATGAAAAGATACAAGACTGCAAACCTCTACGCGTGGCAATAGGTGACTGATTCGAGACAAGATCCTGACTGAGTTTTGACTCCATTCCATTTCATTTGGTTTGCACACACAAAAAAATGAGTCCAGACGTCTGGACTCCATGGGCCAAGGCCGGCTGTGGAACAGCACCTTGTCCTCTGCTCTCACGAGGGATGCCTAACTCACACCCATGTTCCTTTCTTGGCTTGTCTAATCCCATATATCCTCCATGGTGCTGCTCAGGTCCCACTGCCCCATGAAGTCAACTCAGGTGCTGTGAGTCCTCTGTAGTTTATGAGCAACACTCTCCAGGAGAGTCAGCATCCTCTCCCCAGGTCCCTTAAAAAAACAACAATGCAATCTACATTCCAGTATGCAGTGAAGAGGAACAATAAGGAAATTACTCTTGGGTGGAAGCAAGGGGCTTCACAAGTGGTCCAGAATCTCCCCTGAGACTTTGCCTTCTCCTTGGGGTCCTAGAAATCCTACCTTTACTACCATCCTCACCTCTAGCCCCAGGATCAAGGCAACAACTAAGTTTTATAGAGTACTTTAGAGTTTACAAAATGTTTTTACATATTTAATTTCATTTGACTCTCAAATCAGTCCTGAGAGATGGGTTAGCAACCCATTTTACTAAGGAGAAAGGAAGACTCATAAAGGTTATGTGACTTGACCATTGTTCAAGTCCTATTCCCAAGTTCATGCCATTTTCATCTTTTTGGTTCAGTAGTGGGCAAAAGCCTTTTCCTTTATCTTGCTTAATTTATCTGAGAGAGGTTGAAATGGCCAAAGGGAACTTGACTAAAAAGTATGTTAATTGGTAAATATATAAAGGAAATATAGATAGCATAAAATGGGTAAGTTAGTGAAAAGGTAGGTTATCTCTGCCTTCAGGACCTGGCCTCCAAGGGGCCTTTTTCCCCCCTTTTCCAACTTTATTGAGATATAATTGACATACCCATTGTGTAAGTTTAAGGTGTACAATGTGTTTATTTGACACCCTTATTTACAGCAAAATGATTACCACCATCGCTAACACCCCCATCTCCTCACATAATTCCCATTTCTGTTTTGTGGAAGACCTGTTAAGATTTATTCTCTTAGTAACTCGCAAGTATATAATATGGTATCCCCAGGGCATCCTTAAGTTTCCTGGTTCCTCCACTTTGAGAAGGGGAAGCCTGGGGCAAGAACATGTATTGCCAAGATAGTAATGACTAGCATTAGCTGAGCATTTACTGTGTGCCAAAGCGCCATTCTAAGCACTTTATATGTATTACCTCATTTACTCCTTCCAAAAGCCCTGGAGGTATATGTAGTTATTACCTCCATTTTACAGTCAAAGGCAAAGAGAACTTCCAGAACTTGTTCAGGGTAGTAAGGCTGTTACCACACGGCCGAGCCAGGCTTTCTGACTCCAGAGTCTGCACTCCGAACCACTCTAATGTGCCTGGGAAGGGTCCCAACAAGAGCATGGGCCTTAGATGGAGAAATGGGAACAGAACTTTCAGGAGAGAACTGAAACCTTGGTCTTTTATTATAAATGCACAGAGCTGGCATTCAGTACTCTGTTTATTCTTCCTCCTCAACTTACATTGCTTTCTTACTCTTCCTTCTGTGCTGATGGTTTCTAACTAGGTAAGAAGTTCCTTGGTGTCAGGGGGCACATACATCATGCTTCTCTGTTCCTACCTAGCACCTGGCGTAGAATGAACCCTTCAGTAAGGCACCTGTCTCCTGAATGATTTTTTAGCCAGTAACTTACACTCAAAATGGCAACAAGTTCTGGTCCTATAAGGAAGAACTTGTGCCAGACACCACAGTGAAGAAGAGAATAGACTTCTTGGTTCATAGATTCAACAGGGAAGTAAGGGATGGAGGCAGGAAATTAACATCTATTAGCAACCACTTTGTACCAAGCACTAAACTGGGCAGGTTGCTTATGATATCTCATTTAGTATAATTAATTCTGCAAGATGGGCATTATTGTTATGGTCTGAATGTTAGTGTTCCCCCCCGCCCGCCCCCCCCCCATAATTCCCACCAGATTCATATGCTGAAATCCTAATGCTTGGTGTGATGGAATTAGGACATAGGACCCTAGGGAGGCGTATAGATCATAAGGTGGCACCTTCATGGCAAGGTTAGTGTTCTCCTAAAAGAGACCGCATGAAGATCCCTAGCCCTTTCCACATTGTGAGGACACAGCAAGAAGGTGCTGGCTTTGAAACAGGAAGAGGGCCTTCACCGGAATATGACTGTGCAGGCACCACAAACCTGGCCTTCCAGTTCCAGAACTATGAGAAATGCATTTCTGTTGTTGATAAGCCACCCACTCTGTACTGTTTGTTATAGCAGCCCGAACGGGCTAAGACAAATTATTTATAATAGAGGAAGCAGATGCTGAGGATTTGGAAATAGGTCTTCTAGCTGAGGTACCAGCACTGTCCCGTCCATTGTGCAAATGAGGCAGGGGCCTTAGGTCATGATCCTGTCTTCCCTTCCACCATCTGCCCCCAGGCCCTGGGACCGCCGTAAAACTGCCTCTAGCATCACACAGATGCAAGAAGGCACGGAACCGGAGTGTGTATTTTCAAAAGCCAGTGCAGGGCTGCGGAAGGATTTATTAGGTAAAGCGTAGAGTTCCTCACTTTCCCACTGATGGACTTTCAATACCTGTCTATTTCTGGGACATCCGACTCATTCACGTCATTCCCGTTAAACATGGTAGTGAGGGCAGGCGGGCCTGGGAATTGTGTCCTTGTGCCAGCAAAGGGCAGGGGCAAGTGTAAGTTTCTCAAGGTCCCCATTTCCTGACTACTTGGAGTCTTAAAATAAGCTCGTGCCTGGATGCTTGCTGTGGCTTGGGACGGTGGCTAGGCAGGGAGATTTACTGCCTCGCTTTCTGTGTCCAACTATTTTAAGTGTCACTTATGTTCTGGTGTCTTTTTAAATTTATGGATGTTCACTCCGATCTAAAGAACCACAGCCCTCCTTCCTGTGGCTTCCTCACAAATGCCCGCTGCAATCCTGATTTAGTTTTATGGTAATATGTGCTACAGAGCTTCTTGCAGGCCCCGTGGGTCTCTCTTCTCTCCTTTGGATTTTATTAAAAAGAAAAGACAAATGTGCATAAGCAGGTGCCATAAACAACGACCAAATGCCGACCTTTCTTCTTAATAGCAAAGTATATTCTTTTTGTGGGCAAAGCTATAGGAAATCAAAAGCATTTTCCTTGTGACATAAAACCTCAGGTTTTCAATATAAATGAGAAAACAGATGCCAACTCATGTCTCTTCAAAAAAGGTCAGGATAAATTTCTCTTCTTTCCCTCTCCCCCATCAAGTGTGCTAGCCCTCTCCTTTTTTTTTTTTTTTTTTGCCTTTTCTCCGCACCACTTTTCTGGCCATGTCTGCAATTTCTGATGGGATGGGTCTCCATGGTGCATTAATTTTTATCTAACTGTTGGCCATCAGAACTTGCCGTTCCCACAATGATCTTTAGAGAGGAAGCAGTGATGATCTTAGTCTTCCGAACAATCATGAAAAAGTGGCTTCCCAACAGGTGTGGCCGCGGGTACTGACTGACCTTTACTGTGTGAATTGCCTCCTAATGGGGTGCAGGAAGTGCTCGATCCAATCTGTATCAGAATAATCAGGAAGTGTACAGGGTGGGGTGAGAGTGGAAGTATGTGGAACAGATGATAAAGTTTTAATTATAGGAGAAATGAGATGGAAATGACTCAAGAGACTTTCTAAGCCAAGGTCCTGCTACCTAATCCTGTTTTAAATCACCTGAGAGTATTTATTTATTTTTTGAGAGAGAGACAGTACGTGTGAGAGGCAGAGAATCTTAAGCAGGCCCACGCTCAGCGCAGAGCCCGATACGGGGCTCAATCTCACCACCCTGAGATCATGACCTGAGCCGAAATCAAGAGTTGGATGCTTAACCGACTGAGCCACCCAGGTACCCCTCACCTGAGAATATTTATGCAGCCTCTTTTCTCCCCAGGACCTAGAATCTAGTTGGGAGACATGACATAGATGGGAGATACCTTTAATAATACAAACGGTGAGGTGCCTGGGTGGCTCAGTCATTAAGCGTCTGCCTTCAGCTCAGGTCATGATCCCAGGATTCTGGGATCAAGCCCCACATCAGGCTCCCTGCTCGGCGGGAAGCCTGCTTCTCCCTCTCCCACTCCCCCTGCTTGTGTTCCCTCTCTTGCTGTGTCTCTCTCTGTCAAATAAATAAATAAAATCTTAAAAAAAATAATCATACAAACGGTGGTCTGCTCGGTGTCCTATCAGTGGTCTAGAGCATGGGTTGACTAGCGATGGCCTGAGCGCCAAACCCGGCCTTGTTTCTGTAAATTAAGTGTTACTGGACCACAGTTCCACCCATTTGTTTCTTATTGTTCATGGCTGTTCCACTCGGCAACTGCAGAGTTGAGTCCTTGCAACAAGTACCTTGTGGCCCTAAATGTGTAAAGTGTTTCCTTCCTATCTGGTCCTTTATGGAAAAGGTTTGCCCAACCCTGGTCTGGAGTAGGTGCCTCAGGAGGTCAGCAAGGCGGGATCAGCTCAGGCTGAAGCACTACAAGAAGGCCTCACAGAATGGCTTGGACTGTGCCTTGAAGACTTCGGATTTAGCTAGAAAGGAAGGGACAGGAGGGTATTCCAGGCAAGAAAGGGTCAAAGCCATGGCAATTACTAGGGAACAGTTTGATTGGAATGGAGGAATCATTTGTGATAGGAATAAGATAGAAAGATCCGTATAGAGGCTATGTCTGAATAGCAAGGAATCTTGAAAGCCAGGCTAAATTTTTTTTAAATGATAAAGCCTACCATTTCCCCACCCCAGCCTCTATATGAATAGAAAGGGATGTGGAAGTGACTTTTAAAGTCCATTCAAGCTCTGAGAATCAGTTTTTAAAAGTACTGATGCGTACCCCCACCCCCAGAGATTCTGTCTTAATTGGTCTCAGGGGGGACTTTTCTTTTTTTAAACTTCTCAGGGGACTCTAGTGCAATTGGGAACCTCTTCCTAGATGAAGGAAATGGCCAGGCACGTGCCTGCAGAAGCCCAGCTCAGGGCCAGGTAGAGGTAGCAGGTGCCCAGCACATGTGAGTCAAATTAAGTCAGCAATATTGGCTTGTACCAGAGCCAGCCTGATAAACCTCTCTTTTACTAGAGTCAGCTATATAATATTCAGTTGGCCACATGGTTTCCAATAAAAGAAATCACTTCTGCCTGCCCCTGCCTAATCCTGGAAAAGCCCATGATGCTCAATGCGATATTGAGTCTGTTTATAAATTTGGGCATTTATAGTTCTCTCACTGCTATTTTAACATGACCATTTACAAGGCCTTACACAATTTGCCCTCAGCCTTGTTACGTCTCTGATCTTCTCTCTCCCACACACAACCCCAATGACTCCATTCCTGCCCCACTACACTAGCTTCTTTGTTGTCCCTTGAATACACTAGGCATGTCCCTGCCTCAAGGACTCCACACTGGCTCTTCCACTGCCTCCCCTCCCCTCCCCTCCCCTCCCCCCTCCTCTTATCTCTCTTCCCTTCTTCTCTTCGTCCAGACACATGCAAGGCTCAACAGTTCATGTTCAAGTCTTTGCTCAAAGATAACTTTCTTGATGAGCCCTGTCTTGCCAATCTAATTTAAAATTGCATCCTCGTTCCCACACAGGCACTATCCATCCTTCCTTCCCTGCTTTATTTTCCATAGCACTTATCTAATATACTATGCCTTCCATACCTTCTAATATACTATGTCATTTACTTCATTGTGTTTGCTTTCTAGTTCTCATAGCACAATGAAAGCTGTATGAGAGAAGGGATTTTTATTTTGTTCTCTGTTGCATCCCCAGTGCCTTCGATGGTGCCCAGAACATAGAAGTTGCTCAGTAAGTGTCTATTCCATCAGTGCTTGGAATGCTTTTACTCATCATTTAAGACTGAGTTAAAAAGTTCCTCTCTGAAGCCCACTCTGATTTTCCCTTCGCCAAAGAAAGGGGTCCTTCCTTCCCTGTTCCCTTTGGCTTTTTCTGCAACTCTTTAGAGCTTTTTCTCACACATGACTGACTTTTCTCTCTCTCCTACTGCTTCTGAGCTCCAATGCTGGGGGAGGGCACAGGACCCTGCATCTAAGGGAGACTGGACAGGTGTGTGTAAAGGAAATGAACCAGAATTTAATAACAAAATCTTTGACTATCTTTTAACAATGCTTTCTACAGTTGTATACCTAGGCAGTTCTCCATTTTATTCCAATGTGTTGACTTGAGTGGTCTGAAATGTGTCATCAGCACATAGCAGGTTCATGAGCTTTCCAGAGAATCGTATGGACGACCATTGGCCCCTGACGTTAACCTACTTACCAAGCCCTGTCGGTGTTACATCTTACAGATCCCTGAATTTGTTCACTTCTTTCCATTCTCTCCAGCTCTCTACTCTTACCCATGGTTATCTCTTACCTGAAATACTTCCTAAATGGTGGACTCTATCTAGTCTCTTCCCTGGAACCCATCCCCTGCTCAGTAGCCAGAACAGGCTTTTAATACACAAATCAGATGATGTCTCTCTCTTGCTTTTAAACCATTCAGAGACTTCCCATTGCAACTAGTGCAAAGTGTGAAAGTCTTACCAGGGCTCACAGAGTGCCAGCAACTTGCTCCTGCTTCTCTCTTTACCTTCATCTTAGGCCATTCTCCCCTTAGTTACTGCTGTGACGCTTCCTTAAATGCTCTAGGCTTTCTTGCTTCAGAACCTCTGCTGGTTCCTCTGCCTTGGAATGCTCTGGATCTCCTCTGTCTGGGATGCTCGCTCTTCACTTGGATAGCTTCCAGTCTCTCTTCTAATCTCAGCTCAAATATCTCCTCAAGAAAGCTTGCCTAAAGCTCAGGCCAAGGGTGCTGTTCTGCCATATGTCCCCAGAGCACCAGTAGTTACTATTTTGATCACAGTCTTCTTACTTGAATAACTCTCCCCATCAGACTTGAAGTGTGTACCGGAATTCAAGCCAAACAAGGGCAGGTATGTTAATCTGCTTGTGTGTCACTGTATCTTCAGATCTAGGTCAGTGCCTAATGCCTAGTAAATGCTCAATAAATTTTTCTGGACTGAATGAATGAGAGCTAGGTTTTTCTGTCGTATTTACTGTGTATCCCCACCCCAGCATAGTGTCTATATTAGGCGCTCAACAAATATTTATTCAATGAGCAAACTGATCTATCTTTGAGATATTGCCTCCTTAGGCCCTTCACCAAGGCTTTCAATTTTGAACATTAATATTTATTCAACTGTTTTCTGAAATATCCTCCTACTTTGAGGGGTTTACATGAGAACAATGACTATAAACTGCACCCTAAACTCCAGATCTGGGTCTCATACATTCCAGCCACAGTTCCCTCATCGGTGTGGTATGATTTGTCGGAACTGCATCTAGGCCAACCATGCTCTGCAGTTCTTAGGTCTTCAAATGAATAGAGAAGAAAATGTGCAGGCTGCTGGTCTCCGGTGGTCAGAAGGAAAACACTACCGCCTGGCTGTCGTGGGTGGGCCTTGGCCTCACTGCCTGGCTTCTCCAGGGCTGGAAGGGCTCTGAGAAGTGGAACTGTTCCCATGCAGGGCCCTGGAGGGCCTGCTGATGCTGCTGAGAGGCTGCTGCGTGTGCTGGCTGCGACCCTTGAGCCCCCGGCTGGGGAGAGGGGCCAGGCACAATGGCTTCTTTCATGGGAAAACTTTACTCTGCAAACCCAGGTTTGAATGCCTGAATCTCTCTCCTCTTGGTAAATCACAAGGGACGAGAAAAGGTTTGTGCTGTTTGGCTCTCTATAAGACTAGCTTGGCATGAGGTTCCAGCAGAGAAGTCAGGAGTCCCTCTGCCTGGGCATTTCAGCTTGCTTGCTCATGAAGGAGAGTTTGGGACTAAATATAGGGGGGCGGACCAAACCCTATGGATATATTCTGTGAGACATCCTAACAGGTTCTGGACCTAAATAAGATAGGCTGAGAAAAGAGATTGAACTGCTTTTCTTAAGCCACATATAATCATGTGTTTTCTTATTGGAAGCACCCAAGGTCATCTAATTTTGACAAAAATCTAGGGCCTCTCTTTCCCGACCTTCCTGAGAAAGACTTCTCCTACTATAAGTCAGGTTTGTTGGCTTGCTTTTTTCTTTCAGGCTATTTTACTTCATGGAGAAAACCTAACCTAGTGACAGCATAAAAGACAGAGTGGTACGGTGCAAAGACTGGTCCTCCTCAGAAACAAGAGATGTGTGATCACCACCATAGACCTTGGTGTTCTTTCTACATAATGAGGTGGATGGACTAGATCAGCGATTGGCAGACATTTTCTGTAAAGGACTAGAAAGGAAATACTTTAGGCTTCTGGGCCGTATGGTTTCTGTCACAAGTAGTTGACTCTGCCATCATGGCATGAAAGAAGTCACAGACAATACATAGGTAAATAAATGGGCATGGCTGCATGCCAATAAAACTTTATTTACAAAAACAAGCAGTGACCTAGATTTGGCCCAGGGACTATAGTTTGCCAACCCTGTAAGACATTATCTCTTAAAAGTGTTTATGTAATAATTCTAGAATGTGATTGCCAAATTTACTGTCAGCTGAGTCTAGGCAAATATTTAAAACATTCACATCATAAATATGTGTGTGTGTGTGTGTGTGTGTGTGTGTGTGTATGTGTTTGATTTCTATTTCCCATAGCACAATGCTGGCGAGGCATCAACATTCACCGCTAGAGTCCATGTTGCCTAAGCAGTTACGTTCAGGGAACTTATGGTTACTGACTCGCTGTCCCATTCAAATGGAACAGTCTGGATGTGAACTAGGGTATTACAGTGTCTCTCAACTGTTAGAGTTAAATACCAGTCTAAGGTAACAGAGCACTATAAACTAGCGATGGAATGCAGCAACATAAAGCACAATAAATTCTTATTGCTTATGACTACAATGAGACAAAATATTATTCCAGAATAGGGAGAAAGAAAGTAAAACTATCACGGAAAAATATGAGCAGGTTAATTTTTCCAGCATGCTGAATGGCACCTGAGTGACCCAAGAGTTACTGAACTTGAAAATAAACCATTGCTGCATACTCTGCTAGTGACTGGGCTATGATTAATAGTTATGACAATTTCTCATAGTGATGAGTCTAAAATAAAAAAAAGTTTACAATACTCACATTTAATTTGGAATACTTTTACCATTTATAAGCCAAAAGAAAGCAGTTTGAAACTTCCATGAATTCTGATTAACATGATGTGGAAAAACTCAATGCCAAGCTTGTGTAAGTTATGGGAAGCAGAATAGGGCTACTTGTCATTATATGTGTCTTATTTTTAGGATCAGATCAGAAACAGAGAAATTATAGGCTTTTTCCATATGCTCATACACTATGAGCATTCTTTGTTAATTTTAGATCATAATGAAACCTGAAGGTAATCTTTCTGTTTGTAATCCTATACCAGTCCCTGTGGCCATGTTGATAAGTCTGACTTAGCAACATGGCCAGTATGACTAGGCACCCTTTGGCCTCCTGCTCCTTGCTAGGTGGTGGGGAGGAGAAAAGAGAAACTTGCAACTTTGAGCCAAAGGAATAATTTTAGTTACCATTAGCAACATTTGGGGCCACAAAGAGTTAGCATGGTGATTTCCCCCATTTTGTAGACCTGTTTTTTTTTTCCCCCCCAGGCTTTTGAAGGCAGATAATTCTTCTCTTCCACCTTGACTTGACCCTCTCCAGAAGCCATAACGGGAGTACAGAGGTTCCTGTGGCATCTCCATGATTCTGGTGTGAAGGGTCCAGGGCCTGGATGCCCTCATAAAGCTCTCTGCTACCAGAGGGCACCAGCCATGTGGGCAATAATTGGTGAAGGTTCCCATTGACAGATGCCAGAGAAGCTATACTTGGTAAAGTTATTTAAACACTTGTTTGAGGAGTCCATCTGGGTTGGTTTCAGGCCCTACCTATAGAAGGCTAGCCTAAATAGAATTATCTAGCTTTTTCTTCTTGAAAGCTGATGATAGCTCTAGTTTAGTTATGAGGAGGTCATGGCGGCACACTGGGGTATGGTTGGCAAGGGGAGAGGAGATATAGGAGCTATTTTTACTACTCTGCTTTTTACTTACTTACTGTTCAGTGAGTCAATCTGATTGAGAGGATCTTGACTGTGGTATTAGCCCAAGAGGATTCAGAAAGGAGCCATGTTGGAATCTAGACAAGCTAGAGTCCAGACTAAGATCTGCACTCACCTCACATGGAAAGTCAGCCAAGTTTCCACTGGTGAGTCTGGATTCTGTAGGCAATTTAGTGATTTCCTGTTGGCCACCCCTCCTGCTGCCTCCCTCCCACCTGCACGCAGTCACCCATCCATAAATCCTGTCCAGCCCTGGATTTCAGCCCAGTGTTCCAGAGATTTGGACTCACCAAGGAGAGCGGAATTCCCAGGATCCAGGACCAGCTGTGCTCCCAGAGGAGATGTCAGCACTGAAGGAAGGTTCGGTCCAGTGGCTGAAAGCAAGGCCCTGATGTCTTCCAACTGTGTGGGGACTTGGGGGGGATCTGTGGGAAGGCAGATGGGGAGTCAGGCAGGTTAAAGCATAAAGGCTGTATTAAAGGGGGAAGGGAAGATGGGCATGTATTTAAGGCAGGCATTATGGTTGCCTTTTAGCATCATTTTTTTCCCACAGAGAAAGTGTACCTATCAAGGTGAGTCAGAATTTCAAGCTTAGTATTTGATGCCCAAAACAGTAAGGTCAGTAATAAGAATCAGGCATGTTGATTTTAGGAGTTCCTTACTGTATACCACTTTATACCACAGTACCACTGGGTCTCTATAAATGTGTAGGCAAATTAAACTATATTATAAAAATACTCTTAAAAAGCCAACACTTCTTCAGCATTTATTATATGCCAAGTCCTGTGTTAAATAGTTTTCATTCCTTTTTTCATTTAACTCTTACGGTATCCTTTAGAGCACTCTGTTACTGTCCCCACAGATATGGATACATCACCACAGGAATTTTTTATCTTAGAGGGAGAGCGAGAGAGTGCACACACATGTGTGTGTGGGGGGGAAAGGTAGAGGGGGAGGGAGAGAGAGAATCTTAAGCAGACTCCACACCTAGCACTGAGCCTGACACGGGGCTCAGTCTCACGACCCTGAGATCATGACCTGAGCCAAAATTGAGTCAGATGCTTAACTGACTGCACTATCCAGGTGACCCAGGAATTTATTATTTAAAAGAAGCCTACCAGTGACATTTTCTATGAAGAAAAAGGTTTATTTATGAAGTTGATAAAGTGAATTTGCTTTGTGGTCTGGATTTTTATGCCCAGGTAGGACCAGATAAGCAGGACAGGGATGATTTGTTCTTTAAAATCTTAGAAGGAGTTAGGGCTGAAGTCATCAGGGGTCTAGTTAACCAGAGCCCAAAGTGACACAAATGGGAAATAGAGTGGCTTATCATTTCCACTGGACAAATAAAGAGGAGAGCACCTATTGAAGCTGGTGGTGAGAGGACTCAAGATTCTCCGAGAAAAGAAGCAGAATCCTGTTTCCCCACTTCCTACGTCTCCCAAGGTGGACTCCCATCTTTTTCTCTAGAGCACTTGTTGGAGTCTGAAGAGAAGCAGGGGTATTTCTTTTGTAACTGATGGGTCATTTCAGCAGTGTTCAGTGAGGGCCTATTTTGTGCCTGTCACCTTGTCAGATACTTGTTAAGGGTGGCAAGTAAGTCATGATGGCTTCAGAGTCCGCTTCAGAAATATGCCTTCTGTCTACTCTGCCTTGACTGCAAAAAACCATTGCATTCAGGAAACAATGATGAGCTTGAGATTTTTATATCTGTATCTATCTCTATATATAAATTATAAAGACATTATATATGTTATATATAATTTAAAAATCTTCTTTATATGGTATAGGTGAAAACACCATGTTTGGGTTCGGGAATGCTCTATTTGAGCTGTGGCTGTCATTCACTAACTTGGGCAAGTCACTTCATTCCTCTAAGCCTTAGTTTCCTTGTCTATAAAATGGTGAGGAAACTCATCATTTCCTAGATCTCTTTTTACTCTGAAATACCAGGATTTTAGGAACTGATGGTAGTAGTTTACTCCAGCCTAGAGTCTCTTCTTCCCATCTTTTTTATTTTTTTAAACTTAAGTAATTAATTTTTAAAATTTAAATTCAAGTTAGTTAACATATAGTGCCTCCCTGGTTTCAGGAGCAGAATCCAGTGATTTACCACCCACACACAAGACCCAGTGGTCATCCCAACATGTGCCTTCCTTAATGCCCATCACCCATTTTTTAATATTCCCTTGAGGATATTGAAATTGAATACTGAATAGTCCCTCAAGAATATTAAACTCAAGGGATGCCTGGGTGGTGTAGTCAGTTAATAGTCAGCTCTTGGTTTTGGCTCAGGTCATGATCTCGGGGTCGTGGGATCCAGCCCTGTGTTGGGCTCCCTGCTCAGTGGGGAGTCTGCTTGAGTTTCTCTCCCTCCCTCTGTCCTTCCTGCTCATGCTTTCTCTCTCTCAAATAAATAAATAAATAAATAAATAAATAAATAAATCTTTAAAAAAAGAATATTAAACTCAAGAAACCTTTGCTTATTTCCTAAAAGTCAAAAAGGGAGGTTATGTCCCATCTTCAAAACCATCAGATCTTCCTGGGCCAAATGTCAGCCCCTCCTAATGCCCTTAGAACTTTTATCATATTGTTCTTCTTTGGTGCATGTCCATTTGATCTTCCGAGGGAAACCGTAAATTCTCCAAAGACAGAGGTCACCTCTTAAATTTATCCCAACGCTCGAGATGGAACTTAGAGGCAATATGTCATGAATATTCGTTCAACGGCCACAGGAATAAATGAATGAAAGTCACATTACACATCAAGTCTCCATGCTACAGGTTAAGTCACAGAGCTTGGCCTGAAAGCTCAGTTTTATACACAAAATCCCTTGTTTAAAAATTAAGCCCCATTTTTGGCTGATTAAAATAAAAAAAGAGACATTATTTCTATGTTCATAGCCACCCATACAACTAAAAATACTTGGATTAATAAACCAAGGCTTCAGATCAAGAAAAGCCCTCCGCTTAAGAGTCTACACAGTGATTTTTTTTTCTTTCCCCATCACGCTTGATTAAAATGGGAAGATGTCCTACTCATCCAGCTCCATGTTCACGGTCACACTGGTCTTCAGTCGCAATGCTGCAAGAGCTGCCTGGCAGAACACACGCCCTTCATTGGCATAGCTACTGTAGCAACCACGCATCCTAGGCTCTTCTCTGTCAGTGCAGGTGACAATCAAGGCTTATTTCGGGAGGAAAAGCCCACAGGAAGCCCCGTTAACTCAGTGTGGGGCAACCGTGCCTGGGCCCCGGGCTCCAGACTCGCAAGCAGCTCAGCCGGATGAAACCCAACACAGAACAAATGACATCTGTCACGGAGCTGCCTTCCTGTGGCTTTCTAAGATGACTGGAGGTTTATGCAGCCACTGGTGAGAGGGAAACCCGCCGGGGCCTCTCTGAAACCTGAGCGGGCAAGGGCTAGAGACCCTAGGCTTTGGTCTATCAGCAATTGGAGGTATGGAAATATGAGTATAAAGTTTAATTATTTTTCCCCAAGGAGGTCTCCAATATATGAATGTGTGTGTATGTATGTATGGTGGGTGATTCTTCATACTTCTCATAGTTTCCTTTTCTTCTTAGAACGATAGCTTTCTCTTAGTGAGAAGACTAGCATGAGGGCTCTAATCATTGCTTTTTTTTTTTTTAACTTTCTTTTTTTTTATTATTATGTTATGTTAATCACCATACATTACATCATTAGTTTTTGATGTAGTGTTCCATGATTCATTGTTTGCGTGTAACACCCAGTGCTCCATGCAGAACGTGCCCTCTTTAATAGCCAATCACCAGGCTAACCAAGTGGGATTTATCCCTGGGCTGCAAGGTTGGTTCAACATCCACAAATCAATGTGATACAATACATTAATAAAAGAAAGAACAAGAACCATATGATCCTCTCAATAGATGCAGAAAAAACATTTGACAAAGTACAGCATCCTTCCTTGATCAAAACTCTTCAGAGTATAGGGATAGAGGGTACATACCTCAATATCATAAAAGCCATCTATGAAAAACCTACAGCGAATATCATTCTCAATGGGGAAAAACTGAGAGCTTTCCCCCTAAGGTCAGGAACATGGCAGGGATGTCCACTATCACCACTGCTATTCAACATAGTACTAGAAGTCCTAGCCACAGCAATCAGACAACAAAAAGAAATAAAAGGCATCCAAATCGGCAAAGAAGAAGTCAAACTCTCACTCTTTGCAGATGATATGATACTTTATGTGGAAAACCCAAAAGACTCCACCCCAAAACTGCTAGAACTCATACAGGAATTCAGTAAAGTGGCAGGATATCAAATCAATGCACAGAAATCAGTGGCATTCCTATACACCAACAAGACAGAAGAAAGAGAAATTAAGGAGTCGATCCCATTTACAATTGCACCCAAAACCATAAGATACCTAGGAATAAATCTAACCAGAGAGGCAAAGAATCTGTACTCAGAAAACGATAAAATACTCATGAAAGAAATTGAGGAAGACACAAAGAAATGGAAAAACATTCCATGCTCGTGGATTGGAAGAACAAATATTGTGAAGATGTCAATGCTACCTAGAACAATCTACACATTCAATGCAGTCCCTATCAAAATACCATCCACTTTTTCCAAAGAAATGGAACAAATAATCCTAAAATTTGTATGGAACCAGAAAAGACCCCGCATAGCCAGAGGAATGTTGAACAAGCAAAGCAAAGCTGGCGGCATCACAATTCCGGACTTCCAGCTCTACTACAAAGCTGTCATCATCAAGACAGTATGGTACTGGCACAAAAACAGACACATAGATCAATGGAACAGAATAGAGTTTTTTTTTTTTTTTTAAAAGGTAAGACAAAAACAAACTTTTTTACTGCATCCCACCAAGTTCCAGACTCCCTGGGGCAGATAAGCCCAGGGTCCCTAGTCCAGGGGATGGAAGGATTATTGTTCACAACATGGCAGAGTCCAGCACTGGGCAACAGTGAATATTAGATGGTATCCCAGTGGCTGTTATTTCTAATATCTGTGTTATGCCAAGAACTGTGTTAGACTCTTTAGTCAGGGGTTCTTATATTTGGGGGTACTATAGTCTGAGTGTCTGTGTCCCTTCAAATTCATAGGTGAAGTACTAATCCCCCAAGGTGATGGTATTAGGTGACGGGGCCTTTGGGAGGTGAGGCGGAGCCCTCACAATGGCCGTTAGTGCCCTTATACACGAGACCCTGGAGAGCTGGCTTGTTCCTTCTGCCATGGGCGGAGACAGCAAGAAGCCAGTGGTCTAACCCAGAGAAGGGGCTTCAGCAGAACCCGACCATGTTGGCATCCTGATCCTGGACTTCCAGCCTCTAGAGGTGTGAGACATAAACTTCTGTTATTATAAGCTGCCCAGTTTGTGTTTTGTTTTAGCAGCCTGAAAGGACTAAGACACGGGGGTACCCATGTGGACTTTAGGTAGGCTGGACTATGAACTTCCTGAAATTCTATGAAAAATTTTATATGTATGAATTTTTCTGGAGGGGGTCATCAATAGTTTTCATTTGATGCTCAAAGAAGTCCTTAATGCATAAGAAATTAACAATAACTTCTTTACTTCTTGAGCCTTGGCTGACAGCCGCCTCCCCCTACATGGACAATCCCCATCGTGCATCCACATCAAGACCAGCATCTAAGGCTCAGTAAGGTAACTGAGTTGCCCAAGGTCACACAAGGTCACACACTGAATAAACAGTAGAGTCAGCATTCAAAATGATGTCTGCCTGGCCCCCGAGTCTGTGTTCTTTCTACTGGAAGGCCCTAAGGTGGGAGGAAGGGAAGGCATATTGCTTTTATGTAATTAAACGGATCAGGGATAAAGGGAGGGGGAGGGTGGGCTAGACGGTCAGCCTCGAGGTGTTTACCTAGGATCAGCAGCTGCGTGTTCTCAGTCAGCTCTCCATGGACATTGGCTGCCCTGCAGGAGTACAGGCCCTGATCCGAGGGGGACACGTCTGTGAGCAGCAAGGAGCCCTCGTGCCCATGGGGAGGGGAGCCCAGTTTGCTTTTATTCCTGAACCAAGTGACTTCAGCTTCAGGCACACCTAGGAAGAAAAAAAATAAACACATCAGCAAAACACACTCAGGTGACCCCGGAGGCAGTTACCACCGCTTGGTGGACCCTCCCAGGGGCTACTCTGCAGGAAGCATCTGCATGGGCGTCTTCTACCATCCTCTGGCCAAACTAAATAATACCTGCGACCTCTCCGTGGTCTCGAGAGCTTTAGCCTTTTAAAGCTCACACTGAAGAGGCAGGAAGAGAGAGGCCAGTTAACAGAACAGGAAGTGGGCAGCTGGTAAAGGGCACTTGCCAAGATGGAAGGAAAGTACCCAAAACTTTGTGGGTGAAAGCAGGGATAGACATAAGCCCCAAATCTATACAGCGGTGAAAGTGAATGATTGACAAGTACATGAAACAAACATTAAGTAAGAAAAGCTGGACGCAAAAGAGTACACCCTGGATGATCTCATTTCTGTAAGTGACAAACAAACCTGATAATATCAGTCTACGCTGTTAGTAGTCAGGGTGGTGGCTCCTGTGAGAGGGAGGGACAAACAAGGAGGCATTGAGACTAAGCGGGGACAAAGGGCTCGGTCGCGGGTAATTCTCTGGTTCCTGACCCGAGGGCTGGTTTGGTGGGCTTGGTACCTTTATGATATGTCTCCTTTTCTGTACAGATACTACACTTCAGTGAAAAGTTAAAAGCTATAAAATATTAGTATTTTGTCTAGTATGAACCAGACAAAAGAAAGCTGCTGGAACCTTACCAGAACTGACACTATACATGGAAAACACGCTTGTAATTTTTGGATCCTACGTATTTTCTTAGAACAAGAGAACACAGAGCTATGGCCATAGCACCCCAGAGAAAGAGACAAAAGAAAGAGACAAAAAGAAAGTACTCTGTTCTTTCTTCAGTCCAAGATTCGTGTTTGTGAGAGGGAGTTGGGGAGGGTGTGTATGAGTTAGGATGGAGTACCTGCCTTTGGAAGTTGGGCTCTGTCCTTTAGGGGCGTCACTGATTGAATGTGTTTCTCCACAAATTCATATTTTGTTACATTCTAACCACCTCCAATGTGATAGTATTTGGAGGGAATTAGGTTTAGGGGAGTGGGGTTGTCATGATGGGATTAGTGCCCTTATAAGAAGAGACCAGAGAGCGAGCCCTCTCTCCCTCCATCGTGTCAGGACGTGGTAAGATGGAGGTCTGCAATCCAGGAAAAGAGCTCTTAACAGACCTGCATGGGCTGGCGCCTTGAGCTTGGACTTCTCAGCTTCCAGTACTATGAGAAATATATTTTGGACATTTAAGCCACCTCGTCTATGGATATTTTGTAATAGCAGCCTGAGTAGGCTAAGACAAGGGGGCAGCCGTCGTGCTTTAGGAAGTTCCCTGGTGGTTGCCATGCTGGCAAGCAGGCCCCGGGCCAGGACAAGCCTTCTGAGATAGGCTGCATAGGGGGCCCCGCAGGAGGCTGAGCTCGGAGTGGGTTGGGAGACAGAAAATCTGTGGCATCAATTCACAGGTCTCTGGGGAGCAGAAAGCTCCATTCCCCGCCACTCAGCCTGCTGGCCCAGTTCAAAAAGTTTACTCAGAGCTCTTGGGTGTATATCCAGGGTATGTTAATAATGTCAAATCCCGGTCGATGGGGGTCAAAGCCAGGAAGAGTCAAAGGGCTTGATCTTTTGTCCTGTGCTTTTCTGAGTTGGGGCTACATGCTGCATTTGGGGCAAGGACAGTGTTGCCCTTAATGGGCAGCCTAGTGGTGAGGACACAGACGTCCTCAAGGGATTGCCTGTGTACCTGTTACTTGTCCTTGAATCTGCTGAACAGAATCTGCCAGCAGTCTACTCTGTAACACCCAGCTCAGTGGCCGCCCTAATTATGGCCCCCTGGGCACTTGCTGCTCCTGAGCTCCCAGCAGGAGGAAGTGGGGTGGAGGCGGGAAGGTGGTCTCACACTCCCTCAACAATGATGAACTGCCTCGTGGGAATTCACCGGTATCCTGCCTGCTCAGCTGCCTCAGGTGGGCCTGGAGCGGTGCCCCAAGGTGGTGGTCAAAGTGTCTGGCCAATCTGTAGAGCCTTCCTCCCTATTACAAGGACTAGAGGAGTGATTCTCTCGTTTTCTCTTTTCTCCCAATTACTAATAATTTAATGAAAACCACTAAGAATCACCAAACTGGCTGGAAGGAGGAGGCAGGGCTGCTGAAATGGGATAAAGACTCAGATACTGCAAGCTTGGCACATCGGGAGAGGCATACCTCATGATGCCTGATGCTCAAATGCAGGACAAGGACCAGGCTGGCCCGGCCTCAGAGTATACCTGGACAGAAGAGGCAGGTAAGGGGCAGAAAAGCTGATTTTTCATTGCAGCACCACTAGGGAGAGCAAGAGCATCATGATGTCTAGCCATGCTAGCTTGGACTTTGGACCTTGAGCTTAGTTTTTACGTAAAAAAAAAAAAAAAAATCCACAGCATTCAAGAGAAAGCCTCCGAAAGGTAAACTAAAGAAAACATTCCCTGCCATTTCTGTCCTGAAGACACAAGGAGAATCAAGGTCCTACAAATAATTTTCTGTCAGTATTTCCCTTGTTACGAAGCGCTCACATGCAGCGGGTAGGGTGGCATGTTCTTTTGAAGAGCGCTGTGGGTAGCAAGCACACAATCCCCGCTAGGACCTAAGACTGTTCTAGAGCAAGGCAGGTAGAGTAAGGGAGCTGGACTAAATGGGCCCTCGGTTCCACGAAGTCAACGGGGGAGCGAACACGCTCTCCACCACTGTGCTGATGGGAATGGTGCGTGTGTCTCCAGCGCCGACACTCCTGAGGATCTCTGCAACATGGACAATCCTGCAGCAAGTCTCGCGGCTACTCCCAGTGCATCCTTCTCTGGAAGGGCCCGTGCTCCTGCCCGACAGCCAGAGGCAGAGACACGGAGGAGAAGAGAGGAAATTGGGGGGTGTGGGGGGTGAGAAACAAGAGGCAGAGGGAGAGAACCCAGGCCCTGAGAGAGACCTGGAGCCATTTCTCACTTCCCCAGGAAGTGGGTCCAAGCCTCTTCCATTCCCTTAATCACTCTGCCTCATGCCCCCCCCCCCCCCGCCCCCATGAAATCGGAGTGTTTGCCAGCATAAGACAGGTGCTTATCAAAAGGACTGAATTCTCCAGGTAGGGTAGGGGGTGGGGGGCTCATGGGAGAAATGCAAACGTTCAGGGTAGCAAGGGGTCGCAGGAGGTTACCTCCAGTCCCTGTACAGCTAAAACCTTAGAGAAGTGATGGCTATGCCAAAGGGAGAGAAATTATGTAGGACTCGTTCTTTAATATATTTATTAGCAAATCTCTGTCAGGCTCACTCCAGCATGGACCTGCATCGAGAATTTGCTGATGGAGGAGTTGTGTCTGGTGGCACATGTTGGGGGCTTCCTGCCTGGGACTGTGGGCCTCAGGCAGAGGGTGACACCAAAAAGATACTTTAGAATCTCTTTAGTCTCTTTCACAACTGACTCTGACATCTTTCAAACATAGAAGAAAGGAAGAGGAAACATTAACGAGGCCTCAGAGAGCTTTTTTCCCTTTTTTTTTTCCCCCTCAAGAGATGATAATGAGCCTGAAGAGAACATCACCAGCCATTGTTTAAGCCAGAGTCCCTTGAAAAGGTACCAGATACACATGCCCAAGACCAACGTTCAGAATAGCTGAACACAGGGAGTGCACGACGGTCAGGGACTGTGCAAAATATCCTGAACATGTGAGAGGAGAAACAACACTTGGTGAACATTTGCTATAAGCCAAACATTTTATAAAGATAATCACATTGTTCAAAGAGATGAAAAAATCTGCCTAAAGTGATGTTAGTTTGAATCCCTGACTGATTACGTGGGGACATAGCCTCTGTCTCTCCCTACACCTCACCCCATGGCCAATCAGTGACCTACAAATGGCAGGGTGGAGATCCACACTCATCCATTTGATGCCACGGATCCCCACCTTACCCTGTGCACCACGCTGCCTGCCCCTGGACCCAACTGCCTCTTCAGAGAAGATCAGAAATGCTACGCTACTCTTTCTGAGAGCGCCGAACCCTAACCACTAGACCACCAGAGATATGCTACTCTTTCTGGATCATCAAATTCTTATTTTCTACTCTAGAATGAACCTTTCTGCTGGAGCTGTAACACCAAGATTATTGTGAGGAGGGATTTCTAGAACCCATGTGTGCTGGCTTTATTAGCTCTCTTCTTGTTGAGAAGCTGGTCAGGTTGTGGGAGACTTTTTTTTTTTTCCTAGGCTGTTGTGATGTGACCACACATTTTACCAAAAGAAATGTCTAAAAAATGACAGAAAAGATACTCTACCACAGAACACAGTCCAACGCTATGTTGTTGACAAGTTACTTGGATAGGCTCCACAGTCTGGCCTCCCTGCTATGATCTGTGTATAAAACAGAGGAGGAAAAAACCCTGCTTTGCCTTTTTCCCTTTGGTGGCATATCTTATCAACAACACAATGCTCTCCCTGTTGCTTGAAAGAATCAGTAAATGAGTCTGGTCATAATGGGTTGTAACTTGAGATGATTATAAGGATTAGTGCCTTTCATCTCCACGGGGCTGCCAGGTAGGGTGATGCTGTAATATTCTTTTTTCAATCCCACACAGGATATTCTTGCTAACCAGACCACTTGTTATATTTGGAAGGCTGCTTGCACCACACAGCCTGTCAGCATCTCGAGCTGGGGTGTCCACTGAAAGGTGCACCTTGACATGATGCCCTTGAGCAGCTTCTTCCGTGGCTTGGTGCAAGAAAAGGAAAGGATACAGTAACTAAAACGTCAGCCGTGGCAATTATTCTAAAGAACCACGGAAGTCTGGAAAGGAGGTTTTCAGCCTTCCACATTTCTCTGTACTGATTGGGGCAGACATTGATAGTGGTTCACCAAACCGGTTTCCCTCTTTTGCCTGGGTGCCCATCCAGGCCATGTTGCTCAATATCCCTTGTGGTGGGGAGTGGCCAGGTGACAAGAGGGACTGTGAGAAGTGGTAATATGTGTTGCTTCCAGGTGTGGCCCTTCAAAGCCTTCCCAACCACCCTCCATGCTTTTCTTTTCCCCCTCTTCTGGTTGACAGGTTAGAGATAACCCCTGGGGAGACCTTGAAGGGCATGTGTTAGAGCCACAAGCATTCCATGACCCTGACTGTGTGGGGCAGCCAGCTCTCTGGACTCTTATGTAAATAATAATAAACTTCTATTGTGTTTGATCCATGATATGTTTGGGGGTCTACTTATTAGCATAATCTAGCCTACCTTAATGAATATACTACCTGTCACTGATTCCTCAACTATTTATTTCTGCATCACCAGTCCTAACAATTTTATCTCTGAAGTCCTTCAAAAACTTCCTTTGTTCTTAGAAGAAAATCCCAAATTGTACCATAATCTATGAGAGCATGTAAGATCTAGCCCCTGTCTGCTCTCCCCCACCCTTCAGCCACAGGTCATGCTACTTTCTTCTCTGTTGTCTGAACTACAGCCACCCCAGCCATATTCTACTCCTTTAGAGGCAGCCTGCTCTTTCTTTTTTTTTTTTAAAGATTTTATTTATTTATTTGACAGAGAGAGACACAGCGAGAGCAGGAACACAAGCAGGGGGAGTGGGAGAGAGAGAAGCAGGCCTCCCGCAGAGCAGGGAGCCCGATGTGGGACTCGATCCCAGGACCCTGGGATCACGACCCGAGCCGAAGGCAGACGCTTAACGACTGAGCCACCCAGGCGCCCCAGCCTGCTCTTTCTACTTCAGGTCCTTTGCACATGCTGGTCCCAATGACTGAAACACTCACTCCTCCCCCAACCCTTTATCTTCTACTAGGTCTCCTGAACTTTTCTCAAGTAGAGAAAAAGTATGGGAGTGATACACTGGATTGGATCACTTTTCAAAAAGAATGCTCATCATACTCATTGCTTAATATTTGTTATGTTTAAGGGTTGGGAAGAATTTGTGAGGCTGCATCTTACAAGGTAAAGCATATATGTATAAAAAGTTATTTAATGAGAAACTGCTAACAACTCATACATAGAGGACATGAGTTACTCTACATAAATTATGTAATATTCTTAATATGGACTATAAAATAGCCATTAAAATTACACCATAAGAGAGCCATAGAGCCACTTGTATTAGTAAAGTAAAAGTCATTCCTACTGCTATTGCGCATTACAACACTCAGTATTTTGATGGGAGACTCAGCTCAAGGATGATTTCTTTGTCCAGCAAATTCACAGACCAACTGTGTAATCAAAAGCAGGCTCTTGCCCACCACTTTGAATAAATACCTTATTTAACAAAAGGCATAATGACAAAGATACACAGATTTATTTTAGTCAACCATGATTAACACACATAGTTCTATGCATAAAAATCAAAATAAAGACTGTCATGTGCAGGGCCAGGCAAAAAGTGGGCATGACAACCTGAGATCTCACGATGAGGTCACCAAGAGCGAGTCTCTGGATGAAGTCAGGGAGACAGGGCACCAAGTGGCAAGAAAGAATTGGCCAAAGCTGGTTTTAGTGTCCCTGGTTCCCCACGGTAAATGCTTCCTCACCTGGATTCTGGTTCTCTCAGTCTCCTTTAAGCGCCCACTTCCTTGTTGCATGCCCCCTTGCTCTCCATTCTCTTACTCCTACCCGTCTCATCTCTCAAGAAGAGATCTAGCATGGTCCATTATATCTCCAGTCAGTGTTGTGTCTCTGGGGCACATGTTCACAGTGGTCCGGGGTGGGGGATGATGGTTGTGCACAGCAGGCCCCCCATGCACCATCAGTCCCTGCATGAAGGCCAGCTCCTTCATGGGAAGCCCTGTCAGAGGGTTTGTCTACTCCTTATCTGGGAGGGCCAGGCCGGAAGGGATATGACTGAGGAAGGTTTCACGAGGCTGGACACACAGGCCAAGGGAAGTGTTACAAAGAGAAGCTAATGTATGATGACAGAGATAGATTTATAGTTCTGATTTCCTGGAGCTACCAGAATATTTCAGAGAAAACCAGACTGACTGTTCTTTGGAAACAACATGCTTTAATTGGGTTATGTGGCCTATAAATCACAGGCGGAGGTAAAACCTCCGATTTTGGGGTGGAGATTTAGGATCAAAGAAAGCCCCAGAGAAGGGCTGCCACCGCCTGTCCACTCTGTCCACTGAGTATGGCCAGGGAGCCCGGCTTTGGGTTTGCCACAGAAGGGGATATCTGATGAGGATGGCAATCAGGGGCTGGAGCTGGGCCCTAGAACAGCAGCTGTTCATTTCTGTGCACTGTGGGCGTGAAGACCCTTAGGGTAGATATCACCCACTAGTGGTCCAGAGGAAGGGAGAATCAGCAGCTGGGCTTTGTTTGGCTCTGTGTTGGTGTTTTTGCCTTTTTAATGGAAGGTAAATACCTTTATAAAGAACATACTACTACCCCCTATTGTCTACTCCTTCTCTGCTTCCTTCTGACTTTCTGTTCCTTATAGGCCTCTGAGTTTGCAAGGCCAACTGGAGGGCAATTCCTATATATCACAGCTCCTAATAGCACTGTTTTCGTTCATGACTCCTACCCACTTCTGATGAGAGTAAGGTCCAGATTCCTGTTGGTTTTACCTCTGCCCCCTCTCTATTGTTCCTCCACCCTTTATCTTTCCATCACCACTGCCCTGAGTTTGGGCCCCCATTATCTCTTCTCTAAACTACCAAGACAGCTTTTTTTTTTATGATTTAAGTTTTAAGTCATCTCTACACCCAACACAGGGCTTGACCTCACAAACCTGAGATCAAGGGTCACATGCTCTGCCCACTGAGCCAGCCAGGCACCCCGACTACTAAAACAGCTTCTTAACTGGCCTCTCCGTCCCAGTATTTCCTATCTTCAATCCATTTTATGCACTGCTGTTGGCTTACTCTTCTGGAAGTCTGGCTCCTTAATGCCACTCTCTGTCTGCCTTTTTCTGAACTCCTTGGCCAAGCATTTAAGGTCTTCCATGGCGCAATTGCAACCCAGCATACTAAAGCTTAAGCCCCTCCACGCCATTTCTCTACTCTGGGCCCCAGCCAGACCAAAGCACACACTGTTCGCTTACAGTCTTGGGCTTTCCTACTTCCATGAATTTTTCACACTCATTTGTTCACTTGGAACACTCTTTGCTTCCATCTTGGCACATGCAGTGTGCAAGGCTGAAATAAGAAACCACCTCCATCCCAGCCAGAATTCATCTTTCCTCCTCTAAACTTCTGTAGCATTGTCCATTTTCAGGGTGACTGAGGTTCTTGCCTTAGCTTTCCTACTAGCCCTAAGTCCCTGAGAGTAGAATCTGTATTTATCTTTGTATCCCTCAACCTAGCACAGGGTTCCATTAATATCTGAACAGATGAATTACCACATGAATGCATTTCTCACCTGCAACTTGGCAGTTAATTGTTACATTCACTCCTTGTACTGTTTTGATGGTGCTTCCCACATCAACTGTGATGGCAGGCTCCTCGGTGTTGATCACAGTCCCTCGTGATGTCTTCACTAGTGGTTTTCCTGAAGGTGGGAAGGAATGTGAGATTTTACTAGATGGTGGCTGTAGGCTTGGGGTGTTCCCTTGAAACATGGGCTGACCCACAATGAACAACTGGTATACCCAGGTTTTTCCCACTAACCATGTTTTCCTTTGAAAAAAACTGTAACTGCGTGATATGGAAACCATCCACCCACCCAACTCATCCACCATAGAATTGTCAGGAAAAGAACACAGATTGAAGAATCTGAGGATGGAGCATAGTATCTAACAAGCTGGGATGATTTGTGCATTTTATCATTAAATTTATAAATGATATTTCTCTTATTTTTTAAAGGCTTTTTTAAAAAAGATTTTATTTTTCTTTTTAATTTTATTATGTTATGTTAGTCACAATACATTACATCATTAGTTTTTGATGTAGTGTTCCATGATTCATTGTTTGCATATAACACCCAGTGCTCCATTCAGTACGTGCCCTCCTTAATACCCATCACCAGGCTAACCCATCCCCCCACCCCCCTCCCCTCTAAAACCCTCACTTTGTTTTTCAGAGGCCATAATCTCTCATGGTTCATCTCCCCCTCCGATACCCCCCCTTCATTTTTCCCTTCCTACTATCTTCTTCTTTTTTTTTTTTTTAACATGTAATGTATTATTTGTTTCAGAGGTACAGGTCTGTGATTCAACAGTCTTACACAATTCACAGCACTCACCATAGCACATACCCTCCCCAATGTCTATCACCCAGCCACCCCATCCCTCCCACTCCCACCACTCCAGCAACCCTCAGTTTGTTTCCTGAGATTAAGAATTCCTCATATCAGTGAGATCATATGATACATGTCTTTCTCTGATTGACTTATTTCGCTTAGCATAATAGCCTCTAGTTCCACCCACGTCGTTGCAAATGGCAAGATTTCCTTTTATTGATGGCTGCATAATGTTCCATTGTATATATATACCACATCTTCTTTATCCATTCATCTGTTGATGGACATCTTGGCTCTTTCCATAGTTTGGCTATTGTGGACATTGCTGCTATAAACATTGGGGTACACGTATCCCTTCGGATCACTACATTTGTATCTTTGTGGTAAATACCCAGTAGTGCAATTCCTGGGTCGTATGGTAGCTCTATTTTCAACTTTTTGAGGAATCTCCATACAGTTTTCCAGAGTGGCTGCACCAGCTTGCATTCCCACCAACAGTGTAGAGGGGTTCCCCTTTCTCCACATCCTCACCAAATCTGTCGTTTCCTGACTTATCAATTTTAGCCATTCTGACTGGTGTGAGGTGGTATCTCATTGAGGTTTTGATTTGGATTTCCCTGATGCTGAGCGATGTTGAACACTTTTTCATGGGTCTGTTGGCCATTTGGATGTCTTCTTTGGAAAAGTGTCTGTTCATGTCTTCTACCCATTTCTTGATTGGATTATTTGTTCTTTGGGTGTTGAGTTTGATAAGTTCTTTATAGATTTTGGATACTAGCCCTTTATCTGATATGTCATTTGCAAATATCTTCTCCCATTCTGTCGGTTGTCTTTTGGTTGTGTTGACTGTTTCCTTTGCTGTGCAAAAGCTTTTTGTCTTGATGAAGTCCCAATAGTTCATTTTTGCCCTTGCTTCCCTTGCCTTTGGCAATGTTTCTAGGAAGAAGTTGCTGCGGCTGAGGTTGAAGAGGTTGCTGCCTGTGAAGAACGGTAATCTTTTTTGATTTTTTTTTTTTCACTCAGAACAATTCTTTGGAGATTCTTTGGGGTCTCTCATGGTACCATGGTTGTGTGTATCAATAGTTCATTCCTTTTTACTGCTGAGTAGTATTCCAAGGTATGGATTTATTACAGTTTCTTTAGCCATTTGTTTGTTGAAGGACATCTGGGTTGTTTCCAGATTGTATCTATTCAAATAAAGCTGCTACAAACATTTTTGTACAAGTCTTTGTGTGAACATAAGTCTTCATTCATCTGGGATAAATGCCCAGGAGTGCCACTGTTAGGTCACATGGTAGTTGCATGTTTAATTTTTTAAGAAACTGCTGAATTGTTTTCCAGAGTTACTGTATCATTTTACATTCCCATCGGTAATATATGAATGATCCACTTTCTCTCCATCTTTGTCAGCATTTGGTGTTGTCATTGATTTTAATTTTAGCCATTCTGATAGGTGTGTAGTGATATCTCATTGTGGTTTGAGTTCCCATTTCCCTAATGGCTACTGATGTTGGATATTTTTTCATGTGCTTATTTGCCATTATATCCTCTCTGGTGAAATGTCTCTTACGTCCTTTGAACATTTTCTAATTGGATTATTATTTTTTTTTTCTGTTGAGTTTTGAGAGTTCTTTCTATTCTAGATATTAGTCCTTTGTCAGATATGTGGCTTGCAAAGACTTTCTCCCACTTCTGTAGCTTTTCATCTTCTTAAACAGGATCTTTCACAGAACAAAAGTTTTCTTACCTCTAGAAGTCTCATTATTGAATTTTCCTTTCATGGATCATGCTTTTGATATTAAGTCAAAACTATTTATCTAGACCTAGATCCTGAAGATTTTTTCCTATTCTTTTTTGGTAAAAGTTTCATAGTTTTACATTTTACATTGAAGTCTGTGATACATTTTGAGTTAATTTTTTTTAAAGATTTTATTTATTTATTTGACAGAGAGAGACACAGCGAGAGAGGGAACACAAGCAGGGGGAGTGGGACAGGGAGAAGCAGGCTTCCCGCGGAGCAGGGAGCCCGATGTGGGGCTCGATCCCAGGACCCTGGGATCATGACCTGAGCCAAAGGCAGATGCTTAACGACTGAGCCACCCAGGTACCCCTTGAGTTAATTTTTGTATAGGTGTGAGACTTCAATCAAACTTCACTTTTTTTTTGCCTATGGATGTACAATTGCCCCACGATCATTTATTGAACAAGCTATCTTTCTTCCATTGAACTGCTTTTGTACCTTTGTCAAAATAGGTTGGGCGTATTTTTGTGGATCTCTTTCTGGGTTCTCTCTTCTGTTCTACTGTTCTGTGCATCTATCCATCTACCAATACCACATAGTCTTAATTATTGTAACTATATAATTCATCTTGCAGTTGGGTAGGTTGATTCTTTCCACTTTATTCTTCCTTGCTATTTCAGTTTCTTTGCTTGTCTACATAAGGTTTACAATAATCTTATCAACAACCATAAAATCTTGCTGGGAATTTGATAGGAATTAAAGCACTATATCATTTTGGGGAGAATTGATATTTTTAACTCTGTTGACTCTTCCAATCCATGAACATTGTATGTCTATTTATTTAGATCTCCCTTAATTTCTTTCAGCAGAGTTTTATGATTTTCAGCATACAAATTCTGTAAACATTTTGTTAGATTTAGACCTAATTATAAATTATATTTTCAATTTCAGTGTTCATTGATAGTATATAGGTATACAGCTGATTTTTGTATATACCGTGACCTCGTTAAACTTACACGTTAATTTTAGGACTTTTCGTGGGTGGATTTTTTGGTATTTTCTAAGTAGGTGATCATTTCATCTGCAAATAGTTTTATTTCCTCCTTTCTGATCTGTATGCCTTTCATTTCCTTTTCTTGCATTATTTCACTAGATAGAACTTCCAGCACTGAGTAAGAGTGCTGAAACTGAATAAGAATGCCGGATAAGAGTGGTGAAAGTGGGTCTGGAGTATGATGAGTGATTTTCAATTGAAACCTGGACATTTTCATATTACGTTATGCAAATCTGGATCTTATTTAAGCCTACTATTTTAGCTGGCTTTCTCTGCAACCACTAAGGTGGGGGAGCAGGGAGGGGCTGCCTTGTTACTGTGGAAGTAGAGGTCCAGATTCTCCACCTGGCCTCCTCTGTCACTCAAGTCGGGGGCTCCTCATTACTGCTGAGCAGGGGTGGGACTTCTGGCTCCCCACTCAGTCTCCACTGATCCCACCACGGGAGGGCCTCATTGCTGCTAGGTGGTAGGGGAAAGTTCTGACTCCCCAAGAGGCCGACTGTCACACCACCCTAGAAAAAAGGGTAAGGAGGGTGCTGCAGGGTGAGGATGGAATTCCAGATTCCCCGTGTCCTTTCCACATTACACCCTGCATGGGTGAAATCCTTCTTTTCTGACACCACTTCTGTAGGGGCACTGAAGAACGAACGTCATTTCAGTCTGATGAGGTGGAGTCGAGGTTCCCCACGCAACTTTTGCTGGTGTGGGTGGTGATAGACCACAGTATATGGTTTTGAAGTAGAGCTTCCTAAAAGTTTTCTGTCTTGCTAGGCCACCCGTTTCCTGGTCCTTTGGCTAAAGAGAGCAGTCTTTAGTTGAGGCATTATGTGTGTGTGTGTGTGTGTGTGTGTGTGTGTGTATGTGTGTGCTCCCATTGCCTTTCCTGATGGCTGGCTTCTTCAGCTCCAAGTCTGGGAGTTAGAAGGCAAAAAGAAAACCTGAGGAAGTAACAACTGTGTAGTTCTCCTCAGTTCCCAAGGTCTCTAGCCAGTCTGCTTTTTCCTCTCCACTTTTTAGTCTTCTTCACTTTGTTCCATGGATCATCTCCATGGATTTTAGTTGTATTTAGCAAGAAAAATAGGGAAAAATGCATCTATGCCATCTTGCCAGAAGTAGAAGTTCTGTGTACATTACATTTTAATAGGCCTTTATCAGCTGGGGAGAAAAATCCAGCACTTTGTGTACCTGACCACAAAATACAACGAAAAGAATCATATATTGAGCACCTTGGGGGAAATAAGGGTCCACATGAAATCGTTTTTATATATCCTATGCTTAATTCTTTGTAAGCCAAATGGAGTTTTGTTTTAGTTTAGTTTAGTTTTGTTTTAACCATTTTATAGGCAGGACACGCTACGATGGTATTCACTCTTCTGTGCCTTCATTAACTGTGAAGAAAACCATAATTCAATTCAACCCTTTAACCTGTTTTTTATACTTTTTGTTTTCTCCCTCATCTATTTATCATTATTCCTGCTTGCCCTGTCACACAGCCTCCTGTGCCCCTCTTTCTTTTCTTCTTCCCTCTTCCCTTTTAACTGTGCTCTAGGTTATTAAGCTCATTAAAACTATGTTCAAAGGCAGAAACTTGAGTAAGGTCTGAAGATGTACATAGGCTCTCCGTATCTGTTGTGACTGTTTAGGGGTCTTTTCCCTTATTTCACCTGTATTCCATATATTTGAGACTATGTATGAGCTGATGTGAAGATGAGTGACTTGGTACTACAGTTTCTGAGAATAATGCAGGGTGAGAATAGGGGAATGCAGCTGGAATGACCCTGAGTACACCTTGGCTTATCTACCTTCCCTCCCTACCCACAGGAAGCTCTCCAGCTCGAACTCTAAATATACCCTAAATAGAAACCCTGGACCCACTCTGTCACTATGATCTGACGCTGCCACCTTCTCTGGCTGGACTGCTGCAGAGCCTAACTGGTCTCATTTCCATGTGTCTTTCACTACAGTCTCTTCTTACGTCAGCTGGAGTGATCTTTCTCAAACACGAATCAGATCATGTAACTCCTCGGATTAAATTATCCAGTGCTTTATTAGTGCGATTAGAACAAAATTTCAACCTCCTTTTCATGACCAGCCGTGTCCCCTACGTGTTCCTCTCCTCCCTCACTGAGGCCACACTCCCCATCTATCACTGTTCCAGCCATACTGGCCTTCTTTCCCTTTCTCCAAAAGATTAGCTCATTTACCACAGCTCTTCCCTTTCCCTGCCATCCTCCAGTTACAGACTTCTGCATGGCTGTCTTCTTCAGTCATTTCTCAGGGGCAAGTAGCACCTCCTAGTGGGACATTTCCTAACCACTCCATCTAAAGCATGTGCCCCTTTATTCCTGGCCAGTCACTATGTATCTCACCACCAACTTAATTTTCTTCATAAGCAAAGAACTATCAGAATATATAATTTATTTGTGTATTCTCTGTCCCCCACCGCTCACCACATAGCCTCCATAAAAGCAGGGATCACATCTCTCTTGTTCTTTTTCATTCCTACCACCGAGTCCTGACAGAGGGTAGGTCCTCAATAAACATCTAGTAAGTGAATATATGTGTGAATGTGGTGTGCTATGTGCATTATCTGAATTTGTTTTTGCTTTCATAACAAGGCAGGTAAAGTATTTCTTTTATGTAATCAAGGAACATAGGTTCAGAGAGGCTTCATGGATTGTCCAAGGCCACAGAACAGCAAGGAATAGGGCTAAACTTGACGCTAGATTTTGACCTAAAGTCCAGTGCTTCTTATAGGGGATCTCAAATCCTTGTCTGTGTATTGGCTGCCTCAGAACTCCCAGGGTACTTATTAAAAACATAATCTGTCCTGCTATACTACAAGTCACCTCACTGTGTAATAAAAAAATACTGTGCCAATGGAGGAAAGTAGGTTAGGGACCAGAGAGTTTCAGACTCACAATTACTAAGTTATTTTTCCTATAGGAATTTTAATAATAAAGGTGGTTTTTATAGCTGCAAGTGTATAGCTATAAAATTCAAATGTCACTGAATTAAATCCAGCCCTTAATTAATTATATTGAGCTTTTGCTCAAAAGTAATGGCCTTTTGTCCTGTCACCAGAGGGCTGTCATTAGCACAAGCTACTTGTATGTTTCTTATTACCTTCATGATCCACTGTTAAGACAAATCACAAAGTAACCCAAATATTTATGATCAGTGGAAATATACAATGAAAATAACGTTTCTTAACCACTCAACCTCTTACATGTATTGGAAAAAGCTTGTATATATTACTGAGTCCCATTCTAGATCCACTACATTTGAATCTCAGGTGGTTTAAAACCAGCACACAGGGCCACGACTTTGACTCAGGACACGAAGGTTCTCCCTACCCCAAGAACAAGGCAACCATGAGATGGTTTCGGGTGCCTTCTGATTTACTCCATCATGGTTGCCAAGGAGACAGTTTCATCCAGTGTGTATAACCATCCCATTCCAGTATGCACAAGCAGAGGCTTCTCCAGGACAGAGCTCAGACTGCTCATAAAGTTGTCTGTTCTGGGACAGAAGCTGTAATCTCTATTTTCAGCAAGTTCATAGGTAATTCTGATAGACAGCCAGGTTCGAGAATCAACAAATTACACTCTTCTGGTTTTTCTGTAACTGATTTCTCTGATTTCCTGGTGAGTTGGGGAGATTTCTTTTGAGAAAAGAACTACTAGTTCCCTATTTGAAATTTTCAATTTGGAGCTCTGATTTTCATGGTCAACTAACAACAATAACCAGCACAACAACAAAAAATACGAGCCTATTTTAGATCACCTGGACGATCACCTAGTAAGTTAATGCTGCTATATGATGCCATGCCTAGGTTTGTGTCTGCTTCTAGTCATACGAACGAGTCTGACTTTAATTACGGAGGTTAAGAAGAAAAAAAGTAGAGATGCAGAGAGAGTGAAATGAGAAATTATATGTTTGTGCGAAGACAGTGCTAAGAAATAAAAAGTCATGGCATGCTGTACTAAAAAAGGCTTTCATAATAGGCAAAACAGAAAAGAAATACCCTCAGCGTGGGCCGTGACCGCTGGACCTGCGCAGTGTGAGCCGTGCCTGGGCTGGCAGGCGTGTGCGCATGCGCCGCCGGCGGCTACGCCCTCCCGCGAGTGCGCTCAGCCAGCAGATCCCATGTGTGCTGCTTCCTGATGTGAACCAATAGGGCTTCTAGATGACGCTTTCGTTTAACCTGTGAATTTGTGTTACATTCGAGTAAGCTATACAGAAGGAGATTATGCCTCGTTTTATATGCCCAAGAAAAACAAGGAAATGGGAACAGAGGCAAGTGTTTCCACTTATTGGGTCTAATGTGAGGAATCAAGCTTGTCCGAGAGAGTCGTACTCAGAGACAGAAGCATTGAGAGAATCGTTTTTGCTCGGTTCAGACCTCATACCCCTTAGCTTTTGGATTATGGTTCGGGTTAGAAGTAACGCGGAACAGGGGAAACAGAGCCTCACTCGTGGTCAGCGAGGGCAGCCCCTGTCCAAAGCGTGAACGGGAGGCACGGCTAAACCTTGTGTGTCGGTACCCAGCCGTGTGCCTCCTCGTGATGCCTTTACAGCGGAGGGGCTCGGCCCCCCAGGCACTGTCCTCATCCTGCAGCACGAGCCATGGAGAAACAGGCATGGACAAATGAGCAGCCCCAGGAGCAAATGCTCAGAAATACATTCCTGTGTAGTCTGGGCTCTGGCTCATGCCTCTTTCCTGCATGTGTGACTCTGGGTAAAATCAAAACCCAATGGGAAAAAATCTGAACATATGTGCCTGAAAAATATCTTTGGCCCAGTATAAAGGTGATTGAGAGAGGAGCCAGAGGAGATGGAAGGTTTGTTTTTTGAGTGCAGCCAAGAACAGAGAGCATTGTAAGTAACTTTTTCTCAGGGCCCAAGGCCAGGCCTCTACTAATAGGAACTTTGTTTTTAACGGCATGATGCCTTCCATTCTAGAAGCCACTGCTGACACGGATTTGCTACTAACCAAACTCTTTTCTTCTTTCTGGTCACACAGCTAGGTCACTTTCCAGACTCTTTGCAATTAGGTGTGAGCAAGGTACCGAGTTCTAGCAGATGGAATGTGAGAAGAATGCCACTTCTTGACCCAATCTACAAAAACCCTTTTGAGCAATAATTTTAGACTTTATGTGAACAGGAATAATCTGTCATATTTTAGCCATCATATATTTATGGTTTTGTTTGTTACAGTAGTTAGCAAATGCTAATCCAGGCTTAGTGAATATTGGTTGACTCATTAAATGAATCAAATGGGTCTTCTTTCGATTCCAACATGAGTCACAAACATCATTTGATGGCTATTATTAGCCATCAAAAATGAATTGTACTTTAAAGGCTTGCAATTCTGACTGCGGAGCTGGGGGTAATCTATGCTAGGAAGTGCGCATGTGCATGTGTTCCCAGGCACGGTGAGACATGTTGAGGATGGCTGGGATACAGGGCAGTGACAAAAAAAGGGACTGCAGGCGGCGGGTTTGAAGACTACTAAATGGCCAGGTTTGAGATTCTGAAGTGTAAACTAGCAACTGGCAGAGTCTTTCTAGAGTACCACTCAGGTACGGATTCTGGGTTACACGCATGAGGACTGAGCAAGTTATTCTTGCTTTGGTTTTCTACTTCTATAGCTGTAGAGCTGAGGAATAAGTACATTAATGCATGTAAAGCTGTTAGAACGATTCCATAGCACAGTGTGAGGTTGGAACAAATGTTTGCGATCATCGGCATCAGCTCTGCTAAACCGGAGAGGAAATGTTATGACGGGTGTTGATGAACTAAGAAAACAGACAGAAAGGGAAAGTTTAAAGAAAAGAAAAAGGAAAAGGACAGGAAAGAGGAGCAGGATCAAATCTGTTGCTGAGAAGGAGCTCAACTGCTTCCATTTTGAAGAACTATGAAGGTTTCAGAATAATTAGGAGAAGTAATTTAAATACAATGGATTCTCCTGAAACTGCCATCAGCATCTGGACAGACACAGAGAGCTTAAACGTCACCCCAGAGAGCTTAAACATCATTGGAGACCCCAGAAAGTATCTACTTGCAGAGAAGTTGTGAGACCTGTATGCCAGGCTGATTTGCTGGGGACCCCCGCGTCACTGTTCAGGAAACCAGCTGTGATATCCACAGTGGCCCCAAATCTCAATCCGAGAGAAAGGTGAATAGGGCAGTGACACCCACTAATGAAAATATTAGAGTATACAGTGATGCGGTGTTATAAATTTCACATACTTTCAACATCTAAAACTAAACAAATTGCATTTGAGGGCGCCTGGGTGGCTCAGTTGGTTAAGCGACTGCCTCCGGCTCAGGTCATGATCCTGGAGTCCCTGGATCGAGTCCCGCATCGGGCTCCCTGCTCGGCAGGGAGTCTGCTTCTCCCTCTGACCCTCCCCCCCTCATGTGCTCTCTCTCATTCTCTCTCTCTCAAATAAATAAATAAAATCTTAAAAAAAAAAAAATAAACAAATTGCATTTGATCCAGATTTCATCAATGGATAATGCCTTGTAATAAGTGAGAATAGTAAAACAATGCCATAAGAAATGCTTGCTTCTGCAATTTATCACAGGCTTCTCACAAGGGCCACTGGAATTAAATCTGCAAAAACTCCCTGAGGTGAGAATTCCTAGTTGAAGAATTTGAGACTCATGAGTTAAATAAAGTTTAAGGGGCCACGATCAGTGTGATCCCATGAAAGCCCTTATAAAGACCAACATCATCTTATACATCTGAAATGAGTAATGACGGATGCGGATACTGACTATTACTAGTTACCATCCCATGCTGGCCAGAAACATCTCAGGATCTGGCTACCTGGCCATTTCAACAAGAGTCACTTTGTTACAGATAATAGTTATATTGAAATGCATGATTTCTTTTTTCTTGGTCTGGTTCTCCTTCCAAATGCCTTTCACATTTTATAGCTCAGGGATTTTTTAACTCCTTCCTGTCCTGCTGTCTCTCACGAGGTCTCCTTCACTTAATTTTTACCTCCTGCCTTGAGAGTTGACATCTGACCTTTCAGTCCACTCTGCTTACCTGGTACCCTTTCTCATCACCAGTCGTCTGGGAACCTTTCCTCTCACCTGTTATTTTTCCAAGACATCACTGGCAAAAGCTATAATTCTATGCTATCTAGTCTTCTAGTCTCCCAAAGATAAAGGAAGTAAATTTGTAAACGTTAGAATTTCAGGTAAGGGTAGCTCGTAGTTGTGGTGGCGGGGGGACTGCTGTTCTTGATTTGTATGTAAGAAATTCGTAGAACTCTTAGGTCTTCAAGAGACCCAAGTGTGTATCTATTTAAAACCCCTCTGTTTATAATAAGGACACAGATTTATAGTTCTAAATCTGCTTCTAAATTTTGTAATGAGGCAAATACTTTCCTTAGAATCTTACTTATTCCATTATTACAATAAGCTTCCTTTTTTGTAATAGTAAAAAATAAATGTTTCTCTTTCATCCAAATCATTACATGGTTTTAGTTAGTATAATCTAATAAAATAAATTATTACCCTTTGCGTAATACTCTGACTACACAGGGAAATGTGGTGTAATATCTGATCAGAGAATACAGGATATGGAAGATTTGACTGGAGGGTACTGGTAACCTCAAGGCTATGTTCACAGCACAGCCATGTTTAGCCTGAAAATAATTTTTTACAAGTTTGAATTAGTTGGGCTCAGTTAAAAATGGAGAGATTAAAAGTGTGTGTGTGTGTGTGTGTGTTTTGGTTTGGCTTATCTGGAAAAATTAGAAAGTCTATCTACATTAAATTTGCATTTTTCTATGGCAACAGTTTGATGAAAATGAGCTGTGCTCTTCAGACAGGGTATGGTAGGCAGAATAATGTCCCCCCCCCACCCCCCAACCCAAGGTGCCTACATGCAATCCTTGGAATCAATGTCTATGTTATGCTACATAGCAAAAGGAATCTAAGGTTGCTAATCAGCTGACCTTAAAATAGGGAGATTATTCTAGGTTATTTAGGTGGGCCCAGTCTGTCACACGAGCTCTTAAAATCAGAAGAGGGAGACACAGGAAGTTTGTCAGAGAGAAGCAACATGAGAAGGGCTCAGCCCGCCATTTCTAGCTTTGAAGAAGGCCAGATGCCAAGGAATGCAGTAGCTTCTAGAATCTGGGAATGGCACTCCATTCAGTCAGTAACAAAATAGGGACCACAGTCCTAGGTCACAAGGAACTAAGTATTGCCAACAATCCAAATGAGCAAAAAAAAGCATTCTCCCCTAGAGTTTTCAGATAGGAATGCAGCCTGTTGACACCTTGATTTTATCCTGCGAGACTATGCTAGAGTTTTGACCTACAGAACCTTAAGATTGTATATTTGTGTTGTTTTAACAAAGTTATCACTACAACAAAAAAGATATATAAATGACTAATTAGCACAAAAAAGATACTTGACATCATTAATCATTAGAGAAATAGAAATTAAAATCACAGTGAAATATGACTTCTCATTCATGAGCATGGTTATAATAAAAAAAAGGATGATAACGAGCATTATTGAGGATGTGGAGAAACTGGAACCCTCATGCATTGCTAGTGGAAATGTAAAATGGTGCAGCCACTTTGCAACACAGTTGGTAATTTCTTAAAAAGTTAAATCCAGTGCAGAATCCTTGTCAAGGGACCGCATACCTAGAACAAACATGTGATGCTGCAGCCTCTCCTAGAAACGACTAACCCAGGATATGCTATATCCCACTATCTGTCTGACCATGCATCCTCTTCCCTCATTCCTTTGGATAGAGGTGAAAATTGCCTTTTCAGAATTTGAGATGGGCTAGCTTGGATCATTGGTACTTCTTTGCTTCCTTTAGTCTACCGAGGAGCAGAGCAAGTTGGCTGGATTCTCCTGCTATATTCTTACCCATTTTATCTAAGTTCTATAAAAGCTAGGGCTCTTTAGTGGGCATGCTCCACATATGTACACATTGAACAAAACTTAAGGACGTTGATTACTCAGTATTATATCAGATAATGAAATCCCTTGATGGCAACTTGGATTAGTCAATGGCCATTACACTGTTGTTCACAGCACCACCTGAAATATAGCCAAACATGTCCACCTTTGCCTCTGATCTAATGCCCTGGAGAAAACCTTCCTTTGTCCATCTTTGTCATTGGTGACAGGACCCTCTCTGAGTCTAACTGTCTGTGAAGCAAAGTTCTCCTTTGGTTAACAGAAATGCTAGATAAAAATTTCAGAAATGCCAATCTTAAATGACTTATGTTATAAAAGCCTTAAAAAACTGCTTGTCTTTTATTGCAGCTACTAAATCATGATAGGGAAGGGGTAGAGAAAGAAGAATTTCAAGGAAAATGGTCTTTTTAAATTTTCCTTTTATTTTATTTTCTGTGATCTCTTTATTAGACACAGTATGTGTCAGCTATTCAACTCATAAAAAAGCAGAAAAGCATGCCAGGAAAGGAGAAGTATTTTCTGTCTCTCTCTTCCTGTGAAAACTTCAGATGAGCTCATCTGTATTCTCCCCTTTCAATGAAAGATACGCTCATCCCTCATCTTCTTCTCATTTTCCAGTGATGATGTCAGGCAGGCCTTAACAGTATCTCTTTTGTGATCTTATAAAATCAGTGACAACCAAAAACGTTTCCCTTATGGCTATGACCTCATCCATGGTCTACACCTGGACAGTACTCATCTGCATTGGTAAGTAGAGCTAAACTCCACTGATCCAGACTGAAGCAATTTACCAGCAAACTACTGCTTTCCTTCAAAACGCTGCCTTTGCCATTCAGATTGGAAGGTTCCTGAGCAACCTGGCTGAGTGTTGAATCTGACTAGTTGAGATGGCTCTCCCATCTTTGCGCCCATCTCTGTACACACCAGAAACTCTCCTTTATCCAGAACTGTTTATCCTGATGTAAAGTAATCAGTACTTCAAAATGTTAGGTATGTGACATTATGGGGACATTCTTATACTCCTCCCTACCCCCATTATCTTCCCATCCACAGTATAATACTGTCATCTACATTCTGAGCAGTGAAATAGGTATCCAATTAAGTCAGTTTAGGACAGAAGGGAATTTTGTGGCCCTGTGTTTACCTGGCTGTGAGCTTCCGTTCTGAACCAGGGAGGGGGACAGGGAGATGCTGGTTATCTCCATGCTGACACACACTTGCAAAGTACCCTCAAATCTCTGAGACTTACAGATAAATCAACACGTAATGGATGAGTTTGGAGAAAAGCAAAAGGATACCAAAGACATTATTTTAGAGGCCCAAAGAAGGCAGATCAAGGGAAGGGTTTGGCTGTAAGAGAATGTCTGAAGCTGAATGGTGTTTACATGTTTAAAGAAAAATTGTGTATGGAGTAGCAACGGACCTAAAATGAATCTGAGAGGCAGAATTGTCAACACAGCCAATCCAGAGGATGGGGTAACTCAGTGGAAGAGGTCTGGTTGTGGAGAGTTCATCAGGCCCATGTGAAATATTCCTTACCACAATCTATCTCCCTTGCTCTGAATCTAGGAAGTCCAGCCCTTTCCAGATGGCTAATCCAACTTCCTGGGCTGGCATGGAGACATTGAGGGTGAGGTGCCCTCCAAAGGCCTTGTGAGCATTCTACTCTCTGAAAAGGAGTCTCCTCTACTGTAAAAATAACTCGGCTTTTGTTTTATGCATTATCCTCACAATAATAATAGCTAACAAATATTGAGTGCACAATTATAAGCATTTTATATGAATGTATTTAATCTTCAAAGGAACCGTCTGAATCGAGTATTATTTTATCTATTTTTATCACATTTACAAATGAAGAAGCCAAGGCAGAGAGAGCAAAGAAGTTGCTCAAGGTTATATAGCCAGGAAGTGACAGAGCCAGGATTCCACTCCAGACTAGGAGGCTACAGAGCCCTCAGGCTTAACTGTCATACTCTGCCTGCTCTTATGAGTTACTGTGAACAAGTTTCCCTACCTCTGGTCAACTCGGGCACACTGGCAAGACCAAAGTTCATACCTTCCTTACAAAATCATGGGGACACCTGAGTATCTTGAGCCTCAAAAAGATTTTTTTTCCCCTTTTGGTCTAACATCCATGCAGAAGTCAAGGCAAAAGTCTGCAATGTTTTTGGAAGTACAGAAGCACAGAGATTTACCATGAAGATTAGACTGCATTTGAGCTGAGTCAGTTCCTAAGGCCATACTTGAAAAATTTCAGTGTGAAGACTTATAATGAAAAATACATGGAAGCCAAGTTGGACTAATGTTTTACACATTTTAGAATTGCTTTCAGGATGTGTTTCATTTTAGAAAAGCTAGAGAAAGAAAGCGAAACATTTATTGAGTGTGAACTATGTGCCTGGCATGGGGCTAAGTGCCATCTTATTTAACTCACAACGATCCTATAAGATATTATTAATTTCATTTTTATAAATGAGAATGAAAACTCGGTGAGGTTATAGACTTTGTTCAAGGTAAGCAGCATAATTGGTAAACAAATCTAGAAATGCTTGACACTCATTTTCCCCTTAAATGTAGTGTATATATTAGGGTGGTATTTTATATGTCACTACACAGGATCCTGATGCATACATTTGAAGGAAATTGTAACTATCTCTCCATTCTAGGTAGTCTGTAAGCCTTATGGAGCACAAAACTCAGGGCTTATTTATTGCTAAGTGTCCCACAATACTTGGCGGAGGGTGCGCTTAGAATAGTAGCGGGTATGCCACAGGTGTAGATGATAATCCCAGGTAAAGACACAAATCCAATCTCAAGGCATCATATTAAAACGCATTTTGAGCCTTAATTTTTAGTGGGACTATCAGATTCATCAGCAGATCTGAACAAACCCCAGTACTGAAGTATAACGACCCAGTCCCCTAGGTCCTAGGTGTGGTGTTTGTGACCTACTTCATCGGTTAGCCCTTTCCTCCCATTCCTCAGTACCTCTTAGGCTGCTCTCTCTTTTCTGGCTTTGAACACTTTGGCAGCCTCCACTAGCTTTTCTTCAAAGAGCTGAAGACAAGTCTGATGTTACAATTGCCTTACTTAATTCCAGACAGGTTTCCATTCATCGTATTAAATTCAGGTGAACAAAGGGTATTTAGTCTGTGATGGAGCTGAACCATATCTGGATAAATATAAACAAGAGACTTAATCCTGTAAGAGCCATTATTTGCCAGCAATGGGAAGGATGTCAGCAGTGCCCTTGCTAAAGGCAGGTTGGAGTGTGGAAGGCAGAAGAGCTTTTATGAGATTGGTGCTGAGCATCTGGACTCTGTATAAAGAGGGGAATAAAGATTGTAACTGGAATACATTAGGAGGAAAGCAAATGTTCTGCTCACTCAAAAAAAATAGGCATTAATAATATCAGTCTTTAATCCACTCCAGGGCAATCTTAGCTTGCCTTATTCACTGCTGACTTTCATCTTCCCTGGAAAGCCTCCTGCTAAAGGTCCCTTTCCAGATCAGCCTCAGGTCATGGGGGCAGAAATGCTGTTGCTAAACAGATATGCAAGGGAGTAGCATGTGTGACTAGAGAACAGTGTGACAACATAATCCCAGCATGGACCGATGAGGTCAGTGTGGGGTGATGTTGGCTTTTCTAGCATCTACTGAATCATCTGACAGGAGCAGCAATTGAAAAAAATAAATACAAACACATGCAACGTACCACCAAAAAGACTGCATGGCCCAGATCTGAGAAAAAGGATCCTACTTTGGTAGGATCACTGGGGAAATGGAAGGAACAATGAGCTGGGAGTCAGGAGGCCTCAGTTCCCTTCTTACCTCCACAACTAGCTGGGTGCTTACATGACCTCAGGTTACAGGACCTGGCCTCTAAGAAATGAGGGCACTGGTACAGTTGGTACCTAAGGTCTTTTTTAGTTTCAAAGGCAAGGATTTGTGTCCTATGTTAAGAGAGGTTTTTATGAAGTCCATCATGACAAGACCACAACCTTGGGAGATGCTGTACTCTGCACTGCAGTTTTCTTAAATCACCATGTGCAGAATGTTTTGCCTAACTTTATAGATAAAGGGAAAGTGTTGGCAGGTGCGTTAGAGCAAGAGGTTGAAATAAAACAGCATTGGAGAGAACAACACTCCTGCTCCAAACCATGACTGTGGAATTCCAACTGCCCGTGTGTCTTCAAGTCTTCTTTGCAACAGGTGTAACAAGGAGAAATGATGGGATCCCAAGTGAGCATTCAAGATCTCAGGTCACGACTCGTGTTCCCGAACACGTTACTTGTACACAGCTCCTTTGCTCATGTTGTTCTGTCTTCCTGGAATATTCCCCCCCATCTCTGCTTATCAAAATCCACCCATTCTGACTCTAAAACTCTCCCAGATGGAATGAATGTCCTGGCACACTCTTAGGTTATCATTTATACCACGTATTTCATTCTACCTCCTATTGTATACTTCATCTCCATTTAATTGTAATTATAGGTTATAATCTCTCTGAAGGCAGGGTTTGAATCTCATTTATCTACGTGTTCCCGGGCCTGCTTGGTACATCATAGGCATCTGCTCAAAACAGGGTCATTCCGAATGGAACCACACAGGATTTTCACATTACCTGCTAATGTGACAGCGATGGAGACAGAGTCATATCCCAAGGCATTTGTGGCGTTACAAGTGTAGAAACCCACGTCAGCTTCCACTGGTGCCAGGATCTGTAAGGAATCATCTGGCTGCAGAAGAATCCTGGAGGAAGAAATGGAGACCTGATCAGGTCAGTTGATTCCTTTTTGGCATTCAATACTGGTAAGGCAGGAAGGAACCCTGTTTTATTTCTATTTCTATTTATTTATTTAAGGTAGGCTCTATGTCCAGCATGGGGCTTCAACTCATGACCCTGAGATCAAGACCTGAGCTCAGATCAAGAGTTGGATGCTTAACCAACTGAGCCACCTCTGTGCCCCTGGAACCCTGTTTTAAAATAGAGACAAACGAGCCACAGTGACATTCAGGAACCCAGGCTCTCTTGCCACTTTGATTGATGTGATTCTGAGAGCAGCCCCAAATGAGATTTTTTTTTTTAAAGATTTTATTTATTTATTTGACAGAGAGAGACACAGCGAGAGAGGGAACACAAGCAGGGGGAGTGGGAGAGGGAGAAGCAGGCTTCCCGCTGAGCAGGGAGCCCGATGCGGGGCTTGATCCCAGGACCGCGGGATCATGACCTGAGCCGAAGGCAGACGCTTAACGACTGAGCCACCCAGGCGCCCCCCCAAATGAGATTTTTGATTGCCTATGCAGCTTGATTACTTGTTGATTACTTGATCTAAAAATACCAGTTGGAGTAGACAGCGTATGTTTGCTGAATACATATTAACACCCACATCACGGATGAGAGGGGAGGCTGGAATGAATGGTGCAGATGGGTTTGGGAAAGGCCTATTAAGGAGAAGGAAAAATCATAAAGGAGCAATAGAGCTTGGTTGGATGGTGGAAAGTAGGCAGGGCTTCCAGACATGGAGAAAGGCATCTGGAATAAAGGCTTGGAGGTGCGTGAGAGGAAGCCAAGAGTCAAATAGTGATGAGAGGATCCTGATGCATACGTTTGAAGGAAATTGTATGTCTAACTACATCTCAATTCTAGGTAGTCATACTTATATCTATTACCTTCATTAGTCTGTAAACATTATGGGGTATAAAACTCAGATCTTATTGTTTCCCATAATACTTAATAAAGGACCCTTTGTAGAGAAGGTGCCCAGTAAAATGAAGGCAAAACCTGCCCTTCAGGACAATGGTAGGAATTCCAGAATAATCACCATCTAGTTCCAACACTTTGCTTTCCCTGAAAAGAATTACAAGCATCACATTGTGAGTGCCTAGCAAGAGCTTCAAAACCCACTCCAATCTTAGTCTACCCTTTGTTCTTTTTTGGATTTATGCCATTTCTAAGGACCACTTGCTACATCATGGCAGTTAAGCAGATCAGTGACTAATGATGACTTGAAGTTTATGTCTCAGTGACTTGATGAGGTCATGACAACTGGATTGTATAGGTGGAGGTGGGAATGTAGAGGGGGCAGGGAGGAGGGGAGGACTGGAAGCTCAGAGATCCAGTGCCTGGACCTGCCTGGGCCTTAGGTCAGCAAACCATTCAATGGCACAGCAATGCCTTACAGGTGGCTTATGGGCTTCTAGAGTCAGTTATTTCCATCTTTGTGATAACTTCCACCTCCTTAGTTTCAAAAGGCCCAAAGATCTATTCACGTAATATCATGTTAACATCCACCCTCAGAACGTAGGCTGGAAACAGGGGTCATTTTTCAGGAAAGGTGGGGGGAGGGAAAGCATGCAAACGTCAGAAGAACTCATGAGACTTGGTGGTGAAATTAAGACTAGGAGTCCAACCTCCTGCCCCAGCAACATGTTCTCCCCACTATAAAATTCTTTCCTTTCTTCACTATCTCTCTGGCTGGGTCCTCTGCAGACTCTGTGTGATTGACACTTTGGCACCGCCTCTCAGCAGCTTTTAGTTATTCTGCGGTGGGCAACAAATCTGGCGATGTCACGCTTCCTCAACTCCATTTTTGGCCTTGAGCCGATTGCATTGCTTACTCTTACCTCTTGGCAGAGGGAAGGCAGGAAAGAGGAAAAGCAAGGCTTACATGTATCAGTCTTCAATCTACTTATGCAGTTCTGATAAAAATGGGGAAGGAAACAGAAAACCTCAGCTAAAGGGAAGTTTCTGGATGGTCTGTGTTTGACTCAGTGCCATTCCACACCATCACCACAATTGCTGAGGAGAGTCAAGATTTTGGGGCACTGAAATGGAACTGAAGTTTTGTGAGGGGTGGGAGAGAAGCCATGAGAGATTGTGGTAGAACTCATCCACTCATTCATTCACACATCCATTAAATGCTAAGTGACTTTTTTTTTTTTTTAAGATTTTATTTATTTATTTGACAGAGAGAGACACAGCGAGGGAGGGAACACAAGCGGGGGGGGGGGGCGGGGCGGGGCAGTGGGAGAGGGAGAAGCAGGCTTCCTGCTGAGCAGGGAGCCTGATGTGGGGCTCGATCCCAGGACCCTGGGACCACGACCCTAGCCGAAGGCAGACGCTTAACGACTGAGCCACCCAGGTTCCCCCTAAGTGAGTTTTCTCAAACAATTACATGTTAGTCTATTTCAAAGGAGCTAATAAGAGAAAGATGAGGATACACACTTATCTTTGGTAAACTAAATAATATGTAATAATGTCACTATCTTAAAAAAGAATCATAACAGAAACAACTATATTATCATTGCTAAATGCCTTCAGGTATTCAGGCTGTTTTATATTAAAAAAATTAAAAATTGATTTTATGATTTAAGTCATGATGATGTCCCAGGAACATGTATGCGTCCATAATGACTTCCAAACAGCAATAATAAAAGTAGGCTTAATCAAATTTCAATAGAACTGACTACTCATGATGATTGTGTTTAGTCCATTGTTACTCAGTTTTATTGCACTCAAAAGGCAGGGATTAGAATTTGCTAAATTCCCAAGTCCATTGGGATGGCTGTCTCCCTAAAACCGGCATCATCTCTCTCTTCCCTACAGAAAGCTTTCTTCAATTGAACATTCAGAGCAGGAGGCTAGAATACCGGTCTTCTGAACTTTATTTTGGTCCTGCTATTGTTTAAGTAGTCACCCCTGGCAAACCCCTTCACCTTCCTACATTTCAGCTTATCCACTTCTCAAACCCAGTTGAAGTAGGTTTTCCCTACTCAGCAGAGGAAGCTGTGAAAATAAGGTATGTAAGGAATTTCCAGACCATTTTTTGGCATTTCCAGTGATGCTTTTGTTGGTAATGTTGGACACTCTGAATGAAGAATTAAATGTGAGGAAGGATGGGAGTGGTAAAGATTGTCAGAAAGGAAGAGAGGGGCGCAGGCTATTGGCTAATTCTCTGTAGCTCCCAGACAATTTACTAGATCTCCATATTCAGGTCATCCCCGCCCCCCCATAGAACTACTATATCTGCCTGATCTCATGCAGGAGGTATAAAACCCACTCCCAACAGTGGGCCTGAGCCACCCATTTTTTAAGGTGGGGGGTGGTTAACTTTTGTAGCTGCACCACTCATAGGCACGGGTGCTACTGAGTGAGCCATAATGCTTTCTGAGCAGGTCTGAAGCTTGGAAAAGATTCTCACAGAGGTGATGAAGAGGAGGAGGAGAGCTTCTGGGGCTGAACTAGGATGGGAATAGTGGGAGTGAAAAGGAACGAACCTAGACCTTGAGATTTACCATTTGCATGTTCTTTTATTCCATAAAATGTATATACAAAGACAGAAGATAAAGTACTCACCTTCATAAAAACATTCTTAAATATTAACTTAGGACAAAACCTACAGGGGACAAAAGCTGAATTTGTCACTTATTGCATATGCTTACAAATTATTTAACTCATAAAACTGAACTCTTTAGCTCAAGAAGTACAGTTATTTGGTTGTAGAGTTGGAATTTGAAATAGAGATTCTTGGTCTAGCACTCTTCTTTTTCAATTTATCATGTCTTTTAGTATGTCCTCAACTTTGGTAGATGGGGGTTTGGAGGCTGCCACCAGGGGGAGCAGTAGTTCTGAAGAGGGTTCCCATGCAGGGCTCTCTAGGAAACATGACAAAGCAAAGGGCTTTGCTGTGGAGCCTGAGGTCGGCAGTAGTCTCTCTATCTAGCCTGGCATCTAGGGAGAGAGATTCCTGGGGAAAAAAAGTTTTCTTTGTATTTCAGGCGTCAGCTCTATTAATTTAACTTAATTTGTTAGTAGCTGATTTCTGCTAGCTTGTATTTTGTTTTCGGATTTGACAGGCCTATTTTAGAATGCACAGACACAGAAAACACAGAAACACAGTGCTGCTTTCCAAGCAAAACCAGAAAGATTTCTCTGGGGTTGTTTTGGAATTTAAGGAATCAGAGAATGAGAGGACATGGAATGGAGCATAATTAAGGCCTACATAGAAAATGGTCCTGTGGTCACATTAGGGATATTAATACTAGCTGCTTTACTCCCATACCCACACCCCACTTCCCTTTTGGTTTACTGAGCTAAAACTTACTGCTTTATTTCCCTGGTCATACAGTTAGCCAGAAAAGAAAGGAGTTTTGCTTTTCTGATGGCCTTTACTTGTGATCTTCTTTGTGACAGCATGTCTTCTCAAGCATTCTAGCAAAGAAGGAGTGGCTGAGAGTAAAAATAATTGTTTTAGTTACGTAAGTATGGCCCTTGTCCACCTTGTGAGTAGGATTTGGACAAAGTGCCCATGGGCCAGTTCTACCAAGTATAAGCTCCTTGAGGTGAAGTTGTTGCCTCTGCATTTGTAATGTCCTGTGAGAAAGTACTCTTAGTTGAAAAGGAGGCAGCTCTGGGTGTCTAAGAGAAAGTCTCTAGCAATTCGGTGAGCGGGATGGCATCATGTTCTGTGAGCGGGGTGGCATCATGATGCCCTCTGAATCCTTGGCTCAACCATGACCACCACTGTCTTGTGTGGGCCCGTCTCTCAAAGTGATCTCCATGAGCAACCATGTCAAGCTGCTGCAGAGAGGAAGGCTTCTGACTTTAGTCAAGAGAGACAGAGGTATGTGGATGTCTTGGGTGAGCTTTTCAACTCTGGGCCTCTACATTCTTTTGGCAAATGGAGGATAATACTGACCTCAGACAGTTCTTATGAGGACCAAATAAAGGAGTATATAGACCCATTCTTACTGTTTTCTAAGTAAAAAAAAAAAAATCAGCTTCCACATCAAATGCAGCTAACAAATTAGTATTTTTTAAAATGATGCAGGTGGTGCACACCTATGTTACCATCTTGGAACTCCTCCTTATCAAGAGGAAATCTTCAAGTTCTGTACACAGGAATACCCATCTGCTACACGGTCATGATGTTGCACCATCTCAGGCCTATCGACCTGACAAGCATGCATTCTTAAACCCACTTTAGGTCCCAGCACAGGACTGGATGCTGGAAATCATAGGTACATCCTCTCTCTTGAGAACAGTATCTTCCTCTCATCTTTGCGAATTTACCCATCCCACATCCCAACACTAACTTGTTTCTCTCATCAAGGTGGCCTCTTTGACTCTCCTTGTCATTAACTTGGGGATGAAGTCATGCTCTTTCTCCTCCCATCTATCCTTCATGATTGCAGGGTTGTAAGATCGAGCCCTGCGTTGGACTCCACGTTAGCCATTCCATTAAGAATGAGTCCCATTCTACCTCCCGTGTTACCATGGTCCATGAGAATTTCTCCCTTTCCTGATCTTCCAGAGTTGTTCTGAGCTGTACTACAAAACTCTTTCTGCTCTACAATGTCTTATTTCTTTAGTTAGATTGGAAACTAATACTGCAAGGGCTGAGACTCTTGCTTCTTTCATAGTTCCCTCCTCAGTATTCAGCACAGGGCTGGCATGCTGAATAGATACTTGTTTAGTTACCTTCAGAGCAGTGGAGCTCAAAATGATCCTACTGACAATACAGCAGAGTGGTTAAGAGCCCAGATGCTGGAGGCAAACTGCCTGGGTCCCAACCCCAGCTTTACCACTCACTTTGTAACCTTGGGCAAGTCATTTGCCTCTTAGTGTCACAGTTTCCTTATCTATAGAATGAGGAGAATTATAGTATCCATCTAGGATTGTTGTGAGTATTCTACCTGAGCTCAGGTATTTAAAGGATATAGACAATAGGTACCTGGGTGGCTCAGTCAGTTAAGCTTCTGACTCTTGGTTTTAGCTCAGGTCATGATCTCAGGGTCATGAGATCGAGCCCTGTGTTGGACTCCACATTGGGTATGGAGTCTACTTATGATTCTCTCTCATCTCCACCCCCACCCCCACTAGCATGCGCGCGCTCTCTCTCTCCCTCAAAATAAATAAATAAAGAATGTAGACAGAGTGCCTGATGTGGTAAGACCTATGGAAGCACAGGTTGTTGCTGCTGAGATTGACACGACCATCGCCATCATCATTCACTCTTCATGTCCGAGCATATTTATTCTGGATGTTGTGATGAACGGTTCTGACAAGGGTAAAGGACTGAGAAATGTAGAGCTTTCAAGGAATAACACATCAATCAGGCACACGGGGAGGGACAGGGGTCTGCTGTGTGAGTGAGCCACAGGGCCTTTACCTTAGTGGTAGCGCTGGGGACAGAGAAGAGGTGCAGAGACAGGCCGCATGGCACATAGGGTTGGCAAGCAGCTCAGTTCTACTCTTGACTCAGAAATCTCTGAGTAAGTACAACTACATATTTTCCTAACTGCTACACTATGAACCAGATACTGAAATCTTAGAACACTTAAAAAAAAAAGCCAGAATCCTGCTATTGAAAAAAAATGTATATAAATAGAGAATAAAGGAATGAAATTTGGAAAAAAAGTGAGCTTACAAGCAAATATGTGAAGTGAAAGGCAGCTGTGCAAAGAACATCAGCTCCAAATTCCTAGGAGGAGATGCTGAGGACTTTTACTTACCCTGAAATGCAGATTTTGTTTTTTTTCCTGCCTAGGAATTTTTTAGATTAGGATCATCCAATCTACCACAAAGGGACAGTGGGGCCGTTACTTATTAGACAAGTATATAAGTTTTCCATAATTTTATTCTGTCATGTGACTAGACTGATATTTTTATCGCTTTTGAGAGAGGAAGCAAAAGCTCAGAGAAGTAACTTGCTCAGCTAGTGTGCGGTGGAATCAGGAATGGGGAGTGACCTTTGACCTTTAAAAAAACTGACCATGTGCAGGCACCCGCTGGGACCTAATAGTAAGGCATGTGGTTTGGCTTTATTTTTGGTGGGGGGGTAATTTGTGCCAAGGTTTGTAGTTACTCAGGGAAATGGACAATCACTAACAAGAATATTCTGGATTTTAAATAACTGGAAGGCATGTGGTTTGGCCTCATTTTTGGTGGGGGGTAATTTATGCCAAAGTTTGCAGTTACTCAGGGAAATGGGTAATCACTAACAAGAATATTCTAGATTTTAAATAGCTTGAAGCTGGAGGGGAAAAAAACAGAATGCTGTGAGAAGACCTCCTCTGTGAGCAAGAATTTTTTTTCCGAAACCAAAAATTATCGTAGCCCAGAGACTTGCAAGGGAGAGTTTTGTTTTGCACAGATATTTTGGGGAAGAGATTTGAGGTTCATGAAGAGTTTCATATCACCACTTGGCTAGGGCAACTTTTTATAACCTTAGCTGTTTTTAATGTAATTGCCAACTCAAAGTTATTTGACGCTGGAAGCTTCACGATTGCTCCAGGTGGAAGTATAGAAAATATTCTTGGAATGGGAGAGGCCACCTGACCACACATTCTTAACCCTGTCCTAATACTTTCTGCCAAATGCTTCAACTTCTTTCTCTGCAGCAACTCATGAAACCTTGTATTTGCTAATACGTGTAGTTTTATTTGCTAGCTGGGTAATTCATTTCGAACTATCAACCTCTGCATGAAATGACTCTGACTTGATTTCCATTTACCTGGGAGGGGGATCAAACTCTGGTCAGCCACCACCTGCTTTTGTCACCAGAGTTTTACTGGAGCACCACCACGCCCAGAGAAAGTAAGTGCTTTCTATGGCCGCCTTTGGGCTACAATGGCGGAAATGAATGGTGGACATGGCCTGCTGTGCATAACATATTTATTATTTGGCCCTTTACAAGAAAAGTTTGCTGACCTGGACAAAGAACACGGACGAATTTTCCCTTCTGGTTTGTTTCGGTGCCTCACTTATATAACAATGTTAACCACTTTTTTCAGAACTCTGCCTTTTTCTAGGACCACTTTTCTAAGAAGAATAAATGAACCACGAAGGGGATCTTTGGAGAAGCCCTAAACTTTCAGGGAAGAGTCAGTGCCTCACTTGTGACACTGCTTGTCACTCTCTTGTGTCCTCTGATGCTCCTGTGACCTTTATATTGACCTTCAATCCTTTTTTTCCCCTCGAGGCCTACGTATTTACTGGGATGGCCCCTGTTCCTCCGACTTGCTATTCCAGTTTTCAACTGGGAAAAACATTGGTCATCCCCACTGCCGTTAGTTCTACAGAGGAAATAAGCCAAACCAAACTGAAACCGGTTTCTTCTCTCCCTATCTGCCTTGTGTCCAGTTTTTATGCAAACTTGGAAACTGCATTTCATGTGCTTATGACTTTTACATATAGCGTTATTCACAGCTGTGGTTCTGATATTGATGCTGGAGGCATTTCCCATTTGATTCTCTCTTCCATTCTGAGAAGTTTCCATCTGTAAATACTCTGTGTTGCCCAGGCCAAAGCCTTCCAAATAGTCCTTAATTCATCTCCTATTCAACACCACTTTGGAAAGTTGTCCAAAACTGTCTGGGAAGTATAAGCATGGAGAATATACAGATTTCTCTCTTCTACTAGACCAGAAACAATAGCAAAAAAGAAAATGTCAGAAGAATATGAGCATCCTCTCCTATTGCCTGGATTTAGGCTAATTCTCCATCACACTATGTTTTCTTAGCTACCCTTCTATCTCAACTCTTTCAACAACTGCCTAGGTTGTTCCTAGGTTCCTCAAAATGAGAATAAAGCTCCTTATTTGGTGACGTCCTGGAAGGTGGTGTGACATAATGACCTCATATCTATATGCCAGTAATTATAGATACTGACATACGAGTAACCATTGTGTGCCAGGCACTTTACAGATATTATCTGTTTTTCACACTGTTGCTCTTCTGCAGAGCAGGTGTAATTATTTTTAACTTAACTAATGAGCAGACCAAGGTTCAGAGGGATTAAAGTGGGCTCACTTCATAGGAAATGGCAGAACTGGAATTCCAGCCCAAGTTGCTCTGATTCTAGCCCTATTGTCCTTCTACCACTATGGGCTGCCCTCTATGTTAACTGATGCACCATCGGACTGCTTTTCCTAACCAAGGGGGTAGTCAGACATGACCAGCACAAATCAGGCAGCCTAGAATAGAAGGAAAACAGGGACAGGCTTAGGGGCTAAAAGGCAGAAATTCCTTGGCATTAGCCATTTCCCTAGGATTCCATGTAGATAGAATATTACCTGCCACTTTTCACCCCTAAGAAGGAATCAGTACTTTCTTCAAAGCATCTAGTTTCATATGATTCTTCATGTTCACCTGCATTCCTTTGAAAAATCCCCTTAACCTTCAGGAAAGTCTTGTTTAAATGCTTTAAGCCTTTTATTAGCTGAGCTAATGCAAATTATGTCTGACTGGCAGCTCAGTCTTGGGCCAAAGTGTTGAACAGTGAGCCCGGACTTCTCTGTCAGTGCGGGGCTATCAGCAGGATTTAGGTTTTCTCAGGGGAAGGATCCCTCTTCAGCCAGATTTTCTTCCCGATTTGGTAATCTGGCTTCCAGTGCCAATTTTAGAGAATCTGGATTTTCTTTTCTATAAGAAAGTCAGCAGTGTTCTTACAGGTGGTATTGTTTCTGGATTTGGGTTCAGACGTAGGAATATGGAATGTACATCTGTCCATATTACACGAGCCTCCTGATATTAGATGTGGGGAAGAGTTACTTGTGAGACTCTTTGGCCAGTGTTACACCCTATCCAAAGGTAAACTGGAGTTAGCTTCTGCCTGAATCTCAGCTCACTGTGGTGAAATGCAGGAGGGCCCAGTAAGTGTTCAGTATTTATGCAGAGTAACTGAAAAGCAAGGAACAGTTTAGCTTCACCTTGCTTGTGGTCTAGGTCTCTAGATGCACACGTGTACAGGCCATCAACACTGTAAACACACACAGAGATGCAAATGCATATGTCACAATTACAGTGTTTATTGAGTAGCTATTATGTGCCTAATCCTATGCATGTTGATAGCTGGAAATGTCCATGTAAAGGTAGAGTGATAGGAAATAGAAGAAAGGCTTTCCCTAACACATGTGCCAAATAAAAATGAAAGTCTCACAGATTGCAAGCCAGCTGGCTAGAAGATGGAATGTTAATTTATGCTAGATCTAACTGACCCCAGTGGCTTTTTTTGAAACAATGGCCAAGTCCATAGATTCAACTAAGGTTAAAATCAGCACAAAGAAATAGTCCCTGGAGCCAGACTTCCTTTGGTTCAAATCCCAGCTCCTCTATGTATTAAGTGTGAGACTTTGGGCAAGTTAATCTAACATCCCTGTGCTTCAATTTTCAATGTCTGGAAAATTGGGACAGTAACCTCAAAACATTATTGTAAGAATAAACGAACACCTGTAAAACACTGAGAACAGCACCTAACTCAAAGCGAATGGTCACTACATGTTAACAATAATGATGATGATGTCTTCAGTGGCCTGGGTGTGATAGGAGGTAGGATGCTACAAGGTGTTTATTCTTGCTACTTATTCATTCTCCAGTAGGGTTTTTCAAATTGTAGTTGTGTGCCACAGGACCTCAGGGTTTCCTGACACTTCTGTAATGGAGAACATGTGGGCAGGGCAGAAATGTTTCGTTGGGATCGGGTACCACTCTGGAACTCTGCCATAATTGCATATTAAATACTGTTCAGATTATGCACAACCATGCAAACTACAGTCTCCAGTAATTAGGAAACTTCCCTGCTAATCACTAGTGTTCATTCTTTTATTCATTCATCCATTAGTTTATCATCCGTTGAGTGTCTATTGTATTCCTAGAATTGTGGAGAAATTGACATACATTCTTAAACATCTGCCCTTGAGGAAGATTAATATAATTTAGAAGGTAATGCAGAAAAACAAATAGATAATTCTAACATGTAGTGGGAGGCTGGGCTGAGATAGAGTACAACGTATAGGGTACTATGTGGGTTGTGGAGGGGGTCATCTTGAGTTCAAATTACAGCTCTACTATGCCAGCTCAACCGAGCCTTGGGGATACGCTTCTGGTAAGGAAGGATAGGATGAGGCAAATCTAACGCCCCAAGCAAATTGTGTACTGCTGAAAGGCATAGCTCAGGGGGGTGAGATGGGGGGTATGGTAAGAGATCAAGCGAGTGAGAGAGACAAATGTCAGATGATAAAAGGTGTTGCAAATCATGCGAAGGCACTTGGAACTTATCCTCAAGTGACAGCAAGCCATTAAAAGAATTTTAAGCATGGGAATAGCATGGACAGGTTTGCTAGAAAGATACTCTGGCAGTAGCATGTCAAATGATCTAGAGCAGGAGTCAAAAATTTTTTTCTATAACAGGACATATAGTAAATATTTTAGTCTTTAGAGGGCCACCTATAGTATCTGTTGTCTATTTTATTTCTTGTTTTCAATAACCCTTTAAAAATGTAAAAGCCATTCTTTTAATAACCCTTCAAATAACCTGGGTTCAAATCCCAGCTCTACCACTTACCGAGTATGAGATCTTGAGCAAGTTGACTCAACAGTTCTCTCAATAACCCTTTAAAACCCCTTCTTAGTAACCCTTTAAAAAATGTAAAAGCTACTGGGTGTAATTTGCCAAGCCCTGGTCTAGAGAAGGCAAGTACAGAGTTAGGGGGCTGTTGAAATCATCTAGAGTAGACAAGGGTAAACCAAAGTAGAGGCAGTGAGAACAGAGAAAGGTGGAGGAATGAAAGCCGCTGAGGAGTAAGAACAGTCTAGAAATATTTTGGCTTGGGCAGCTGGATAGGTGGAAGTACTCCTTCCTGAGTGGGGATTGAGGAGTTTAATTTTTGATATACAGAATTGGCCTCTTTGTGACACATCTGGTAGGGATGTCCAGTAGGCAGCTGTGCATAGGAGTCAGAAGAGAGACTAGGGCTGGTGTTGGACACATGACAATCGTTAGCATCCAGGGGAAGTCTGGAACCTTGGGGGTCATTTGTGTATATAAAGTAAGACTCCCAAGAGGGTAGACAAGAGGCAGGTAGGGGAAGAGAAATGCACAAAGACTGAGAAAGAACACCAGACATGTAGGAAGCAAACCAAGTGTGTGTGGTTTCTAAAGAAGCCAGCATGTGTTTTTAGGAAGATGTGCTTAGTTTATACGGAATCCTGCTCAGAGCTCAGATTAGATAAGAAATGTTTTCAGAGACCACTTTCTTCTTTTTGAACAAACAACATTTTGGGTGGGGGGAAGAAGTTCTTTCCGAGAAGTGTATGTTGCATGCAGCCTTATAATATGAGGTAGATAGGAAACCATCAAAATCCTAGAGGAGAACACAGGCAGTAACCTCTTTGACATGGGCTGTAGCAACTTCTTACTAGATAGGTCTCCTGAGGCAAGAGAAACCAAAGCAAAAATAAACTGTTCGGACTTCATCAAAATAAAAAGCTTTTTCACAGTGAAGGAAACAATCAATAGAACCAAAAGGCAACCTATGGAATGGGAGAAGATATTTGCAAGTGACATATCAGATAAAGGATTACTATTCAAAATACATAAAAAACTTATAAAACTCAATACCCAATGGCTCAGTCAGTTAAGCACCTGACTTCAGCTCGGGTCATGATCTCAGGGTCCTGGGATGGAGCCCCGAGTGGGGCTCCATGCTCAGTGCAGGGTCTGCTTGTCCTTCTGCCCCTTCCCCCACTCATGCTCTCTGTCTCTCTCAAATAAATAAAATCTTAAAAAAAAAACAACACCCCAAAACCAAATAATCCAGTTAAAAAATAGGCAGAAGACATGAATAGACATTTTTCAAAGAGGACAAATGGATGGCTAATAGACACATGAAAAGATACTCAACATCACTCATCTCAGGGAAATACGAATCAAAACCAAAATGAGATATCAATTCATACCAGTCATAATGGCTAAAATTAACAACACGGGAAACAACAGGTGTTGGCGAGGATGCAGAGAAAGGGGAACCTTCTTACACTGTTGACAGGAATGCTAATTGGTGCGGCCACTCTGGAAAACAGTATGGAGGTTCCTCAAGAAGTTAAAAATAGAACTACCCTAAGATCCAGCAAGTAGGTATTTACCCAAAGGATACCAAAATACTGATTCGAAGGGATACATACACCCTGATATAGCACTATCAATAATAGCCCAATTATGGAAAGAGCCTAAACGTCCATCGACTGATGAATGGATGAAGAAGATGTGGTATGTATAGATAATGGAATATTACTCAACTGTAAAAAAGAATGAAATCTTGCCATTGTGGATGGAGCTAGGGAATGTTATGCTAAATGAAATGAGTCAGAGAAAGACAATACCATATGATTTCTCTCATATGTAGACTATAAGAAACAAAACAAATGAACATGGAAAAAAAAGAGAGGCAAGCAAAAAATAGACTCAACTATAGAGAACAAACTTATGGTTGCTGTAAGGCAGGTGGGTTAGGTAGGTGATGGGGATTAAAGGAGGGCACTTGTGATGAGCACTGGGTGATGTATATAAGTGATGAATCAATCACTAATTTTATACCTGAAACTAATATTACGCTGTATGTTAACTAACTGGACTTTGAATAAAAATTTGGAGAAAAAAATAAAGAAGGGACCATATATTTAACTCTTTGAACTACAAAAAAAAAAAAAAGAATATGAGGTAGACAGAGAGAAGCCAACTCTATAATAAACTGAGAGGGAATACTAGGTGGGACTTAAAAAATTCATAATTAGCAACCCTGGGGGGGCACCTAAAATAGCCTCCTATATGTGGAATATTTCCAGGGTATAGGCTGGCTACTCTAGGGCTATCATATTAATGTTTTTTTTTTTTTTTAAGATTTTTTATTTATTTATTTGACAGAGAGAGACACGGCGAGAGAGGGAACAGAAGCAGGGGGAGTGGGGAGAGGGAGAAGCAGGCTTCCCGCAGAGCAGGGAGCCGATGCGGAGCTCGATCCCAGGACCCCGGGATCATGACCTGAGCCGAAGGCAGGCGCTTAACGACTGAGCCACCCAGGTGCCCCCATATTAATGTTTTCACACCATTCAGGTACCATTAGTGCACGAGACCCATGAGATGAGACTTTAATACTTCTTTCCTGATGGACCTTGCAATATGGTGAAACCAGTCAATTACAGGTCCACAGAGCTAAGGGTTCAGCAGTGAAAGCAAAGGGAGAAGGAGGCAGAGTTCTCTTGTTTTCTAAATCAAGTGGCATCACAGCCTGTGAAAATCAGTTTCTAACCCACCCCCATGACTGTGCTGGAAAGTCCAGTTCTTTGTTCTCAGGCTGAACCAGGTGGTCACACTTGGTTATTTTAACCAGTGTGGTTAAACTAGCCAGTCCAGAATGTTTCCCGAATACTGGCAGATTTGGAGTCTGTTAATTTCCACCATGTCTGCTTCCTTCACACACAGGCACTTTGTGGTTGGCTTCAACTCCAAGGCCCGGTATGAACTCCATCTAACCCATGTGCAAGTGTGTGGGTTGGTGGGAGACTGTGAGGGAAGGCGGGGGGCAGGGAACGTGCCTGGAATTCCTAAGTGTCACTTCAGTGTGGAGTTGTATCTCCTGCCACCAGATCTTTTAACAGAACTAATAGCAAGGGCATTATTCTACTCTGAGGTCCACCTTCCTCCCCTTTTCTCTCTCAATGTGTTTCTTAATGGAGGTCCTCGAACCTCCGGCCTCAGAGTCACCTGTGGTGCTTGTAAAGTGTGAATTACGGGGCTCTGCCGTACAGAGAGTTTCTGGGGTAGGAGAGGATGTGGGAATCTTCATTTCTAACAAGTTCCTGGTAATCACTGTGCACACTGAGCTTGGGAACTCCTCCTCGACTCACTTTGAAACGTTTAGAAGTTTTAAGAGAAGTATTCTTTCCACTGGAGTTGAAAACAAACTCGGGGCCCAAGTTATTTTATTCCACGCCAGCCCTTCAGTGTTTCCTAGCTTCTGGAGAGCAGTGACTTTTATTTATTATCTCATGGTCTGGTGCCCACCGCTGTATCTAAAGCCAAGCACAGATTTGTGGAGTTGAAGGGATGACTGCAAAGGACAACTTACTAGACACCCCCCTCCCCTGCTTCCACTCATGTTCCTCTATGATCCACTGGCCACAAAGTAGCCAGTGTGAGTCTATAAAAATGGAAATCAGATCATTTTACTTTCCTAATATCCTCCAAAATCTCCCTGTGATACTCAGATTAAAAGCTAGAGTCCTTCTCTTGTCTCTGATTAGCCTCATGCCTCATGCCACATACCCTCTACCTTTTGCCAACCACAGTCCAACCAAATGAACTTCCTTTGGGGTTCCTTCAACACACCAAACTCATTTCACTTTGGGGGTTTTACACTGCTTTTCCCTTGTGCAGGGGTGCTCTTCCTCCTGATGTCAATTGCTGGACACTGGTCATCATTCACATCTTGGCTTATAGGTAACCTCCTCAGAATACCCATCTAGAGTGGTCACCAAATCACTCCCTATCACCCCTGTTTCACTGTTTTGTTCAACACTTATCACCACCTGATACTTGTGCACTTTTCTGTGTTTACTGTCTTCATTCATTCATTCATTCATTTGTATCTGTTTGGTGCCAGGCACTATTCTCAGCACTGGGAATACAGCAGTAAATAAAGTCTCTTGCCCTTATGGACAGGCAATCAACAAATATCTATCAGATGGTGGTAAAATTCTGTGAATAAAATAGCAGAGTTAAAGGGATAAAGAGGACTGCTCTTTTAGATAGTGACCAGGGAAAGCCTTTCTGATGCAGAAATTTGAGCAGAAATCTAAATGTAAACTGCAAGGGAACGCAGACTTCTTTTTCATTTACAATATTCCCAGTGACTAGTGGTGTGTGTGTGTGTTGGGGGGGCATATAATAGATAGGCTAATAAATTCTTACGGGATGAATAAATACCCATACTGATCTTTTAGCACTTCTACACTTCATTTACTTCTCTGGCTTCCAAATGAGACTTTGGGTTTCACTGACAGGGAATGAACCTTCTTTTCCTCCATCCCCAGTATCTAACGCAGGATCTGGCTCCGAGGATGCATGGGAATGTTTGTGAAATAAAGGAGAAGCAGCGATTATGATGAACCAGTCTGTCCTAATACATTCAGGAACATCCCATAAACTATTGCTTGAGAAGTTGGCATGTGCTTCTAAGAATCATGTGAATTCAACTAGTAAATTATATGTATGAGGAGATACAGTAGTAACTGACTTGATAGTGATTCTTTCATATAAGCAATTTCTTTCAGATAAAACTTTGGCATATTTAAAAGCTAAAGAAGTAGTAGACTTTTCCTTGGTTACTTTCTTCCTCTCTTGACCTATCTTTCTGGCTCAGGCTACAAAGAGTATACTTGAATACATTGCAAAGTCCTACAGACCAATAGCCAGCTGAATCTTGCAGATCCTTTCAGAAAGATGGATTTGGTACTAAGCAAAAACAGACTAACTGAACTATAACACTGGGCATTTCAGCACGTCTCTGTGTGAAAATAAATGAGCATTTCTGAACTGCTACCGGACACAGGAATGATGAAAAGCAATGAAACCCAACACAGAGGGGTCACAAACAGCCCATAGCAAAGCAGTCCCAATGGCAGCGCTGTGCAGATATATTCACTTTCTTTTCTCAAACAGGACTTGGAAAACCCTATTGAAAATGAAGCTCCAGTCATATTTCTTTTTGGTCAGCTAAGTTAAATGCAGAAATTATGCTGTTGGAGATCAGTATCCAAAAGCTCTTACTTTTCCTTACTGTGTGCCATTGACTTGCATCGGAAAGCCATGTCAAGGCTAGATCTAGAAAAATCTCGAGAGTGGCAAAAACTGTAAAGCTGTTTGCCCGTGCCCTTCATGTGCTCTTTCCCTCTTAATGCTACTCCACCCACACTCCCACCAATGTCCTGGTGACTGAAGAGCCAGGATTGGCCCTCTGCTGTCCTAGTCTAGCACCTTTAGTATCTTTATCACCTGGCTGCCATGTGTCTTTTTCTAGCAAGATTCCATGGAACCCTCTTCATCTTAAAGACATTAGGGCTAGACTCTCAATACCCAAGGAGGTGAAAATTAAAAGGTGAAAGTAATATTTCCTAAGTGGTACTTCAAGAACTCTTGGTATCCCTGAGATGACAAGGGCAAAAAACTGTTCATTGATCAAAGAACTACTTGGAAAATAACGCATCCTATATTGTTCACTTGGAAAGCCACAACACATGTTGGAATGCTTAAAGGAGTTAAAAAAAAATGGAAAAAAGCAAAATAATTTTCAATTGGGGGATAGTTAAATGTGCTCAGGAACAGTAATCAGCCATTAAAAATGGCGATGCAGATCTCTACATATTATAATGAAATGTCTCCTGGACATGTTGTTGAGTAGAAACCACGTGAAATTTCTAAACATGAGTAATATCCCATTAAAAAACCAAATCATATGTGTGTATATGTGTTTTATATATAATACAATAAAATATATAAAAATTCCAAAAGGATGTATACCAAATTATTAAGAGAGACAGACTCTGGGGAATAGATGTGGGAGGACGAGGGAGACTTGCATTTGTACTTTATAGATTTAGGTATTATTTGCATTGTTTTATAGTCCCTTTATTGCTTTTATAATAAAAATGAGAAAAAATATCAAGCACTATATTAAAGAAAGTAGAAGTAAAATCCAGCAGTAAATACATATGTTCAGCTTTAAGTGAACATGTCCCAAACTCATGCGATCAGTGAAACCCGTTTTGTGGAGCACTCAGAAACAGCTCATGCAACAGGGTTTGAAGTTGCTGGGCTCAAGGCTCTGCCCACTTCCCACCAGCATATGGGTTTTTATCTTCTGAGGCCTTTTGTAAAGGAATGAAGGAGGTAGATGGAACCTCAGAGATGAATGAAGGAGGTAGACGGGACCTCAGTCCCTTTTATGATGAAGGGACTAAGGCCACACAAAGTGAAGGGCCTTGACAAGATCAGCCTGAAGCCCTCAGTCCTCATCTGACTCCTTCTGCATCCTATCTTTAGTCACCAGGTGACCCAGATGGGCTGTGACCCTTGGACTTCATACAAAATATCTCCAGCACTCAAGGAAATGGTCAGGACCTCTGAGTAAGCCATGGGCTCAAATGTTCTCCCTGAAGTTCCAGGCACAGCAGAGTCCTGGTGACCCCTTTCCCCCTTCCCAACAGCCTGCCTTGTCCACAGCTTCTAGGAGGAAGGAGGGGAGCCTGGAAATAGCTGGTAAACAATAGCAAGGGTCTTGAGGCAAGTTGGCATCCCTAGTGAAGTACAGATGCATGGAAACATGAACTTATTCATTCACCCAAAACAGCATGGGTTTGAGTTGGGCAGAACTGGGTTTGAATCTGCCCTCTTGATTCTGTCTTTTGCTAGCTAGCTAACATCATCAAGCTCCTAAACTACTTTGGGCCACAGTTTTCTCATCTCTGAAATAGGGCTAACAGCTCCCATGTTGCACCCTGTTGTGGTCGTTAACCAAGACGATGGCTATGAAAAAGTTGCTAGCATGGAGCACTAGGTCTGTAGTTAGTCAAGAAATGCTAATTCCCATCTTTTCCTGTGCACAGCCAACTGTTACTCCCTCAATCCCAGTAGTGCAATCCTGGGCACGAGGCAAAGGAAATATGAATAAATGGTCCCTACACTTCGGAAGCTGACTGGCTGGTGGGGAAGATGACATGATTAGGTCACAGTAGGTACGAAAGGTGCACTAATAGAGTTCCAGTGCACCCCCCACCCAAGCACAAGGGCACCACTCTTAGCCTGCACCCAACATCCTGGGGGGCCCTCTGGGGCTACCTCTCATTGACTCAGTGACCTCAAGGGGATTTACTCCAACTTTAGCTTGACCCCAAAATGTGTTGTAAAGATTTCTAGAAAGACCTGCAGGAATCATAGCAATTATGTTGATCAAGGAAAGTACGAGCTAGGGAGGACCAAGGAGCACACAAGAGGAGAGGTTCTCAAGGTGTGCATTCAAAATGCCTGGCACATGACTCCTGCATTCAAACCTTGTCTCCAGTGCTTCTGTGTGGGTCCCACATCTGTGTCTCAGCCTTCTCATCATTGATGTGGTAACAATCATAGTATTTACCCCCTAAGGTTATTTTTGAAGATTAAATAAGATAATGCCTTTAAAGCAGTGACCACAGTGTCTGGCATATAGTAAGAGGACACAGGAAAAATACTTAGTATTGTTGTTATTAAAGTTATTTGGCCTATAAGTATTAAGGCTGGGCAGCAATATTTTCAAAAGGCACAAAAGATGTGGGCAGGCTGGACAGAGTCACATTTGTTCACCAAGTCTCAGGAGAGTCGACAGAACTGTGTACTCTTTGGACTCAAACTTGATATTGAATCCTTGGTCTGGCTCTTACTAAAGTGTGATCTTCTTGGGTGAGCTGCTAAGCCTTGATTTTCTATGTGAACCTGGAGCATAAGGTCAATCTTGGGGACTGACTGTTAGAATAACAAGTGCAGTTACATATAAATAAACCTGGCAAACTGCCTGGCACAATACACCCTGGCTGCTTTCTTTCCTTACCCAAAACTAGCAAGCTAGGGACGAAGATTGCCGAATAATAGTATTTAGGATTCTATTTAATGAAAAGAGCACTCTACATGGATTCTGAGCAGATAAAAATTTAAAACAAGGACCCTGGACTGGAGGACCTTACAGAGCCCTCTGTCATCCAGAGTATAGGATTCTTCCATTGACCGCCCATCCTATTTGGGTCACCTACCTTGGCTTTGCCACCTAGTGAATAAGATCTTTAGCAAGTTTCTAGGCTTTGTTTCCTCTTCCATAAAGTGTGGACAAAAACTGTACCCACCTCTCAGGGCTACTGTTAGAATTTGGTGAAATAAACCCAGAAAGACCCCATTTGCCTGGCAGATAGTCACTCCTCGATTAAGGCTAGCTATCATTGTTGTTGTCAGGGCCACCATATTGACTAAAAGAGAATGGATGGCAGGAATTATGGCACAGTTCTTGGCACACAGTGTTCAAAAATATTATCATTATAACTTCTACCACCGCTATTGATTTTACATTACGAATGGCTGTGGCCCAAGGAAGCAAGTAATACATGCTGTCATCCTGGTAACGACACATCAAAACAGAGACACCAGGAGATATTAGGATAATTAATCACAGGTCTGACTGGGAATAAAAGCTTTCTGGAACAAACAGCGTTTTTGGGCCCAGACAGAGGATGGGCTCACCCACAGGGAGCAGCAGGTGCTGCCTGCCCTCTCTCCCCAGCCCTGGGGGACCACACACATGGGGACAGCATCCTGATGTATAAGCTTTTCAGTGGTCCAGCTCACAGAGTGGTAATGTGATAATGCCTTGGCCTGGAATGATCGCTTTCTGCCAAAAGTTCAAAGCTATCTGGGGAGTATCTCATTAATCTTTGGGACCCTATGGGGATTGGGGTGGATAGGCATTGTTGCTATTACCTTATAAAGAGGACAGCATACGGTTTAGAGAAATTAAATACCTTGTCTCTGCTCCGGCAGTCCTATTGGTACTAAAAGAGGACTTGAAACTCAGGATGCCATCCCAGAGGCCCAGGGCTCTAAGCCCTACCCTTGGAACCACCTTGAAGGAAGAGGGAATCAAGCGCCCCGGGGCCAGATGTGGCCCCTTGCCCCCCCCCCGCCCTTCCCAGACCCGGTAGCAGCAAGGCTCACCTGTCACTGAACTGCACCTCTTCTCCGTTCCTGGCCCAGCTGATGGTCGGCCTTGGGTTGCCTATGGCCTCACAGTGCAGAAGCACACTCAGCGTCCCACTGGCCAGGGCCACAGTCTGCCCGAGGTGGGTGACCACCTCGGAGGCCGAGAGCTGCTGGGCAGCCGAGATCTTCCGCAAGATGGTGGGCTTGCGGTGGGGCCGGCGAGAGCCACCCCCCGCCTCCCCGGCGGCCGAGGTCCGGAGGGAGCTGCTGAAGCCAGACACGTGCTTATGAGGGGGGATGGCCACGGGGGGTCCCCGCCGCTCAGATGGCTTGAGCAGCACGTCCTGGTGCTCCAGGTGGCTGCGGAAGATCTCCTGGGCCAGCTGGGCCACCAAGTGCTTGCTGTAGACGTCTCGAAGCTCCTCGGGCTGCTGGGAGAGGTTCCGGAGGATGTCGTCCAGGCGCCTCTGCTCGGTCACCATGGTGAAGGGCAGGTGCCAGAGGGCCTGCTCGGCGTTCTGGTCCTCCTCGGAGGACGTGTTCCTCTCCGTGGAGTCCTGCACCTCCCACGAGGCGAGGAGCTCCCCGGGCCAGCCCCCCTGCTCCAGCAGCCGGGAGACAAGGTCATCGTAGCGGCTCCCCGGGTCAGCGGCGGGGCCCCGCTTCTCAGCCTTGCTGCCGTTAGAGAAGATGCCGTTCTGGTGTTTGTGCGGCTGCAGGGCCTCCTTCGGGCTGGCCTTCCTCACTGCGAGGGCCTCCTCCTCGCTCCTCAGGCTCAGGGGCCGGGCCACCAGCTTCCGGTTGCCTCCAATGAGCTTAATGACAAACTGCTCCCGGGCGGGTCCCGCGGAGCAGGTGTAGATGCCCGCGTCGGAGGGCCTGAGGCGGTGGATCTTCAGGTAGCCAAAAGGGGCCACGGTGACGTGCGCCGAGCTGATGAGGTGCTGGCCGTCCTTCTCCCAGGTGATCAGGGGCTTGCGGAAGCGCCGCGTGGGGCAGCGCAGCACCACCGCCGTCTTGGGGAGCAGGTAGGCGAACCCCCCCACGACGAAGTGCAGCTTCCTCTGCCTCCGGGTCTGGATGTAGATCTTCCTGGCGGCCTCGATGTGAGGGCTGTGCTTGGTGGATGGCCGCCCGGGCCCTGGAAGGAAGGGAATGCAAGGGAAGCCAGACAGATGGAGAAAGAGAAGGGACGGCAGAGGAAAAGGAGAGTGAACACAGGGACAAGAGAGAGGGAACAGAGAGGACGAAGAGAGAGAGGAGGGACATGAAAGGGGAGAGGGAGAGAAAGCGGCTTGAGTTTATTTTGGCCAGGGCTTTCATTTACCCCCTTAGGCTTTCCAGGGAGGAAGTGGCTACCAGCTGTGGACCATCAAGCTGCTGCAAAGCAATGCTCCAACTAATGCAGTGCACTGGGGTAGCCTGCTATTGCCCCGCTGGGGCTTTCTACCCCTAGAAGCTGAGGTGCAGGTTCTAGATTGGGGGAGGGCGGGATGCCAGGGGAAAGGCAGTATCTCTCATTAGAAGGATTAAAAAAAAAAAGAAAAAGAAAAAGAAAAAGAAAGCAAGCATCATAAAAAGAGGCAGAGGACAAAGGGAAGGAGAATCTCTCCCTTTCCACCTTTCCCCTTTGGGTTCTGCAGAGCACCAGGGCCCCAGTGTACTGGGGGAGGAGAGCCCAGAGGTGTTATAACTCTAGGGATTAATATTAAACAGAAAAAATCTGTTTGGAGCATTTTAAAACCCCAGAGTGGACAACATTAGACTTCATTAGTAATATGCTGACTCCAGCTTCCAGATCTCTCTATGCCAGAGAGTGAACTTTGCTCTACCCCCTGCAAACTGTTTTTCCAGCAGAGAAGAGAATTCCGCCTGGCCATGTGTAATTAAGATTCCTTTGCCATCTCCAGCTGAGCTCACCAGCCCGCTGCCCTCCTCGGGCTTTCCTGCCTGACGATCTCCCACCGGTCTTGGGTTTAGGGAAGGCTACTGCGTGGCCACAGCTGCTTCTGGGTGGGTCGGTCTCCCCATCCCCAGAGCTCTGACATACTCACGTGCACAGGTTGCCAGCATGCAGGGCCTGATGGATGAAGAGAAGGGCAGGGGAGGGCACAGGGAGGAATTGACGATAGCCGAGACCCCGGTTTTCAGCACCTTCCGGCAAATGGCACTTCGAGTCTGCGTGCCTTCTCCGCAGCTTGTGGAACACTGGTGAGGAGAGAAGGCCCACGTGCATGTAAATGCAGGGAACTAGAGGCTACTGGGTTTTTGTATGGACTCTCAAACTCACCAGAATGTGAGAAAAGTTGCTTGGAAAAGCAACAGTCACTAACAGAGAGAGAGAGAGAGAACTATTCTTTATGTAACATGATGGGAAGACACGTCCATATTGTAACCACATTCTAAGATTCTTCTACTCGAAAGTTTCCTGTAGACAATCTACCTGTTTTTTACTTATATGGCCTTGGCTTTAGAGTTACAGAGTCATAGAGTCCGTTCCAATCCCAGCTTAGTATTTTACCAGTTGGCAACTCAGAGTCTGTTTCCACTTCTTACACTTAGTTTGCAAGGTTGGGAATTAAATGAGATAATATATTTGAAACTTCACACACAGCAATGACACTTGGTGTGAATTTTTCCCTCCTTCCTTCACAAATATAATACTTTAATGTCAAGCATCAGATACTTGTCATACATCTATTTTGTCTGAGGCGGGGTGCTAGATACTATGGAAAAATATTTGTGCAAGGTGGTTTGTAACCTCAAGGAGCTGTCATCTCATAATGAGTGGGGCGAAATCCAAATGCATTGTTAAAATGAAATACCATATGAGGGAGACAGAAATCAAAACCACAATGAGATACCACTTTTTATCCCCTGGAATATGGCCATAATAAAAAAAGACAGTAACAAATGTTATTATAAATGTAGATGTGAAAAATTAGAACCTTCCTATATCACTGGCGGCAACATAAAATAGCATAGTCCTCTTGGCGACAGTTTGATGGTTTCTTACACAGATAAACATAAATTTTCCTTATAACCCAGCAATTTCACTTGTAGGTATCTACCCGAGAGAAGTGCAAACATCCATCCACACAAAGACTTATATGTGAATGTTCAACAGAGACAAAAAAGTGGAAACAACTCAAATGTCCACTGACTGGATGGATAAACAAAAATATGGTCTATATACAATGGAATATTATTCTACCATAAAAGTAATGTTGTTCTTTTGGATAGGTGGTAAACAGATAAACCTTGAAAACATAATGTGAAGTTGAGTTTTATAGTATGTAAATTATACCTCAATAAAGCTGTTCAAAGAATTAGATAGTAATATAAGAATTTAGTAGAGATATAAAACTACATGACAAGTGAAGTATTATAAGATTAATGCTAATGATGGTTGAATGCTGATGGTACGCTAGTGATTTCCTAGCCTAGGTATTGAAGATGGGTAGAGTCTGAATGGGTGGAGAAACCGGGGATAAGCATGGGAGGCAGGGGAATATCCAGAAGGAAGGTCAAAGAGTTCAGTGCAAAAATCCAAGGCAGGCCTGGGGGGCAGAGCTAAACCAGTTTGACTGAACAGAGGGAACAAGTCGAGAGTGTCAGGAGCTCAAGAGGTAGTTTGGGGCCAGACGTTGGAGACTTTTAATTTTCAGACAGGAGGCTTGGAATTGGTCCACAAGGCAATGAGGAGCCATTGGAGGGAGGAGTGAAATGATGAAAGAGGTGTTTTGAGAAGGTTAATCTGGCAACAGTGTCCGGGAGGGAAGGGAGTAGGAGACGTATGGCAGGCGGGGATGTCAGTTAAGGAGGCTGCCACAGTAGTCCAGGCTCGAGATGATAAAGACCTGAACTGGGGTCATGGCAGTGTGCCACGTTAACTTGAAAAATGACACTAAGACCAAAAAATATCTTATATTTTCAAGTTTTATACGCTAACCCACTGAAATGAACTATTCTATGCAAGCTCTGATATACGACACCCTGAAAGACATTTTGGATGCAAAAAATGGAGGTAAGTAACCCATTGCTTTTGTTTCCTGATGATCGTGGATTCCAGATCCCCACCCATCCCTTGTTTTATTGTAAATGACAGCACCAAGTCCCGGGATCAGGTGGGATGGAGGCAAAGAGCCTGGAAAATTTAAAAGCATGGTCCGTTTAGGGCTGCCAAGCAGAAAAATAGACTGTGTGTCCGAAGATTGGTTTATGGTTTTGGTCAAGTCTAGTTCTTTCTGGAGGCTCAATTTCCATATCTCTAAAATAACACTAAGCAGGAGTAGGGATTTTTAAACCCTGTTCGATGTTGAGGAAGTGATTCAGGGGCTTTTCAGGTGATCTGGAGATCCAGCCTATGGAGATCTGGGACCCTAACCCATTCTTCAACCAAAACAGCTCTGATTTTATCTATTTCAGATTCTTGGCTTCATGTTACATTTCATTTGAAAAAAAAGGTTCTGGGGCTTTAAGTTTTAAAAGAACAACCAGGCTATAGGATCTTCTAAGTTCCTTCTAGCTTTAAAACTGACTACTCTGACCTTAATTTCTTTTATATTTTTTAGGGGAAATGACTTTCATAAAAATATTATTTAAAAATACATAATAGCCAACTCTTTCAAAAGATGCAAGGAATTCTTTTAAAGAAGTAAGAACTTTTAAGGGGTCTTATTCTCAGAATAGAATCTGAAAGTAATTTTATTTGAAGTGTCTAAAATTTTGGCTTAATTCTGTCTCTGAGGGATTCTGTGCAGTAACTGTAAGATTGAGCCCAGATAGTTGAGGATGAAAAACACCCATAGATCATTCAGGTCTTCCTTTCTCCAAGGGGAGTCTTGGGGGCGGGGGATGTGGAATGCGTGTTTCATCTCAGTCAGAGGGCCAAGGAAAGGGCTGTTGGGATGACAGGGCCGACTAGAGCCTCCACGAACACCCCCAGAGCTCATTTGTATGGCACCAGTTTGAGTTGAATCCTAGTGAAAAGGTGATGACTTCCTACCATTCCCAGGCCCTCCCCAATGTTTGGAATTTCCATTCATCAACTGAGATAACCCAGAACCTAAGGACATTCCATGGATAAGGGCTAAGTTGTCCTATTTCCCAAAGTGTAATTTCCTCTTCCTAGGAAGACTGGTAAAGCCTGAGGGAAGCCTAGGCCATGACCCTGAGTCCAGCCAGTCAAGGTAAGCACTTTCTTTTATTTCCTCTCCTCCTGACAATGAGCAGGGTGGAAGAGAATCATAACAATAAGAGGGCTAACTTTTACTAGGCACAAAGTAGTTTATATGCATCGTTTAACTGAAGCCTCCCAAGAACCACATGAGTGGATATTATTATCTCCAGTATTCAGATACAAAAACTGAGGCCTAGAAAGCTTAAGTAATGAGCCCAAGGTTATAGAGCCAGTGGGTGGCAGAGTCAGGATTAGAACCTAAGTTTGCCTATCTGTGAGTCTAACTACTTTTGTAATCTTTTTTTTTTAGAGAGAGAGAGAGAGCGTGTGCGTGTGTGCAAGCAATGGGGGAGGGGCAGGGGGAGAGAGAGAGAGAATCTTAAGCAAATTCCACGCCCAGTGCAGAGTTCAATGCGGGGCTCCATCTCACAACCCTGAGGTCACGATCTGAGCCAAAATCAAAATCAGATGCTTAACCAACTGAGCCAACCAGGAGCCCCTGTGAGTCTAACTCCTAAGCACACATGACACTGTTCTAAAGGTCTGTGATACTTAATGGGCCCCAGAGGACCTCAATTCAGCAGTCTCCTTTTCTTAATGCCTAATCACAAGGGTCCCTGCTTCAAATCTACAGGCCTAAAAGGATTTTTTCTGAATTCTCTGTGTCCCATGTGCTCAGAGGCCACAAACTCCAGGAACATGGGAGGACAATTATAATACACAAGCCCCTTCCTCAGCATCCCACTCATGGCAACCATCACCCATAGACTTAGTGGAAGGACACCTTTTACAATATGGCCCTGGGAGGAAGTCTTCATCCAGAGCCACTCACTTGGCAACTACATTAGTGCGGTCTCCTGCTCTGTTAGTTTCGTTATGATTATTCCCATATAATACCATACCCCAAATCAACATTCCATGGAAAAACTGGCACTAACATGTGCATGCACGCACGTGTGCACGCGCAAACACACACACACATGCTGATTTTACATGCTTTAATCTTTTATCCTGCTGAAAGAAAATTGTTTCCAAAATTTGAGAAAAATAATCATACCTACTTCTGTTCTGAGACACTTGGGGTGAGACACCACCAGAAGGCAATTTTCTTGCCAAATTATAAAACCTATGATGATGTAGGTTAACTCACCCCTGCAATGCCTTAGTAGACACCATCTGAGGGAACTCTACGTGAGTTGATAAGGGGCAAGAATTCTAAGAACTGAGGTTGAAAGAGGTGGCATCTTAATTTTCAGGGGCAGCTTTTCCCTCTGTGGAAGCAAGTGTCCCTGTGCTGGGTTTCAACCCACAGCAGCCTCATCCTGTTGTGTACATACAACATACACACATACAACCATACCAAGAAGGCCATGGGTTCAGCAAGGCCCGTTCTAACGGTTCAGTGCAAGAGAGGGCAGGGTCTTGAATCTGTTTCTGACACAAAGATTTTTACTCCAGGTCTGGCGATTCCGTTCTTGGCTAAATCTGCTTAGGAGGCAATACTTTTGGGGGGACTTCTTTATGGGAGACACACATGCCTATGAAGCTGGGGGAGTTGTACGCAATTCACAGCAGGAGTATAGGGGCTGAAAACCAGTGAGAGCTGGGTGTAAATGACTTAATTTATGCTAGTGCTCGAGTAGGAATTATTTAGAAAAGTAGGTTAGTTGGGGGTATATCCCTAACTTATGAGGCAAGTCAGGAATGGTGGATGCTGATGTAATCATCCCCCCAAATGCAAGCAACAGGGGAAATCAAGTTCTCTTGCTGGGAAGTTGTTAACGTCTTGGAGCCAGGAAACTGACAGTAAAGAGGCAGGATTTCCCTGGCCTTCTTTTCTTAATAAATCATGTTCCTTATTGTCCAGTAACTTGGAAGGGAATAACCAGAGAGGCTTTGCCCTTCCTGAGTAGAGACTAAAAACATCTGGGAGGAGGAGGTGCCGGGAGGTCGGGAAGGTGGGTGTGGGGATAAAGGTAGAACAACAGGGTCTTCTGAGAAGAATTCGGGGCCAGACAAGGCCTGATTTTGTTTCATGAGGAGCCCTGTTTACAATTCCATGCTTCTGATTGTTGAATAAGGGCTGGCTGCTTACCTCAGGTCCCTGCAGCCTAGTTAATAGCTAGTTACACGTTGTGGTATAACTGGTTACAAAAACACTGTTCCATAACGCTAGGAGGGTTAGTTCGTTCTGTTCTCATCTTCTGTTTGTGTAAGTTTGGGGTGCCTTCTTTTCCTCCTTAGGTCTCTTTCAGGATCTCCTTCTGAGGAACATACATACCTCCGTCCAGTCAGAGAGGAGCCACTCGCTGGGACAGTCATCCTTCTTGCAGGCTTGCTGGGAGGCCAGTTTCGAGGCTGAACAGAAGGTCTCAGGAAGCTCCAGGAAGCTGCCGTCAGCCATGCGCTGTTTGCAAAGAACTTCACGCTTCTGGATGCCCCCTCCGCAGGTCCTGGAACACTGGGGAAGGAAGAGAAAGTCATTTTAACCTAGGACAGTGGTATGTTTGCCTGCCAATCCTTATCTTAGTCTTGGCTGAGTAAAGAGTGGAAAAAACAACAGAAGAAGAAAAACCAAGAACCGGCCCAAAGGATTTTGCTCCCTTTTCCTGAAATGAATTTTGCAGCAAGATCTACACCCTCCAATCTTAATTTCAAGTATTTAACTAGAGCATTCAGGAATTTCAAGGGCCTTTAAATCATAGAAAGTTGTTCCTCAACTATGATTTGCAGCCCCCCAAGACAACTGGTTTAAAAGGTTAGTATAATAGGGTGTTAAACATATTTACGACCCAGTGAAAGTAATCTGTGCAGCTTCCAGAAGGAACAGGAGAGGGCTCCTGCCATCAGTGTAAATCTGCAAGAATTAATCTGCACGGAAGGCAGGCCTTTCTCTCTAAGTGTAAACATCCATTCTACTCTGTTGGAGGGACATTAGATGGAAGGCCTGGTTTCCCGGAAGAACTCCCCTGGAACACTTTTCTTGTAGGACTGGTGATTTCTCAGGGCAGTGGGAGGGAACTAGAGCCATTGGAATTTGGGATATAGGAAAATAGTCTTATGTCTGTGGTTTTCAGCGGGACCCCAGTCAAGCACATTGTTGACATGTAACTTAATAGTTACAGCCCCGTTGCACGAGGGGGAAGGGGGGTGCTCTCAGGCCCAGACTGTTGGCTGTTGTCCCATAGCCCCCTCCCTTGCAATAGCAAAGGAACCCTCAATTTTTAGTTGGGCACACGACTTCCCAGCATACAGACTATATTTGTCGATCTTCCCTGAAGGTGCACCTGGCCCTGTGACTCAGAGCTGGCCAATGAGATATACATGGCAGGGTGGTGTGTAATTTCAGGGAGATGACCCTAAAACGAGGGTGACATTCCCCCCTTCCCTTTCTCCTTCTTGCTGGTTGGAATGTGAACATGAGGCCTAAAATTTAACAGCCCCCTCCCCGCCCCCCACCCCGTCTTGGACAGTGATAGGTAAAGAGATGGAAGCAGCCTATCTTCCTGATTGTGAAGCCATCACATGGACCCTGGATGGTCTGGGCTTATATGAGCGAGAAATACTTTTTTTCTCTTATTTAAGCCATTGTGACTTTGGGTTTTCTGTCATCTTTAGTTGGATCTAACTTTTCGTCATTTTTAGATCAGCAACTGATGACTGCTCTCTGCTGGGAATACTTTACTGGCAACATTCTAGGGAGTGCTCTGCTTTCTTCCAGAATAGTCCTTTCGCTTCCACCTGCTACCCTTGGTCTCGCTGGGACATGAAGCCTGGTTATACAAACCTGAGAGTTTTTGCTGGAGGAGTGGCTCCTGCTGCAGCAGTGGCCTCTCAGAACTTGTGTGTGTGTGTTTTGGGGGGTGGGGGGGTCTGTGCTCAGTGGGCTGTACTTGGAACTGCAAGGGGGATTTGCGCTCACAGGTCAAGGTTAGGATGGTGATACACTGAGTATAGTCAGAATGCAGCTGTAGCCCAGCCGTCACCCTCTCTTAGTGGTCCCAACCCTGGATGCACTTTAAAATCATTTGGGAGCTTTTCAAAAGTACTGAAGCCTAGATGGATCCCATCTCAGATCCATTAAATCAGAAACTCTGGGAGGGGGTCGCCTGGGTGGCTCAGTCAGTTAAACGTCTGCCTTCGGCTCAGGTCATGATCCCAGGGTCCTGGGATCGAGTCTGCATCAGGCTCCCTGCTCAGTGGGGAGCCTGCTTCTCCCTCTGTCTCTGCTCCTTCTCCCTGCTCGTGCCCTCAATCTCTCTCTCAAATGGATAAATAAAATGTTAAAAAAAAAAAAAGAAAAGAAACTCTGGGAGGTGAGTCCCAGGCGTCAGATTTTAAAATTAAAAAATAATAACAAATCTCCCAAGTAATTCTGTACAACCAGGTTGAGAACCATCTCTCCAAATGAACCATCTCTCTACCCCTCCACCATTTCCAATGGGAATAAAATAAACATGAGGGGCGCGTACAACCCAGGGAAGCCTCTGTTAGAACCAGTGATTCTTCGGATCCCGCCCATGCAAACCTGCCCTTTGTTTGTAGTTGTGAGTGGCTGGAGGTCACAGAACTACTGGATAATGAAGTTAAAAAAGCTGTGAACTTTGTCTAGTTAGGGCTTTTAACCCCAGAGCCTTCTGACCAAACCAGTGGCGAGCAACCTTCATTTGGATTTAAAATTTTAGAAGTTTGGTTTGAAAATAACCTTACTGAATCCCAAAGGAAAAAAAATGTCTTTTCTTATGGCTAGATTCAACTACCTAACCACTGAATAAAAAGAAGGCTAATGGTAAAGGCAAAACCATCCAATGAGGTAGATCTTATCCCCACTTTACAGATAAAGAAGCTGAGGCTGGAGAGGAGAAGTGACTCAACGAAGGCCACACAGGGGCCGGAACTGGTTTACTTCCATTCTGTGCAACATTCACCCAGCTCCTACTGAGCACCTGCTCTGGGCTGGGAGTGGCAGACCCAGCTGGAGAACGAGCCCAAGCTCAGTTTCTCTTTCCTGTGGCTGTAGGAGCTGCTCTCCATTTGCCATGGGAGGGTATTCTGGGGCTGCTTCCTGCTGAGGGTCCCAGGCCTCCTAAGCACCAAGCCAGCCAGAGCCTGGTCTCACCGCCCCCCCCCCCGCCCCCCCCCCGCCCAGCTGGAGGGTCAGTGCTTTGCAATTCAATCCTCTGCCTCCACTCCCTGACTATCCCTGATGGGCAGGAGCAGGTTGATGATCCAGGTTGGGGACCAACGTTCTCAAATAGTTCATCTACACTGGGATGGCCCTGGAAATGTGTTCTCCCTAGACCCTTTGAACTCAGAGCCAAAAGGCTACATTTGAACCTGGCTTCTAGGCTGTGCCACCAAGCTGAGTGTGGAGGTAGACCGTAGGAGGTGGTCTGCGGCCAGTTGTTACCCATCACAGATCCAAACAGTTCCTTCCAAGGGCTTGTCTAGCATGTTGTTGAGCCTTAATTGAAGAAAAATCTAGAGCCTCAGAGCTAATGATTCAAGCTGTGAGTGCGCCAGGCCTTTGGCTTCTCTGGCTCATTTCAATGGCTCCCTGGCCTTTTCGTTGATTGCAGAAGCAAACCTTAATTTTAGTTCTCGTTTAGTAGCAGTTCAATAAAGTCTCAAAGGATTTTACTTCGGCAATGCACTTTGTACCCACACTGCCTAGCAGAGTGCCTTCTGCGAATGTAAATCCTCAATAAATATTTGTGGAATTGAAGTTGGTGGTTGGGGGAGATTTAAATTAGTGGCTAAGAGTTCCATTTACTTAAAGTATGCCTTCTTGTTATACAGACAGCTAAGGTTTTAAATTTGGTTTTATAGTCTTTTGTATGACTTCTTAGGTTCAGCCTTCCCTTATTTTTGTTGAATCCTCCCTTCCAACCACCCAGTTATTCTATCATCAGATTAGTTTTAACCTTTACCATTCAGCCCTTCTTTGGGACTCCTTTATAAATTATACAACTAACCATGTGGATTGCTAATTCCTAAAATTTGCCAAACTTGGGGACTGTGTTCTCCACAATTCTTTCCATTCTATGAATTATTAAAATTTTTCCATGAACTTAATGTAATTTTGTTCAAATTGTAACTGTCTGGAAAAAACAAAGTTTATGCTGGTGAGTCAAAAATTTCAGTCTTAAGCTCTGACCTCTCCCCTCTGCTTACTCAACATGACCACTTAAATGCAAACAGGCATCTTGACCTAAATATGTCCAAAATGGAACTTTTGATCTTGCCTTTCCATCCTTGCCCCAAATCTGCTCTCCTCTTAGTCTTCCCCATCTATTTGATGGTGCCATATCCAAGCCAGAAACGTAGGAAATGTCTTGAGAGTTTCCTTTTTCCCACCACCTCTTCGCTGACACTCAATCCATGAGCAAATACTTTCAGATGTCCCTCCAAAATAAATAAGCTTTACCTCCACAACAAATAAGAAATTAGGATATCATCATCTCTTGCTTGGACTACTACAGAGCTTCCTAACCAGTCTCTAGTTTTCTCAGTTCGGTCCTAGCAGGATATAGATGGGGTACTCAATTTGAAGACAGCCTCTCTCCTGATAGCCTGCTGAAAATGCCATTGGTTGAACACAACTAGAAGCCAGAGGGTAGAGTCTATATAGGTCAGCCTCCTGAGACACAGGTGGAGAAGGGAGAGCAGATCTACAAGAGCAACGGAAGATATTCAGCATATCTATAGTATATTCTCCACACAGTAGCAAGAATGATGTTTTCAAAGCATACATCGGATCATATAATTCCCATGCTTAACAGCCTTCAATGACTTTCCCTGGTGATTAGAATAAAATCCAAACTCTTGGAACCCTGGCCTGCAAAGCCCTACACGTTCTGGTCCCTGCCCTGAAAGAACTTTTGAGACTGTCTTACTCAAATTTTAACTTCATTCGTTCATTTGACAGAAATTTATTCAATACCAAGCATGGTTCTAGGTTCTTGGGTCTAGCACTGAACAAGCAGAACCTGACACACCTCTGCAATCTTATACAATTCTCCCCTTTCCCTGCTTATTTCAGCCACATTGGTTTGTGTGTGTGTGTGTGTGTGTGTGTGTGTGTGTGTGTGTGTGTGTTGTTTCTCCCACATGCCCAGCTTGTTTCTCCCACAGGATCTTTGCACTTGCTCTTCTCGCCACCTGGCCCACTCTCCTCTTACATCTTCTCATGGCTGAGTGTTTCTAATTAGGTTTAATTCCATTCTTACCTGCTTGGAGAACCCATCCTTAAACTCCTAGGCTAGGGTAGCCAAAGTAGTCTCTATTCTATTAGCCTCCTTTTGTTTATTTATTATTTTTTATCTTTAAATAGCTCTTTTAAATAGCTCTCATCCCTCTGGAAATTATCATCCATTATCCTGTTAACTCTATGAAGAAAGGGATTTTGGTTCTTTCATTGCTCATATTAGTGTTTGAGAATTGCATTCAAAAGTTTCCCCCAGTGTGATAGTGTTACATCTCAAATGAGAGACCTTAGGATTGGATGTCTCCATCTCTAGTTTTCTTCCACACCTTCTCTAATTTTTTTCTTTTAAAATTAATGATTTTTTTTCCTAGTAAAAAAGTGATCAGGGTATGAGCTAAACAGTAGCTCATTTTATAACTGATGCTGGAGGAATACGACATTTAGGTATGGTGTATAGTACATCTACACTGTAGTGGAAGTGCAGTGTATTTTTCTTTGAGAGAAGTACTAGCTGATTCATAAAATCGTTATCCCCCTAAACCTCAAAATTACATCAAACCACTTTTCTTCTAATCCTTTGATTATAACTCACAATCAAATTCCCCATGGGTCCTGTTGAGTCTGTGAGGCATAAAGAACATGCTCTTAAAGTTTCTGTTACCTGGTGACTGACGTTTTAGGCACTTCACTAGTGATGTTGGATTTGTAGGACTACAGATCTCTTCAATGCTTGATGGCCAAAGTTTTCTTTTTCTAAATATCTAAGAAGGCACATGGGCTTCCATTCAACTTCAGTAAATGCTCCCCAAACAAGGAGCTGCATAAGAAGAGTTCTCTAATCTAAGCTGCTCAGGTAGCACTTCTTAGTGAATGTGGCAATAAGGAAAAATGCAGATTAATTTTCTCTCTCTTTCAAACTGAGGAAATAGATGAAGAAAGTCATTGGTCTTTTTAAAGGGTGGCGATGTAATAAAATTGTGCTATAGAGGGTGACCATTCATGAAACATAACCTGGTCGGGTTATCCCTTGGCAGATAGGACCTGATTTAAGGGACAGACCCTCAGGGGATTCCCCTCAGTGCCGTGCACAAGTCTGTAACCTTATGGTGACAAAGAAGCTACAACAAAATGAAGAAAATCAGCTTATTGTTTGGGAATTTGATCTACAGAGAAAACTTGTGGGAAGTTCTTAGCACCCAGGGGGTAAGGTTCAGACTCGTGAGAATGCCCCGGAGAGCGCTCACACTGGAACCCATGCTGAGCTGCCAAGCCACTGTTGCTTGCTGGCTTGCCATGGGGACAACATGCCCTTCTCTAGGCACACAGATGCCTTCTCTGCTCAGACCTTTGATCACCTTGTTCACTCTGTGAGCAGTGCCCTTTGCCTCTTTGCCTATCTAGAAACTTTTAAGACGCCTTTGAAGGCCCCATTCAAAGGCTCAAAGAATGAGTCACCACCCACCCTGCCTTAACCTGGAAGGGTACTGCGTGTTTCCTATAAGAGCTAGTTGTTTATGTGCCTGCAAACCAACCCCCCCCCCCCGCCCCGCCTCCCTGCATGCACACAGGATTATGCATCTTTTGACGAAAGGGAATGCACGCCTCTTTCTATTCCCCAGTGTCTAGTGTAGCATCTGGCAAAGAGCGTGCACTTCATAAATGTTTGTTGAATTGATGATTGGATGAACAAAAGATCCCCAAATCCAGATGTTTAAAAGACGTGACACAAACAACCAGCTGATGGGCTGAACATCCACCTTTTATCGAGCTGTTTTACCATTACCAGAAGCTGCTTCTAAGGAAGTCAGCAGTGGGTTTTAGCCAGACACTGCACGTGCTCTGTTGGGTGCTGTGACCCTCCAGGTACGGTAGACAACCCTCTAGCTAAGCGAATACTGTCAGGGAGCTGGCTCTTCAACACTTGTCTCAGCCTTGCTCAGAAAGTTCCCTTGGTGTGTTTACATTGCTGAAACGGTGTTTTTAGAAATTTTTAAAAACCATAGATAAAATTTCAAATTAATAAAGCTTCCAAAGTCTGTGACAACTCTGTGAACATGTTGAGATTACCTGACGAGGCTGATAGTTCTGAAGTGAGAAGCAGCATGCAAAGAAGAAAATTTTAAAAAGAGAACAGCAAGAGAAATTTAATAAAACTAAATGAAAAATGTTTGCCTTTATGAACCATTTAAAATGATATTGTGGTATGAAGAGGCAGATCTCTAGTAAGGGGTATTATTTTTAAATATGGGCCATAAATAGAATAAATCACAAAAAATATTATTTATGTTGCTTATCTTCGCTGCCATACATGTTTCATGATATAAGGTCATAGATTCATTAGTTTTATAAGAAAGTAAAACATATACAATAAGGGGAGCACTTAAAAGTTATGTTTCTTTTTTTATGATTCATTTATCTTGAGGGGGGAGGGGCAGAGAGAGAGGGAATCAGATTCCGTGCTGAGTGTGGGGCCCCACTCGGGGCTTGATCTCATGACCCTGAGATCATGACCTGAGCCGAACCATGAGTTGGATGCTTAACCGACTGAGCCACCCAGGTGCCCCTAAAAGTTATGTTTCTATACAAAATACAGTGGCCTAAGTGTCTTGTATTTTTAAAGATTTTCCCATGATCAGCATACTAATAAATTCGCCTGTATTGACCCCTTTGGTTTCATCTTGGTAGCTTCATTTACTGAGGGCTGAGTTCATATCTTTGGTCCCTCAAGTCACATTATTGAGCCCAATACAAAGTGACATTTATGTACTTTCTAAAGTCAACTTTCTAGTTTCAACATAAGATGCTCTGCTTGCAGTTTCTAACTCATTACATTCCTTTCTTCATTCACTCATTCATTCTTTCATCAAACACTTAGTAAGTACTTGCTGAGTGCCAGGCGCCCTATTAGGTGCTGGGGGTTTAAGATGACTATAAACTGGTTACTAATCCTCACGTAATTGCAGTCCAGTGAGGGGTTAAAATTATTATCAAATGTGATCAGCTTTACTAAAGAAGGAATACAGAGGAGAGGCAACTAAGTCTTTATAGAAAATCAGGGAAGGCTCTACGGAGGAGGGGACCCATGAGGGTTGGCCAGGGAGATGAGGAGTCCTGGCAGAGTCACAATACGTGTGCACAGGGTGTGAAGGAACATGGCATCTCTGAGGAGACCTCAGAAGGGAGAGCACAGAGTTCATGGGGAAGTTGCAGTCAGAAAATGAGATTAAGAAGCAGGGTGAGGGGCAAACTGAAGGGCCTTGGGCATATCTGGACAAAATCTCAAACGCATAGGGTGTCATTAAGGATTTTAAAGTAGGGGGTAACATGATCCAGTTTGTAGAAAATGATTCAACGAAGGCTGATGGGTTCTAGGGAGTACTACCCTGTGAGATATTAATAGGTATACCATGGAGAAAAGGTTTCCTGGTCCAGTGAATCTAAATAACACTCCATACTATCTATTTGGGGGCCCTCAGCACACGTTAATATTTTAAAGGCTCAACAGAGGGCATGTAGTAAATAACCACTGATCCCAAGTTGGGGCACAATGGATGAGAAATAAGACAACGCAGGGATACCAAGGAAAAGGCTGTTTGTAATGGTTTAGTTCATTGTGAGGACTGGAACCAAGGCAAGGGGCTAGAGAATATGCTAGAAGGTGGTGTGGCCCAGGAGGGAAGACTGGGTCTGCTGGCAAAGGTGGTGGGTAGCTGTGTTTTTGAGCTTGGTGTTAGGCCTTTGGAATTCGAGGTAACTTGGTGATATGCACGACTGAGAGGATCAAAAGACAGTTGGAGAGACAGTGGCTGGTATACAACAGAGGCCAAACTGAGCCACAGTGAATTAGGGCTCAGAGAAATAAAGAAAATGAGGACTGGAATCTGGCTCAAAATGATTAAATGAGGACAAAATTTCTACCCCAACCATTTTGTGGATTAGCATTGCCTGGAAGTACAGTGTATCTTCTGGGTTTAATATTCCTGTTACTATATGAAGCATGGGACTGCACACCCACTAAAATCCAGGGCAATTATTACAAAGAACGTTCTGCTAATAAATAAATACAAGTAAAAACACTGCACATGTGAAATTTTACTTCTAATCTCTGTTTTGCTTACATTTATTGTTAGTTCTAAAGGATCAAGTGTCCATTTTCTTATAAAACAACTACTAAAAATGAGATAAAAACATCCTAATAGGCTTTTTTCCCCTTCCCTGGATACAACACGTTAAATAAGCATGGTTTCTAAATTGTGAGGATTTATATTTTAGTCACTGGAATATAACAAAACTGATGACTCAATTGATTCTTTCTGCCAGTCTTCAGCCCTCAAATCCAGACCAAAGTCATTCTTTTCTGTGTGTGTGTGTTTTAATCTAAAAAATGAAAAAAATGAATTCTCATGCATTTGTAGTTGTCATTAAAATTCCTCTTTTTTCTTCATATTACCAGCAGGGACTCTTCTTGCATATACCTTTTTATACAGCTACACTATAGACATTTTGTATTGTAACCCTGATTTAAAAAAAATTCTATATGGAAATGGCCACATAATCACAGTTCTAAGCAAGGGAGAAAACAGGGGCCGGGGTGATTGTTTCAGTCTCTGCACAGATGTGTGCAATATGTGTGTACAGTTGGGTGGACACAATCCTAATCATAAAACATGCGTAATACAGAGAAATATAAATGATGCTTCAGAGTGTCCTCCCTAATTCATTTCAGTTAACCCTTTGAGCATCTATCTCTTTTCCTCTCATTTCTCTTTTCAATTTATTTTTTAGAATAAAAATTAATAAAGGTTGATGCATACGAAGCTCACAGAGAGTGGTGAGCAGAGTGATAGTAGAAGGCAGATTTTAATCTCAAGGATCTTGTGCCAATAGAGATTAATGCTTAGTCAGCCCATAATCTAAGTACAGACTATAGTAGGCTGAGCAGTGATATCTGTGTCCTAATCTCTGGAACCTGTGAAAATGTTATTTTACATGGTAAAAGCGACTTAGCAGATGTGATTAAGCATCTTGAGATGGGGAGATTGCCTGGATTATCCAGGTGGGCTCAGTGTCATCATAATGATCCTTGTAAGAGGGAAGAAGGAGGGCAGAGTCAGAGAGAAAGGACAGAATCAGAGGTTGGAGTGAAGCGCTTTGGAGATGGAAGAAGGGGCCGTGAGCCAAGGAAGCGAGCAGCCTCTAGAAGCTGGAAGAGGCAAGGTAATGGATTCGCCCCTAGAGCCTCCCGAAGGAACGTGGGCCTGCCAACCCCTTGATTGTAGCCAAGTAAAACTGATTTCAGACTTCTGACCTCCAGAGCTATAAGATAGTAAATTCACATTGTCGTAAGCCACTAAATGTGTGGTAATTTGTTATAGCAGCAATAGGAAACACGCAGAGATTAACTGCCCTGGATAAGGCAACAAATAGTGACTTTTATGTAAACTGCTGACTTTCGGGCTGGTGTCAGATTTCCTCACAATTTAATACTTTGGAGTAAATGGTAAAGAGGTCTCGGGAAAGCTGAATTGCATAGCGGAATAGAGAATGGGTTTTGAAGCCTCCAAGCCCCCTTTGCTTTGATTGGCTATGTGACCCGGGACAAGGACAACCTCTCTGAGCCTCCTTTCCTTGCAGGGTTGCTGTGGGGATTAGAAGAGAAAATGTGAGAACAGTAGAAAGAGTTCTGCTACATGAAGTTGGAATTCATGCTAACTTCACAGTGCTCTACGTCCCTCATCCATGGAATGGGAGGACAGTAGTAATGGTCACGTAGGATAGTGAGGGTTGAATGAGTTAAATCTGTAAAGTGCCTAGAACTGTGCTTGAAACATAGTAAGTGCTGCTCTTATTAAAAAGAGAAGGTCCTGAAATGGGGCAAGTGCTCAACAAATAGACTGGCAGACTTGTCATGCAACTTTCCAGCACTAAGCTCTATGCTTTACATACCTGCTCTAAGTGTTATGGGGTCTCACTGAGACTTGGTCTCTGTCTCATTGACCTTATGGTTTAACTCAGAAGTTACAGGAAAGTGCCCATCCAGGTAAGGTAGTATGTGACTGGTCAATGAGCAGCACTGACCATGAACATCCTGTGGCTTCAGTGCAGGAGGATAGCGGAAGAGTCCTGGTAGAGGAGGTGGGACTCCTGCCCAGTTGGACAAGCAGAGGGGAGGGGAACTGCCTGTGGGCAGGGAGAAGCATGGGCAGACAGGAATGTACATGCAGGGGTGGGAGAAGCGTGGCGGGAGATGGGCAGGAGCAGATGTGCAGAGGGATGAAGGCCCGACTAAGCCATCTGGCTTTACTGTATGGCAATGGAATGTCCCTGAAAAATGTCCTAGCCGAATACCATCATGATCAAAGTGTCTTGGATGGACTTATGACATATATCACAGTGGTTCTCAATCACGGTGCTGTACCACACCAGTGGGATATGATCCCTAGTGAGGTGTATATAAAATAACACATAGCCAGCACCAAAGATGATGATGATGATGATGAGCGTGTTTAACCAATTAGAGAAGATTCAGGATACCTATGCACTAAATATGGGTTTCAAAAGCCAACTAAACACAAACCAACAAGGTATTTAAGCTACACTGATAAAGGTAAATGAGTCATTCACACAAGACCAGAGATAAAAACCAAGGGATGCAGTATTAAGTTGTTGAACTGAAATAAAGAAGGCCCCCTAAGCCAAAGCTAGAATTTGATTTTTGTTTCATTTCTACTTGTTTCTAAAATAAAATTTTAACATATGTACCCAGACTGCACACTAGTCCTCTCCAGACCTGCAGAATGGGTAACTGTTGGCTACTTGCCAGCTGTCAGGCAAATGCTCTATAAAAGACAAGGGAGGTTGCATTTCTACCTGGCAAATGACAATTCATGTGGTTGTGCTTTTTTTTCTTCCAGGAAGAAAAGTGTACACATGAAGTCAGTGGTAGCCCCGTGTTCAAAGGGCAAGGAGAAGGAGTTACTCCCCTCAAAAGCCAATGTTCGTCACGGTACTATGTCGTCTTTCAATGAAGCATTTGACACCACATCTACTTTTCTTTCATCTGAAGAAAGACTTAAGGTGGGTGTTGAAGGATTAGAGACCTCAGCACTATCCTCTAGTAGATCCAGATAGAAAAGAGCATATGAGTGCACAGCAGGTTCCCTTGTGCTAAGAAGGACCAGGGAACCAGAGGGCTAATCAGGCAAATGGACAGTCAATAGCTGGTGTCTTTTACTAAGGGGGGGTCCTAAGACAACAGCCAATTAGCTTGGAGCCCCCCAAGTTACTCCTGACTTATGTCACCATATGGCATAAACAATGACTTCCTTTCCTTTAACAAGTGGTTGATATTAGCTGCTTTTATCAAACAAAGCTTAACTAAAAATGTAGTATTCTAGGAAATTATGTAAGAAGAATAGTCTGTTGTTTTGTCTAGGTTTAGAAAGATTCCTAAAAATGACCAAGGATTCTTAAAACAGACCCTACACACCACATGCCTAACAGGGTTTTTCTCTAGAGGATAGAATCACTTTCTATGTTCTTTATTTCTTATTGAATATATTTCACAATGACTATGTATTACGTATAAAGAAGATACTTTTAAAAAAAGATCTTAAGAAGGCGTAGTTAGTAGCTCATTGGATGAACTTCAAAGGGCTGTTTACTATTAGTTTCCTGATCTGAAAAATGAACTTAAATCTGACTCAACCTCAAAGGCCTCTCCCTAATGGAAGGAAGGAAAAAAAAATTTCAAAACAAATTTGTGTCTTAACAGGCCTAGGAGATGGAAAATGGAAGAATAATTGACTTTTTGGAAATCTGTATTAAATGGGGACATTGGGCATGGGGGTGGTGGCGGTGGTGGTGGCAATAGACCAAAAAAGGTCCTGTATATGCATGTGCTCTAAAAAGTGAGGAAAAAAAAAAGTCATAGGTCACTGCCATTATTCAGCAACATGAGTGGCTATTACAAAGAGGCTGGGGGGCGGGTCTCCCTGGGTGGCTCAGTTGGTTGAGCGTCCCACTCTTGGTTTCAGCTCAGGTCATGATCTTGAGATTGTGAGATCGAGCCCTGCATCAGTCTCTGTGCTCAGCAGAGAGTCTGCTTCAGATTCTCTCTCCCTCTCCCTTCTCCTCTGCCCCTCTCCCCGCTCTCGCATGCTCTCTCTCTCTCTCAAATGAATGAATGAATGAATGAAATCTTAAAAAAAAAAAGAGGTTGGTGTTTCATTGAGTTTCACTGCTAGGTCAATATTAGAACCCATAACCATAAGACATTATATAATATATAAAGTCAGAATTTTCAGGGCATGTGGGGCAGTATTCTTGATCTAGTCATTCATTTTGTCATTCAATAAACATTTTATCCAGAACTTACTATGTACCTAATAGAGACATGCATTAATAATCTGATGACTTAATACAGCAATGGAGGTTGATTTGGGTTGATTCCCGGTCTTGTCTTAGGGTTGGCATTAGTTAGTGGTGCAGTTTGAGGTCATGGATTTATTTTAGTTAAAGCTAACAGTATAAATATACTAGAACCAGGAGACCTGGGGTCTCAACCAGGCTTTATGATCTTGGCAAGGCCATATCTAGGCCATAGTTACATCGTGTGTAAAACAAGGGGACTCATATATAATCCCTGATGGCTCTTTAGGCCATAGTAGTCTGCAACAATGAGGTATAGGGGAAAGGATCACATAAAACTGGGTTGATGGCCAACCCTAAGTTTGCTACCTGTATGAGCCTCAGGTCTCTTAAACCTAAAATGAAGATAATACAACCGACTTTTCACTGATTGTTGTGAGGAGTAACTTCAGTTAGGTGTGTAATAATATTTCTTCTTCTTTTTTTAACAGAACGCTGGTACATAGGCATTCAAAATATATAACATCCTCTTGATTTCCACAAACTATCACATAGTAGCATGGTATTTATGAGCTTAGCCACATATATATTTAAGCTCTAAAAGGAAATAGTCAATATCTTTTTCCAGATGCTTTATATTTTAGAGTTTTGCTCACTGATTACTCTTTGATTCATTGAGTGCTTTACTAAATCCTAGTCCCAAGATGAGCAGAGAGAAGGAAGGGGCTCTGCGAAGTGATAGTGGAAAAGCATCCTTTGAGGCATGGCAGTCTAGAAACGGCAGCCCCCTCTCAGCACTAAGGCAAGGGCGTGTAAGCTGCTGTGCTCTCTCCTCAGTTGGATAACCATATAATTTATCATTTTAGTTGGGACACTTAAAAAAATTTTTTTAAGATTTATTTATTTTTAGAGAAAGAGCAAGAGTGAGTGGGGGCAGGGGCAGAGGGAGAGAATATTTAAGCAGACTCTCCACTGAGTGTGGAGCCTGACGTGGGGCTTGACAGGGGGCTCAATCCCATGACCCATGAGATCATGACCTGAGCTGAAACCAAGAGTTGGACACCTAAATGACTGAGCTACCCAGGTGCCCCAATTGGGATAATTTTGAGAGTGAAAAACTGTTTTAGTAAAACTGGGATAAGCTGGGATGCATGTCCCTCTCACCTTTCAGGCTTACTTTTTGTGACCATTGTTGTCAATTTATAGGTACCTCTGATAGCCTCATGGAGAAGAAATGAAAAATAAGGTTCTATCCAAATAATCTAAAATTTCTCTCTGTTTTTTGAAGGCATGGAAAAAATTACTTAACTGAAGTTTGATAAATACATATTAATTTTAGATAGAATATTATGATAAGATAGTTGTGTTTGTATTATTATTATGTATGCTCTTGAGGGGGGTCAGTGAAGTTTTTCTGTGAAAGGACAGAGTAAATATCTTAGGTATTGCAGGCTAAATGGTCTCTGTCATAACCATGTAGTTCTGCCCCTCCAGGGCAAAAGCAGCCATGGCCAATACATCAAAGAATGGGCATGGCTGTGTTCAAATAAAATTTCATTTATAATAACTGCTTGTGAGATGGATCTGGCTTTGGGCTGCAGTTTGTCAACCCCTGCTTTAAAACAATAGTTCCTAGACTGTTGGAATTCATAGGACCAGGAAAAATTTAAAAATTCTGGAAGTGATTTGACTTCTAATCTGTTATTTTGGCAAGTAATTATATTTAAAAGAAAAAAAAAAGAAAAGTCATTGCCTAGCACCTTGGCCTCTTAGGATTTTAAAACAGCAAAAAACTTTTAGAAAGGGCACAGATTCAGAGCAAATTTAGCTTTGTGGAAAACCAACTACATTGTCCTTATTTTTAAAAAATGTTTTCTTAGTTTGGTAAAAACTTTGTTATGAATATACTCGGTTTAACAGATGGGTCTTGAATTGCTTTGGGAGGACTCTGGTGTGGAACCATAGACAGAGCACAGTATTTATAATGAAAATATCTGGATTTGAATAAGGTTGAGAGAGTACTAAGAAGGGAGGGAGGAACAGACCTTGGACATTCCTTTCACGGGACAAAACTCCTTGAAGAGAGTGTCCCTTGCCCTGAATCAGAGTTGTATACACAAACTCTAGTATCGAGTAACTCCAGGACTCACCGGTTGCCACTGTGCAGGGTACCAGGCAGGGGGGCAGTTGAAGCGGTTACAAGCTTGCACCGTGCTGGGCTTGGGCTGACGGCACAGTTCATCGGCCAGGATTACGGTTTCATTCATCTCTCTGGAAAGGAGGTGGGAGCAGAAGACATCTCTGGTCTGCAGGCCAACCCCACAGGTGAGACTGCATGGACTCCACTTGCCAATTTCCCACCTGGGAAGAAATCAGAGAGGACGAGGACATCCTTAGTACCTGTGTAGAGAACATCATGACATCAAGTGTTGCCAATAGAGTAAAAACACATACCTGGGAATGTGGGAATTTCCAGCACAAGATTGGCTAGGAATTCTACCCCAAGCCTAGAATGCATCCTCTCCTACATGCTCTAGAATTCATTTTGAATAAACAAAGAGGGTGATAAAATGGAATGTCCATTTTTACCCACAAAATCACCAAGAATGGTCACAACCATGTCTATTTGGATGAAATATACAAACTTCATCAAAATAAGGCTACTGGTATGCTAGATATAACACAGGTTTGAGTGCAGAAAGGCTTTGGGCACTAGGTATTGAACAGCCTTTCTGCTAATCTGTCTAGTCCCCATTCTTAGCAAGACTGAAGAATTTGTGCTTGTTTTTCTTTGGCTTCAAAGTGAAAGGTCATTGGCTCCAACTTCCTTCAAACTTCCAACATAGCATAGAAATGTCTCTGTCTTATGTATAAATATCATCACTGCTTGGGACTGGAGAATGTAACAAAAGTAAAGGTTGCTAAATAGATCAGTCTTCTTGAGGGGAAATAAATGGAGAGAATGGCTCATTATCTGGAAGTAGAAGTCAAATACACACAGAGGAGTTGAGTGCATAATTGGCCATTCCGAATGGCCAAGTCTTGAGAAGTACATTTACAGTGAGCTGAAGGCCTATAAAAACAATCCTACTCCATTTCCCTGTTGATGCAGCCTCCAAAATGGGAATGATAAGGAAAAAGCTGAGTTGCTTGGGCTTGGAGTAAGAAGCGTTCTTTAATCATCAGTTTTGGAAAGTTCTATTTACAATATGAGGCACAAAAATTCTACAAACAGAAGTTAGCCAAGAAAAGCATGGCAAGTAGATCCTTCAGTAGCTAGCCTTGAAAACTGGCTTAAAAATCTTTGGCCTTCACGTTTTTCATCAGACTGCAAAACAGAGTACATACTCTCTCATTCTCTTTCTGCTACTCTGATATGTAACTACCTTACAAACCCCTATTTCCACTGCCTCCTTTCATCTATCCTGTGTTTAAGTCATATGTGTAGCAGACAATTTCATTATTCTCAACTCACGCCCCCTGGTTCTCCAGCTCTGTCTTTACTCAAGCTGTTACTCTGAATTTGGAATACGTTTTGTCCTTTCCTTGCCCATCCTTCAAAATGTCTTTATTTCTGTGTATCCCAGTTTGGTCCATGTTCAAAAGATGTGTACCTGCTTCTAGATAGTTAATGTACATGGTTAATAATTTCTTGATAAATGAGCAAATGGAAGGGACCTACCAGCACAGTGGGTGCTTTACACCCATTTAATTACCTCCAGAACAACATGAGATAGACTCTACTGATTTCTCTCATTTTATAATTGAGGAAATCTGAAAATCTAGGAGGTTGACTTGCCCAAAACCCATAATTAGTAAGTTGCGAATTCAGGATTCAGACTTGGGTGTGTTTGGCTTCAAAGCCTTAGTCTATTCTATTGTACCACGCTGTCTCCAGGAAAACTGTCCTATAAACATTCACAAAATTTTAAATCAATAGAAGAGGAGAGGCTGAATTGAATATGTATTTCTTTTAGATCGATCCTTGTGCGAATTTCTATAAATTTATTTTTAGATCCCTAGTTTGGGTAAATTCCTAGCTTTAAAATGTTGTGTTTTAAAATATATCCACACATTCTTTGCCACCTCTCCCTTCTAAAGATGAAGCCTTGAGTCTGGGCTGAACTTAGTGGCTCATTTGTAATGAATAGGATGAGGCAGAAGTGAGGGTATGTGACCTCTAAGGCTAAATCATAAAAAGGATATATTTTCATTTGGCTCTTTCTTTGCTCACTCTGGGGGAAGCCAGCTGTCATGTCATGAGCACACTCACTCAGTCTTCAGGAAAGTCCACATGCAAAGGAACTGAAGCTGTTCACCAACAGTTGGCACCAACTCGCCAGTCATGTGACTGAGCTACCTTGCAAGCCGATCCGCTGGACCCAGTCTAGCCTTCAGATGATAGCACCCTCATGAGAGACCTTGAGGCAGAATTGCCTTTCCAAGGCGTTCCCAGATTCCTCACTCATTAAATGGTGAGAGGTAAAAAACATTTATTTCTGTTGTAAGCTACTAGGATTTGGGGAAATTTGTTGTGCAACAATAGACAACTAATACAGCATACCCCTCCACTCCAATCATGCATGTGTTCATCAAAAGACATATATAAGGGGGCGCCTGGGTGGCTCAGTCGGTTAAGCGTCTGCCTTTGGCTCAGGTCATGATCCCAGGGTTCTGGGATCGAGTCCCACATCGGGCTCCCTGCTCAGGGGGAGCCTGCTTCTCTCTCTCCTCCCTGCTCATGCTCTCTTCTCACTATCTCTGTCTGTCTCTCTCTCAAAAAAAAAAAAAAAAGACATATATAAGAATATTAAAAGCAGCACTACTGATAATAGCCCAGATGGGGAACAATCCAATGTCCATAAATAGTTGAGTGGATAAAAAATTATGATATAGTCATACAAGAACACTGAACAGTGAGAATAAACTATAACAAGCAACACAGATGAATCTCACAAACATAAAATTGAGGAAAGAAAGCCACAAAAGCAAAAATTCATACTGTGCTCTCATTTATATAAAGTTCAAAACCCAAAACTAATCTATGATGTTAGAAATTGGGTTGGGGGTTACCCTTGGTGGGCAGTAACTAGAAAAGGGGGGCTGGGGGAGGAATTCTGGGATGTTATCTTGATCTGGATCCATTTTGTGAAAAATCATCAAGACATACAATGTAGGATTTGTGCACTTTTCTCTATGTTTGTTATGCTTCAAAAAGGGGTGTTCCCCCCCCCCACTTTTAAGTGAAATGTTAAAATGTGGCTGTGAAACAAAATCCAACAACCATGCTCAATGCTGGTGACCACAATGTGTGTGTCTCATAAAGGAGCTGCCTACACAGTGAATGTTGTCCAAGGTTGAAACCTGTCATATTACAGGCTCTCCACTTCCACTGCCCCCATTCCTGCCTCCACCTCTGGCAGAAATTCAGTCACTGGGACCTTGAAGCAGAGGCATTTTGGCAGCCATGAGGTCACTTCAACACTGTTCGTCAAACTCACAAAATAGACATATCTGCTTACCCATGATAAAACCACATTGCATTCCCAAGGGAGGAGGTCAGCAGAAGCTATCTGTGTATTAAGTACTTTGCTGATTGAAAGTATCTGAATCAACTTAGGCCAAAAGGAAAAAAAAAAAGGGAAAGCAGACTCCCCTCCTCCCCCCTGCCCCCCATTTCTCTGCAGACGGGCTACATTTGTGAGCCTTGGGTCTGGCTGGCTGCTGATAGAACCTTCCTGCATTCTGTGCTTTTGGCTGTTTCTTGAGGGAGTGCAACAGGCCAGGAGGGAGGAGAAAGCCTGGGGGCAGGATTGGCTGGCTCGCAGCCTGTGAGGCACTTAGAGGCCTTTCCTGGGATTCTGGGGCCTGGCTTTCCCACAAGCCCAGTGATGGGAGGGGACAGGAGCTCAGAGGATGAGGGCGTTAGTGCTTTCCCCTCTACTTTGCCTGTTTCACTTTTACTCATCTTTATGTCTTCATTGACAATGGTACTTCCTCAGGGATGAAGCCCTCAGCTTGGTAAAATTCGCCTATTATATAGTCTCACTAATACCTCCCCCTTTGGAAATTTTCAACACGTAATAAAATTACTGTGGTAAGAACACAACATAAGATACCCTCTTAACAAAATTTTAAGTGTACAATATAGTATTGTTGACTCTAGGTACAAAGAGCTCTAGAACTTACTCATCTTGCTTAACTGGAACTTTGTGCCTATTGATGAGTAACTCCTCATTTCCCCCTCCCTCTAGCCCCTGGCAAGCACCATCTATTCTTTGATTCTATGAATTTGATTGTTTCAGATATCTCATATAAGTGGAATCATGCAGCATTTGTTCTTGTGTAACTGGCTTATTTCTCTTAGCATAATGTTCCTGAGGTTCATCCACATTGTCACACATTGCAGACTTCTTTTTTAAGGCTCGATAGCCTTATGTATACACCACATTTTCTTTATCCATTCATCTGCTGAAGGACATTTAGCTTATGTCCACATACTGGCTATCGTGAATAGTGCTGCAGTGAACATGGGAGTGCTAATATCTCTTTGAGATCCTGACTTCAGTTCTTTTAGATAAATGCCCAGAAGTGGGATTACTGGATTTTATGGCAGTTCTATTTTTAATGTTTTGAGGAACCTCCATGCTGCTGCTTTCTACAGTGGCTGCACCAGTTTGCATTCCCACCAACAGTGCACAAGGGTTCCAATTTCTCCACGTCCTTGCCAACACTGTGGTCTTTTGCTTTATTGATGATAGCCATCCAGACCAGTATGAGGGGATTATCTCACTGTGGTTTTGATTTGCATTTTCTTTTATTATTTTTTATTTTTAAATTTTATTTATTTATTTATTTGGAGAGAAAGAGAGAGAGAGCAGGTGGGGAGGGGCAGAGGGAGAAAATCTCAAGCAGGCTTTGCCCAGTGCACAGCTTGATGTGGGGCTCAATCTCATGACCCCAAGATCATGACCTGAGCCAAAATCGAGAGGCGGATGCTCAACCACTAAGCCACCCAGACACCCCTGATTTGCATTTTCTGATGATTAGTGATGTGGAGAATTTTCTATATACAGTTGGCCATTGGTAGTCTTTTTTGGAGAAATGTCTTGCAAGTCTTTAGCCCATTTTTAAATCGGGTTATTAGATTTTTTGTTGTTGTTGTTATTGAGTTGTAGAAGTTCCTCCTATGTTATGCAGATAAGGTCTTTATCAGAAATATGGTTTGCAATTTTTTTCTCCCTGCTACTCTGTTGAGTGTTTTCTTTGCTGTGCTCAATGAACCTGTAATCTGACTACCCTGCTCCACTGTTACCTTGATGAAAGCATGGGTCAATGTTTATTTTGGCTTAGCACTAGTTATGGGTTCAAGTGTATCCCCCTAAAAGGTATGTTGGAGTCCTAACCCCCAATAACTCAGAATGTGACTTTATTTGGAATGGGGTTATTACAGATATAATCACTTAAGGTGAAATCATACTAGAGTAGGGTGGGCTTTTAATCCAGTATGAATGGTGTTCTTGTAAGAAAGGAGAGGACTCAGGGAGAATGTCATGTAATGACAGGGACAGAGATTGCAGTGATGCATCTACAAGCCAAGGGATGTCAAGGATTGCCGGCAGACACCAGAAGCTAGAAGAGGCAAGGAAGGATTTGCCCTCATAGGTTTCAGAAGGAGCATGGCCCTGCTGACATCTTCATGTCTGCCTCCAGAACTGTGAGAGAATGCATTTCTATTGTTTTGTGTCACCCTGTTTGTGGTACTGTGTTATGGCACCCCTGGGAAACTAGTACATCACTGTAACCTCCATACCTAGAGTGGTGCCTAGAACATAGATGCTTGGTAAGTACGAGGTAACGCAAACTGAGTAGAATCCCAGTGAACTGGGTGTGCACCTTTGGTTTAGACACTTGGCTGGTCAACCATTTCAGCTATGATCACTGAGCAACCGCCAGCAGCAATTTCAAAGTCCCCAAAGCCCTGAACACCACAAAGTTTCCTTTAGTGTGGTTCAAACTATTTGGTGACAGCACTGGACCTGAATTGACATGATGTTTTTATAGGTTGCATCCCACTTAGTGTAAATATTTACACATTTTACTGCAGCAATGTTAGACTGTTGGATTATGGCATTTTCTCCTAGAATTTACTAGGGGTAATACATAATTTATGTTACAGTAATCCTAACATACTTCTAAAGTACAAAAAATTCTGAATTCCAAAACACATCTGCCCTGATGGTTTTGGCTAAAGGATTCTGGCTCTATAGAAGGATGGCAAACATGATCACTATGTTTTCTTTCAGCTTCTAGGCTTCAGGTGTTTAGCTTCATGGTTAGGCCCTTGGCCAAAATGTTATGGAGACTGGTTCCTCCAGCATTCCCTTGCTATATTGCTTTTTTTTCTCTCTGACCTTCTTGTCCATATTCCTGTCCTTTTTGTCAAAACCTGCTTGCAGGGAAAGCTCTGGGAGCTGACAGATCACAGCTGATGCCCTGTGGCATCAGGCTGGACCCTGTCCAACTCCTGAGCAACTGACTCCTGACCAAGGGTAGACAGGAGACAGAGGGTTACCTCCCACCCCTCAAGGCTGGGATTAGTCTTCCCGTCCTCTGTTCAACATCAGATGTACTTGGGTAGGCCTGTGTTTATAATTGGATTTTAAATTTTAGCCTTGGTTTCCGAATTCCACTTTGTTTCCCTGATGGTGCTGGAGTTCTGCTCAACGTTTAGCCTACTGCACACAGAGCCTGTCACTCTGCCTGCATCTGGCCAGCCCCTTGCCTTGGCCTGGGCAGAGACCCCTGGCCACAAGCCATAAGCCATGATGAGACAGCAGTCTAGCTGACATTACACATTACTGCTAATAACAATAGTAATTCTAACATTTATACAGAGCTTACAATGAGTCAGGTACTATGCTAGTTGTTGTAAATGCGTTCTCTCTTATAATCCTCTCCACAGCCCTGTGAGGCAGGTACTATTATTTTCTGCATTTTAATAACAAGATGTGAAGCCTGGAGAAGTTAAACGATTAATTAGTCATGGCCTAGAATGCCTACCGTCAGATCTCACACAGATGTCAATGCCGCATGCATCACATCCAAGTCTAACACGACTTGGACACATGGGTGCTGAGAATGGGGTTGCTCCCTATCACGGAGGCCAGCACATGCATTTTTAAGCCCCAGCTCTGCATCATCTCAGCTTCTTTCGCAGAGGTCCTAGCAAGACTCAGGGATAAGCTCACCCAAGATGTGGGATACATATATGAACTCACTTCTTACTTGCATCAACCTATGAATAAGGTACTATAAAGTTCCCCATTTTACAGGGTGACATAACAGAGGCTTTGAAAGGTCAAGTAACTTGTCCAAAGTCACACAGCTAGTAAACAGGAAAATCAGGATTCAAACCCAGGTAGCTTGGCTCCTGCATGCCTAAATATTATATTATACTAACTTTTTGGGTGAGGATGATGAATAGAACAGTACAAAGTAGATCTGAGATGCAAATTCTAGGATCCTTGGTGGCTATAACTTCAGAAATGACAAATGGCAAAATGACAGATCTATTCTTAAATAATAGAAACCAACACAATGACGCCAGCCAAGGTTACAAATACACTCGGAGTTGTTATTTCAGTAAAGTAGCAGTGATACTTGGCAGCAAATGGGCAAAGTCTGAGTGTGGTCCCCTCAAGGATATGTTTACTTTTTGTAGAGGTGGCCATCAGAGATAATGTGGGCAATCAAGGACCCATGGTGTTTGGCACTTCTTAACAGCTTGTGTTTGTATTAGCTATATAAAAGGAGGAATTTTGGCCTTCTTTTGGACAAGGGCTCATTATGTGAGTTGCCAAGGTTTTTCTCCCCTACCCTTTCAGAGAAGGCATTGGCTGTTGCCTCCAGCAACTCATTGTTGGTTGCTGGTATAAATGCACATAATTTCTAATGGTAGACTCTCCCCATCCCAATCTATGCCCTAAGAACCTTCTGTTACCCTGGTTTTTGCAGCAAAGAAGGCTTGTTTCTTTATTCAAAATTTAAAGATGCAGTTATTGAGAGGTGAAACACCACGTAAATTTCAATTATTTGTTAGAGACATTCTTTAAACTTGTGCGTAATCCTTCAACTTGATATTTCTACCTAACATTACTAACCTGTGATTTTTTAAAGTCCCCCAAAGATATCTGTTTCCTCTAGAATGTCTCTGAGGTCAGGAGGTAGAAAGCAATCAAGCAATAATAAATCAGATACCATGGAGCATGGCCAGCTCTAGAAAGCCTAAGGTAGGATAAAGAAAACTCTCTTTCCAACTGGGACACTGTTTAGGACCAGGTGCCCCTTTAAGGTTTTATACTATTACTGGTGGCTCCCAATTTATCTCTGTATCTTCCAGTTTCCAATTTATCCACAGCCCAATGATTCCAAAATGTGAATCTGGTCACTTACTTCCTCCAATTAAAGACCTCCATTGAAGTCTGAGCTGAGCTTTCAGTGGGGTGGAGACCAGGATATCCAGTGTTCAGCTTTGGTCCAGAGCACTCACTGGGGGCGAGGGGACACTATGGTGGCTGGACCTGAACTTTCTAACTGGCTTCCCACCCCAAATTCTTTTTTTCTTCCTCTTTGTAGGAATTGAATTTTAGCCTGAGGCTTAGTGTGGAGTGGTTCACTGGCATGTGACAGGGTTTAGCACTGGGCCAGGGTACCTGGAGATCAAACATACAGGGAAGATTGAACAAATACATAAACACACGAAGGAGAATGGGAGGCAGATTTTTTACTGTTGGAGAAAGGAGTTGCAAATATGGAAAGGGGTAAGACTAGAATAAACCTTGTGGAATCGGATTGCTATTGGAAACAGTGTGAACTCATGGTTTCTAACAGATGGACAGGTATCTAGATAGACATAGTCATATCAATGGATATAAATGAATGTATGTAAATATGCATATATGCATCCAATAGTTCCTAGATCTCTCTGCTGAAAGGCCTAAAAGCAATGATATTTCAGTAAAATCAAGTACATCAAGGGCCCAGATTTTGGATTCTAAATAGCATTCTCTACTAAGGAATCAGTTCCTGTATAAATGGCTCCGGGACAGGGGAATTGAAAATAAAAAAAAATGAGCCTGGAACATCTTGCGCCAGAAAACTGGGAAGTGCTCAAAGAATAATGGGGTAAATGCCAAAAGGACACAGAAGCCAGTTTTAAGGGACTTCCACTGGCCATGTCTGGGATGATTTGATAGTAATGGATTTTAACCCTTTGAGTAAAATAGAAATTTATAAATAAATAAACAAGATGAGAAAGCTCTAACTTGAAGAATGCCTATTAATAATCTAGAAGATAATTAATAATAAAATTAATAAAATTAGATTAATAATCTAGAAGAGAATTTAGAAAGTTGCCGTTTATCAACCCTAATAATAATTGATTCAGGCAAAAGCCGTCAATGAATACTAACACTGGTCAGTAAAAGATTGATAAGGAATAGAGTATTTACTTGCTTTCAGATTATCTCCCCATAAAGATACTTTTTTGTTACTTACTAATAATAAGTGCAATGTCCTTATTATTTTTACAGTGAAAACCTGGCTGAGATCATCTTAACCATATAATGAATTAACATCATCAGAAATGAATGGGACATATCATTCATTGTCTCTTGATACCATGCACTAAGAAGAATGCAGCATACTTCCGTCAAAAATTAAAAAATCATGAAGAAACATCAAGGAAACTCAAAATGAGTGACATTTTACAAAGTAATTGCCCTATAGTCTTCAAAAATATCTAGAATATGAAAGACAAGGAAAGACTGTCCCAGATATAAGGAGTCTAAAAAGAAATGCCAACCAAATGTAACATGTAACCTTGGATTGGATCTTGGACCTATAAAGGACATTGTTGGGACAACTGGTGGATGGTGATACTGAATTAATGCCATTTCTTAGTTTTGATGGTTATACTGTGGTTATTTAGGAGAGCATCCTTGTACTTAGGTAGTAACACTGAAGGGTTAAAATGCAATGGTATGTCACCTGAAATTATTCTTAAATGGTCCCAAAATGTTAATGACTATGGAAGCAAGAGAATTGGTAAAAGAGAGCTCTGTCTACTATTTTTATAATTTTTTTTAAACTAAAATTATTTCAAAATAAAAGTTATAAAAAACATCCATTGGCTCCTGGTTACCCATAAGCCAGGGTTCAATTCCTTGGCTGGCCTGTAGTGTGCTTCACAAAGGAGTCAGAATATACCTTTCTGATTTAATCTCAGTTCCCCCCTACACTCAGCGTTGCTGAGTACGCAGCAGACAAGTACCCATCTTCTCTGGCCGGCAAACTCTTCTGACTCTCAGGTTAGATTCTTTTTTTTTTTTTTTTTTAAAGATTTTATTTATTTATTTGAGAGAGAGAGAGAGAGAGAGAAACAGCATGAGAAGGGAGAGGGTCAGAGGGAGAAGCAGGCTTCCCACTGAGCCGGGAGCCCGATGTGGGACTTGATCCCAGGACTCCGGGACCATGACCTGAGCCGAAGGCAGTCGCTTAACCAACTGAGGCACCCAGGCACCCTCTCAGGTTAGATTCTAAACATCACCCTCCTCCCAGCACTTTTCTGATATCCTTCCCGTGCGGCAGAGCTAGACCTTTCCCCTCTGCAGCATGCTACTGTCTCTTTCTTCCTAAAGGCATTCTTTTCTTCCCTCAGACTCACCTTCATTATACTGTAGGTATTTGTCTACATGTCTGTCTCTCTCACTAGACTCTGCACTCCACAAAGGCAGCAATGGCTGTGACCTATTCATCTTCATATCTCCAGCACCTTCTGCAGTGCCCAGTACATCGTAGATGCTCAAGGTGGCATTGTGGAATAATGTAGATGATTTTGGGCTCTGGAATTGTATTATCCATGAATGAACTGTACTCTGCCACTCTCTAATTGCACAGCCGTGGGTGAGTTACTTAACAATGTACTCATATTTAAAATGAGAATAATAGCAATACCGACTTCAAAGGGTTTTTATGAGGTTTAAATGAGAACATCTATGAAAAGGGCTTAAGCACAGTGGCACAGATTAAGGGCTCTCTAAATATTAGTCAATATGAACTGTTATTACTGGGTGCTCAGTAAATATTTGTTAAATGCATGGTGACTATTGTGAGGATAGAGATTAAGTAAGTAGAGTGAGACTTCTTCCTGGAGTGAATCGGGTAATGTAGCCATATGTTATGGAGACTGGGGGAAAGGATGTTTGTGACCTGCCCACATTAACTTATCATTTAAGCCTTCACTGCTCAGCACTACAACAGATCTAGGAGTGGGAAACGTGCTCATGACATTCAACATGCTTTCAGCAAAGATGGAGAGAACGAACAAATGGAGACATAGCAACCAATGTTGGGTGATAGCAATGAGCAAATTGCTAAGCCATTTGGCTGAACTACAGAATTTCAGAAGACAGGCAGCACGGAGCTCATAACCACTTACGTTTATATTGCTTATTGCAATCCACAAGGTCTGTTCATCTATGTGATCTTGCTTGATCCTCCTACCTCAGAAGTACCCAAAGCAGGCATTACTATCTCCATTTCATAGATAAGCAAGCTGAGGCTCAAAGAGACAAGTGATTTCCCCAAAGTTGGGAAGGGAACTCAGCTTAATCCTACCCTGATAAGGACAAGAAGAGGGAATTGTGAAGGTCACAGATAGGAAGATAGGCAGGATTAGAAAAAGAGTTACATGACGTTAACAGATGGATTTACCACCTTCACATACAACCTCTGTATTTTAGAAAACTCCTTAAAATGGCCTAGGAAAAGAGAAATGAAAAGATCAAAGGAGGAATTAGATAATAGAGAGTAAAAATATGTTTGAAGACCAAAAATCAACCAAAAGCATATATGAAAAATAGCACTGTGAGAATCAGGGCTCTTTGTAAAAGAGTAGCTTGCACAGCTCAGGAAACAGGAGATATAGCCATTCTTCTCTTGGAAGTCAGCTGGTTTGGCATGAGGTTTTGGCTCCATAAAAGTATTTATAGTCAGGATTACCAAACACCTGAGACGGCAAAGCACTAATCTCCACTGGAAAATAGTGTGGTCAAAGTGACTATTTTAAACAGGACAGTTTGCCTTACCTTCCAAATCATTTCTTAAAAAAAAAAAAAAAAAAAAGTTATCAACATTGCAAATAACTCTTGACAAATCTTCTTTGTTTTTTTTTTAAATTAATGAATAGTTAAAAAGTGGCATTTGTAGCAACATATAGATTTACTATCTCATTATTAGCATGCCATTTGCTTTAAACCTACCTCCTTCATGGAGCATATCAAATGGCAAATGGCACCCAAATTAGGCCCAGTTGTAGAGAGTATCTTCAGCCTTCCCTCCCATACACCTAACACCTCTATTAGGTGCCACTGTCCAAGAAATGCCCATGTGCCTATTTATCTAAAGGCATCTTGATTTAGTTAACATCTAAATTCTGCTTCCCATTTTCTTTTTTTTTTTTTTAAAGACTTTATTTGAGAGAGAGAGTGAGAGAGAGATTGAATGAGTGGGAGGAGGGGTAGAGGGAGAAGCAGACTCCCAGTGGAGCAGGGAGCCCCACACGGGTCTCGATCCCAGTACTCTTGGATCATGACCTGAGCTGAAGGCAGATGCTTAACCGACTGAGCCACTCAGGCGCCCTACTTCCCATTTTCTGATCACCCTGTCCTCTAGGTGATTGTACATTACAATGACATGGTATTTCTGCAGGCTGTTAGAGCTCAGATATGAGTTTCCTGAGAAACAGGTTGGAAGGGTAGATGATCCACAAAATCACTTCTGCCCTTGGGAGTTCGAGCTTTTAGTTGGCTTGCGTAGAATTCTAGGTGGAAATTTCCTACTAAAAATAATTGCAAGGTTGTTCTCCTTGTAATCAGATCAGAGGAGGATTTACTTAGATCATAAACACAAATGTCACTGTGTTGGTTTTCTTTTTCTTCCTCTAACCATCTTTTGGTTTTTAGTCCTATTTTTCTCTACTTTACCTTAATTGATTAGCATCCTTACCCTGAAGGTCTTCCACTAAATGAACTCCCTTCCTTTTCCATATTAACTTCCTTCAAATAGATTGAGCTTCTGCCAAGCTTAACCATGTGTTGGCTTCCCAACACACCATTTTCCCTTTTTATATCTGTGAATTTGCTTCCAACTTCTGCCGAGAATGCTGTCCATGTTCCTATCTCAAGGTCTGATTCAAGTCCTTCTTCTTCAGGGAGTTTCTGTCACCATCCCAACCTGTATTGACTGTACCCTGTTTGCAACTCTATCGAATTTACTGTCATTTGGTGCTTGTTTACATTTTACAACACTGACTACATAGTGTTGTAAGAACACTAAGGAGGTGGAACATCTTATTTGATGGAATTCTATTGGTTTAACTGTTTTTCTCTAGTTATCATCCCAAGTAGAACATAAAACTTTTAAGACCTGGGATCAGTATTTTGGAGTTAAGGGAATTGTTTGGCATCCATCAAATCAGGACATAAAGATCTCATCTATTTGTTGATTTGAAGGTGGTATTCCTCACTAAAACTCCTCAATTATGGATTTTCTCCCTATTATGGGTCAGTAATGTCCTCCCAAAAAGGTATGTTGAAATCCTAACTCCCAGTACCTCAGAATGTGACTTTATTTAGAAATAGAGTATTTACAGAGGTACTCAAGTTAAAATGAGGTCATTAGGGTGGGTGCTAATCCAATATGACTGGTATCATAAAAAGGGGAAATCTGATCACAGAGACAAGGAAAATGATGGTGTGAAGACAGAGTTAGAGATGCATCTACCAGCCAATGAACACCATTGCTATTCATTGTTCATGGTGTTCAGCATGACACCATGCTGCTGGCAAAGCACCCAAAGCTAGAAAGTGGCAAGGAAGGATCCTTCCCCTACAGGATTCAGAGAGACAGAGAGGGAGCTTGGCCCTGCCAACACCTTGATTTCAGACTTCCAGCCTCCAGAACTGTGAGAAAATAAATTTCTGCTCTTCTAAGACATCCAGCTTGTGGTACTTTGTTAGCCCAGCAAACCAATACACTCCCTCTAGTCAGTTCTTTTGAGCAGTTTTAATCCATTTATTTATGTTGTCAACAGAAACCTTTCTGGATATTTATATTCATGGGATTTATCAGCAAGTGAAATGCTTGGGAAGGTCAGTCCTTTATATCAGGATCTCAGACCTGATTCTGTTACTTCCAGCAAGATTCTGCCTCTTCTTTCCTTTCATTATACTTGTTTTGTCAGTTTTGTAGACTGAATTTTTTTCTTCCACCCATGTATTTTGCTATTCATATACGTATGTGGGCCTACAGCCATGTATTCATTTGTTGAAAATGTACCGTGTACTAAATATTATGCTGAATGATGGGGACACGGAGTTAAAAAAATTTCTTGATCTTAACAGCTTTCTGAGACAACTACAAGACACTATAATATGTGCTATTCATTTATTTATTCATTCAACTAGTGTTTATTAAGCACTTTTTGTGACCAGGTTCTATGTGAAGGAGTAGAGCAATAAATGAGATAGACACAGACTGTATTTCTGTGGGGTCCATGGGAATGCAACAGATAAACATGAGGTATTAGGGAAGTATAATAATATAGACTGGGAGTCAAGAGGGAAGAGATAGAGTCATGGAAGCTTCCTGAAGGCGGTGATAATCTGAGCTGAGGCTTGAAGAGTAAGAGGTGGCCAGGCCAAGGCAGAAGTAAAAAGAAGGTATTCCAGGCAGAACAAGGTGTGGGAAAGCACGATGCAAACTTGGGGAACTCTAATTTATCTACTTCCATGCTTGGGACTGGAAAGAATATAGAGTAGAAAGTCTAGGAAGTCCTTGGAAAACTCTGGTTCTCACCCTTGTTTTCCTTGATATAAGTATGGGATGCTTAACAGAGCCTGGGAAACAGAGGCACTGTGGGCAGCCAAAGCCCCAGTGACAAAGGTGACTTAAGCTCATTAACAGTTCAAACTCACAGCTCCTAGGATGCTGCTGAATGGCATGTGCCTTATCGTGAGGACTGGGTGCCCAGCCTGCTCCCTTCCCACCCATCCTAAGGGTTGCCAGGCTTTGGAGAATTCCAATAGGCCTCTGGCACAGGGTGACACAGACAGTGCTTCAAGCAGGCTCTCCACTGTGTTTAATCAGATCACAAATTCAATTCAAACCTAGCTTGGCAGAAGAAAACAAAAGATAGAGCCATTTCCCCCCGGAGAGATCTCTCTGTCTGTCTCCAGAGTTTGATATGTGAGGAATCAGGAGAGGAAGCAGCTAGCTATTGATGCAGGGTGTGATTCATTCCATCAGTGCTGGGACTGGGACGCAGACACACAGACACACAGACACACAGACACACACACACACATACAGACAGATGTTCCATCCACAGGACACGGAGAACAGCAGCTCATGCACTTTCCAGCCCTGAAGGCTGTTTACTTGAGGAGTAAGAGTGAGGTCTTTCACAAATGTTTTCATAAGAGACCACACAAAAATGACCTGAAATTATTTTTCAAGTTAGGTTCAAAGATCTCTTCAAGTAGAATGTATGTTTCATTCTTTGATGTTTTGTTATCTCAGGGTGAGTTAAGGGATTATTATCAGGCTAAAGTCTGAATAAATTTAAATCCGCATATTAGGATTTATATTGGCTTATTAAACCCCTCATTTGTTTTTGATTATCCACAATGCTCATTTATTGCTAGCACTTTCATCCCTGGAACACTATTTTTAAACACACTTGGATCCAAATAGTAGTGACGAATTGTCCTAAATCCCTGAGTTATGTTCATCAAGTAGGAGGCACATGAGCACGATGCCAAAGAATCAGACTGATCCAGATCTTGGATTCTAGCAGACTAGGGTTGGAATATATTTCTACCTGTGTTTTATAACCTTTTGTGAGTTACCAGTTTTGAATGCCAACTTCTTCTTCTGTAAAATGGGACAACAATGACAACAATAGCTTCCAAGAGTTCTGCGATGCTCGTTACGTACTAGGTACTGTTATAAGAACTTCATATGCTCGAACTCATTTAATCCTCATGGCAACCTAAGACACAGGTACTATTAGTACGCATATATATACACCAGGATTCAATTCTAAGTGTTCTGCCTCTAGGATTCTTAACTGTATTCTTACCTGTTAGTCTGTAGTTTGTACAGGTGGTGGGAGCAAAATAGCACCTAGCAGCTACCATCAATATTATTGTTGTCATTATTGTTATAGTATTATTTCTCATACCCAACAGAGGCCAACAGTAAGAATGAGCCTTGTGTTTCCTTGGAATTAGTGCTATTACTATATCCAAATTAGAGGAACTATTTTGCCATTTGGTTGTGCTTGCTTTATCCCACACTTAGAATAATTAAGGGTTTAGCTTCATGCAGTCCAACATTTCCCAGGCCACAGAGAACTTTCCAGCTGCCCTCACATCCTCAGAGCCTGCCACCCTATTTTCCCAGTTGGGAAAAGAGAAATAGTGGGGCAACCCAGTAACTAAATTCTGAGTAGGAACACTGGAATCCATGACTTCCAAAAGACCATGCCACATGGAGGTCAACTGAATTCCTATTTCTTGATTATTATTTATTCATACTAAATTACTAGAAAAATCCTTGTGCTCTGTAAATGCAGCTATTTTTTTCCTTCCCCAGTCATATCCCTCCTGACCCCTTAACCTCTGCTCTTCACTCTCAAAGAGGAAGGAATGGTCTTCTTATTGATTGATACGTATATCTTTGGAAAGGATAAAAGATTTTTACCTGAGGTAACTAGTATCTTCTTAGCTATATATAAAATACTCAATTCATTTCTATAGTGTTAATGAGATATAGAGAAAAAAAATTCTTCCTTAGTCTAGTTAAGAGTATATTATGTCCATCTGGGTCCCCTATTCTGTCACCTGATTCCATCTCATAGTGTATCTTTAGCACTGGAAAACTCTTATACAGTTGAATCTATTCTTCAATAACGAGGCACTCACATAAGTGCCTCAAATATATTAACCCATCAAGGTTGCACAGAACCCCTGAGGTAGGTATTATTTCATCCTCATCTTACAGATAAGGAAATGAGGATAGAGAGGGGGGTAAAGTGACTTGCTCAAGGACACAGTTAAGTAGCAGAGCCAGGATTTGAACTCAGGAAGTCTGGCTCTAGATCTAAATTCTGGACTCCACCTGTTTATGATAAACACTGAGTTCTAAGTTGGGAAACATTATTATTCAGGCTTTTAGTTTGAGCTCTGCTAGGCATGGCTACTTGGGCAAGTCACTTAATACCTTTGGCCTCACTTTCTTCATAGGTAAAATAATGGGAATTGGGCCAGGTTACATTCTGGGATTCTGTAACCCCAGTTACTGAGGGAGACTCATTTATCAAATTCTTAGATTCTAGACAAGTCTGTCAGCCCAACTCCCTGCCACTCTGGGCTTTTTAGAGTGTAAAGAATAAAGCCCTATGGTCTTTTGGTACAAATAGCGCTAACAGAACAGACTGGGAAGTGATGAGAATTTGATGTCCATCAAGTTCCTCATGTGACCATGATCTTTCAGTCACCAAAAGTGAAAGAACCCAGCTTCCAATAACTGGTTGGCAAAATTGTTGGCCACAACTAACATGGATTCCCAATGCTACTTGAGGACTGCGGACTCATGGCGAAGTCTCTTGACCCATCAGCATTATCTGCCACGGGCATGGTGATTTGGAGTGGAAACCCAACCCATGCTTCATCTTTTCAGTTGATTTTTCAGGTAGAGAGAGTTCTTTGTGAACAAAGGGATACATTTGATGCTCAGAAGACCCACCCATTTCAGACACTGGTTTGTCTATTTGGAGGTTTGAGGCTCTCAAATGTGATAGGTGGCAAACAATTAAACAATTATGGAACTGGCTGTTGGCATAGGCTTACATTTAGTGTTTACTTATGCTCAGAGAGACAATGGAAAGGCAATTTTACACATCAAGTATGAAAAGATGCAGCAATATATCATATATCATAGCCAAGTATATAAGATTTTGACACACTACTTTTCTATATGTCAGGAGAAAGGAATACAATCCATGGGCCTACTTTTTAGAACTAGATAGATACACAGCGGCAGCAAGACCATGTGTGGTGAAAAGTAGTCTACCTCTTGCCAGCGTTGTTCTGCAGAACTACCCTCTTGGAGGAGTTAAGTATGCAAGGGTGAGCTGGAAAACAGCACTTTTCTTTTCTAGATCAAGGGAGGGTTAATCCAGTCCACATGTGGTTTTACTTCACTCCACCATGGGTCAGTTATATCGTCAACCTCCATTAAATTAGGGCTAAAGTACATGACAGTGCCCATTTTCACATCAGGTGTTTCTAGGTATGTCTGGGATGTGCCTTGAGAAGGCCCATGGAAGTGCCTAATCGGTAACCTAGGATAAAGAGGAGAGAAATGGAAGCTTTCCTGGCCCCCCAACTGTCATCTTACTGTCTCCTGCCAGTTGCAAACAAATTGCCTGCCATTAGTGCAAAAAAAATACCACAAACCTGAGCTTGACAGTGGGGTGCATCTTGTGAGGAAGATCTGGCTCCACTATCAGCTTCTCCCCCACATTATAATTCTGGCATCATTTTCCTCACAAAAAGAGCATTGATAAATGGTATCTGTCTAGTTGTGGTGAATTTTACATCAATAAATACCTTGCTTATAACAGTTTCCTTCTGTGATTTTTCCACGGCTTAAAAAAGCTTAAAATTGTACACGCTGTGGGCATTGCAACCTTTGATTTTGCTGGGTTGCTAGTCTGAGGAAGGAAGTGAGGCAGGAAAAGTATGGTGGGGTGGGGGTGGGGTGGGGTGGGCAAGAGACCACCCACAGAGATTTTTTTAATTCCAGGAAATTTCCCCAGTAAATGCATCAGTGATGCGTAAGGTTCGTTTTCTATCATTAAGAACTGTAATTCAACTTCTCAAAGAGCACCCTGGGCATATTCAGCAATGGTCTACAGAGTCCTCCCACATGCACTTTTGACTCTAATAAAGGAGAAACCCATGTTTGGCATGTGGGCTTTCACCAAGTCCAGAGTATAAATTTCCATTGTGTTTACTCCTTAAATTGCAAAACAATTTGAGGGTCAGTTCCCAAACTGACGTTTCTCTGTAATGCTCTTGTCTCTGTGTGCTAAGCAAATATTCTGATGGCATCTACATAATAAGCAAGTGTTTGGAGGACCGATTGGACAGCGGGGCCCTGAAAACCAACCCTCAGAAATATCTCACATGGCAAGAGATGAAGCGGCGGCTTAAAAGAAGAATTAAAAGAGAGTAATAATTTAGTATCTTGTATTTACACAACACCAAATTGCACAGAACTCAGAGAACTTTGCAAAACTGTCTAACCCAAGAGTACTTAACCCTGAATTTACAACTGAGGGAAATGGTAGGGACTGTATGAGCCAAGTGGTCCTTCTGTTTTCCATAGTTTTCCACCACTGCCTGAAGATCCAACACAAATACAATGCCTTATGCCCTAGGTCCTCTCTCGAAAATCCTGAGCCATCGGGGCTGTTTGAGGGCAGCATGGTACCTTCGAGAGGACGTGGAACTTAGATAAATAATCAGCCTTCATGTTCCAGTATTACCCCGGGACAGAGATTCATTGAAGCTGGTAGGAAGTTAATCTGGCCTATTTTAAAAGGTTGGCATCATTGCTATTGTGTTATGTGGTTATGGGACATAAATATATCAGCTCCCTGGTAATTAATAGAGAGCAACCAGAGATACTCTTATAATACAGAGGAATCAAGCACTTTTAGGCTTATCTGAAAGACTGAAAGGGGACAGAAAGGCAGGACACAAAACTGCCCCCAAAGCCTTTGAAATACCTGCATTGGGACCTTAGAAGGAATACCCAAGTAGTACATCAATTGCATGTTTAATTGGAATTTTAGGGAAAAATACTTTAACATTTACAAGAACAAGAGACTCAGCTCAGTGGTCACCTTTTCTGGGTCCTTTCCCTGATCTGAATTAAGGAGCTCCTATCAGTGTTCCCAGACAATAGCCATTCAGTCTCTAGAACGGCCATTATGACTGCATTGTGATGATCTGTTTGGGTACTAGCCACCAACCAATGTTAGTGCCTAGCCCCAGTGTCCACGTCTTAGATGTGTTTGTTTTTTCAGACCCGACAACACAGCAAGAATTTAATGGGTATTTGCTGAACTGAGTTGGCTTTTCCCCTAACCAGCAGAAAGTGCCCACTCCCCAGGGGCTGGAGCTTATAGAATAAGATATAATCAGGTATTCGTGGCTTACACTAGGCAGCTTGTCTCTGCTTCCTTCAGGAAAAAAAAAGGTGAGAGCCCTAGTTCCCTAAAGTGCACACACAACACCAGCATCCTCCAACCCAAGCACAACTTCTTACAGAGGAAAAAACCCCCACAAAAAACACACCTAATACCTGTCACTAATTACTGAGTACTTAGTATGTGCTGAGTATTATGCTAAGCACTTAATATACATATCCTCACAACAATTACCTAAGAGTTAAAGATAAAGAAAAGGAAGTTCTGAAAAGTTAAACCATCTGCCAAGGCCAAGGAGCGAGTAAATTGTATGAACTGATATTATCTCAGATTTTACACTCCCATGCCCATGCTTTTAAGGCTGGAACGAATGACTGGGATCAGCCACTTACACTTTGGGGTGAATTAGTTTAGGTAGCTTTGCTTTCCTAATTCTTAGTTGAGTTGAACTGAATAAATGGGAGGTGGGTGGGAGAAAAAGTGTTGAAAGACTTGGGGCCCTGCACAAGTGGTAGAGAAGGGTCATCCGGAATTTGGGTAGTCAGAGGGCAAGGTAATTAGAATTAAGTCTGGGGGAAAGAAAAGAGGTGCTAGGAAAGAGTCAGAGGGGACAGTGCCATAGAAAAGGATTGCACTGGGGAAAGAGACATGCATATAAGAGACACATGTATAAGAGACCAATGGTGTTGGTCATTTACAACATGAACAGGCCATCAGCTAAGGAGAAACTAAGCCAGTGGTTGTTAGTAGCGGCAGAAGAAAGATGCAAGGCTCCAAGATAACCACTTGGCTTCCAGATTCATAAGCCCAGGCTGCATCTCTCTGGATGACTTAGTATTTCTTTATATATATATATATAAATACTTAGTATTTCTTTATATATATATATATATATATATATATATATATATATATATGTATGTATTTTTTTTTTTTAGCAATTGAGTGCTTTGCCTAATGACACAGTCTGGATTTTAAGATATTCACTTTAGGTCTGTTCAGTGTCTCTTTTAGCATGTTTCATTTCCTATATATTAGCTTTGCCCTGAGAAGTGTGTGCTGTAATAAATTTTTCACTGTCCCTTAAGCACTAGCGAGTCTACTTCTATCCTTGGCAACTGAGAGTGTGAGATGAAGGTTATCTGCTGGAGATAAAGAAACAAGAGGCTGTTAACTTGTTTGTGATCTTCACTAGGTTATAACCTTCTATGGAACTAGAGGACTGGTTCTTTTCACTGTGGTAATTCCCATGCCTAGAATAGGATAGGGGGTGGATGGATGGAGGGAGGGAGGCATGGTTAAAGGGATGGAGGGAGGGATGGAAGGACAGGATGGACGATGTATAGACATCATTAATAGAGGCAAGGACTGAACCACAAGCTCTTTAGTAATGGCTTTGGAAATAAACATAGCTTGTTCCAAATCTGAACCTGCCACCAGCTAGTTACATGATCCCTCTAAAGACTGTTTCCTCAGGTGTAAAGTTAGGATAGGAATAGTAAGTCCTCATAAAACCATGGGGGAAAATTGAACAAAATAATGTACGTAAAGTGATGAACACATTGCCTGGTATACCGTAAGCTCCCCCACCTGGAAGCTGTTAGGGAAAGCCTACCTTGCTCAAAGATGGCCTGTGAAAGTTAGCAAGGATGTGGGGACAAGATGCCCTGTACCTTATCTGTACCCTGAGTTGGAATTTACTTCTTTCCTTCACTTTTTAAAAAAATTTTCTACCTTCTTCTCTTTCCTTCCTCTCCCACAAGTATTTGAGGAGACAACTGGTTAGGAATAACACTATTTATACAAGCTTCCTGACTCAAAGGCTTTTCTGACCATAAGGACACAGCTGCTCATTTCCAAGACTCACACCTCCCTTGCACATGGGCTTGACTTTCTTCAATCATATCATATAGGATATTAACTTTTTAGGAATATTTGGACCCTATTTTTCCTGCTCCCACTTCATAATCCCATTACCGTTCTTAGAAAAAACACACCTTATTGGATTGGAATGTTCCAACATCTAATACCTTTGGTAGGTGTGGTGGAATCCATGAGAACCAGCTTCTCTGCTTCTTGTTCCAGAGCCACCTAAGAAACCCGGCTTGAAGCTAGGTTCTACCTATACCCTCCCCTTTGCTCTGCTCCTACGCTAGCTGGTTAAGAAAGTTTAGGAATAAACTGTAATGACTATAAAATAAATAGGAAAGCTTTCTTATATTACACAGTTTCCTGAACAGGGATCTAAGAGGGATGGAAGACTCCTATTTTTTTTTGAGTGTCTATTACATGAGGTAGGACCTGGCTGAGCGTTTTACACATGTGATCATCTTTACAACCCCCGTTTGTGGTTTGGACAATTATCTTGGTTTTACAGTTAAGGACAAGCCAGGCTTAGAGAGGTTAAAGTAGCCAGCCTAATGGCACAAACAAATGAGGAGGGCAACATCTGCCTGATCTCAAAACCTATGATTTCTCCCTTATTCCAGGCAGTCTTCCTCTTCCTGGCAGGGAATACTGAGTTTTGGCATCACCAAGTTTCCTTTTGGTTCTTATCCGGAAGTCAAGTTCCCTTGTTACCAAGATTCCTATTAGGAAAAATGTGGTGTCTGATTTAAAAAAATTATGCTAAGAAGATCATGAGCTACCTCTCCCAGAGGTATGTATGCCACCAAAGCAAAGCATGGCTTTGGTATGTAACACCATTACTGATAGTTGATTAAGTGTCAGATTTGATGCAACCAGGGTAGAAGGCCCTTTTTGGCTCTTCGAATCACCTGAGGATCTACCTCTGGCCAGCCAGGAAGGCAGTTATGTCCACCCACTCAGGACCCAGGGTCAATAGCTGGGAGTTACAGAGAATACACCACATTCAGCTGTTCTAGAATGGAGCCTATGGCCTGTGTCCATGTCTGTCTAGGCCTCAAGGATAGTCACTCCACAAGTGAAATAAAAAGCTCCATGAGAAAGCAATGAGCATCTGGTGGGTCTGGGAGTTCCGTTAATCCAATGATGATCATTCTAAGCTTCAATGTGTCACTAACACAAATACAGAAATTCCTTGAAGCCCCAGTAAAGATAATTAGACAAAATGATGAGGAAAAAAAGGAATGGTAAAGACAGGTTTGAGGGAAGAACAATGATTCACCACAGGAAAGGTGGCTGGGCTCTGCTCTGTGACAGATTTTTCTGTAACCATGGCAGATAACCTAACTGCCTGACCTTGGGCTGGTGCCATGACAAGAATAATGTTTTCAGAAGGATGAACTGTTTCTCAATTGTATCCCCCAGGTTATTGGGCACAATTCAGGGCATTCTTTCTCAGTCCTTCATTTTTATGTTGCTTAAATATCTCTTTTTCTCTATCTCTTTCTTAAGTCTTGTTCCCACTTCTTTTTTTCCAAGTTTAAGGAACCTAGTAACATAGCAGATTTCTAACACTAAGGTCACAGAAAAGCTCTCCATCTCAAATTGCACATGAGGTCTTTGTTCAGTTTCCAAAGAAGCCATCGGGTACACTTAGGTAGCAATAATTCTCATTTCAGGGGCGCCTGGGTGGCTCAGTTGGTTAAGCCACTGCCTTCGGCTCAGGTCATGATCCTGGAGTCCCGGGATCGAGTCCCGCATCGAGCTCCCTGCTCAGCAGGAGGCCTGCTTCTCCCTCTGACCCTCCCCCTTCTCATGCTCTCTCTCTCTATCTCATTCTCTCTCTCAAATAAATAAAACAAAATCTTTAAAAAAAAAATAAAAAAATAAACAGTTTAAAAAAAAAATAATTCTCATTTCAAGTGTTGGCCAAATTATTGCTTGCCCTTAAATTATTACTTCAGACTTTAGAAACACTGGTTTATAAGAAAAGGCAAAAAAAAAAAAAAAGTGAAAAAGATTTACTTTGGGAGTTTCCACTCTACTGCTGTTGATTGATTTGTAAGCTGGAAGGTTTGTGAACTGTAAAACTCCAATGTTTCATCACCATATCTACAACAAGGAGCTATCAGGTGGTGATATTTCCATCCTCATGGACTAACATGCAACAGGATCGATGACTGGTTCAGATACGTCAGCTCTTGGAGCAGTGAAGACCGTGGGAGGATGTTTAGTTTAATGACTATCTTTAGAAGGGCAACACTTAAAAGTAGCCATGATAAGAAATATGCAATGGCTTCTTCAGGACCATTCCCCAAACTCTGCTTCAGGGAACAAAGTGGGTATTTTCATCACTGTATCCTCAGCACAATGCCCAGCGCAAAATAGGCATTCAATAAATTTGTTTAATGGAGGTTGAATGAAGAGAAATTCTAGTTATCTTAAAGGGCACTATAAAATTCTAAACTGAAAGATGCAGAATATTTTCTATTCTTTTACACATGGACAAGCACCACTGAAATATTTTTAAAACGTTCCTCATTTCAGTGTTCCACCATCCTTGCTGCCTGAGTGTGCTTGACTACATTTTTCTTACAGAAATCTAAGTCTTGTTCCCTATAGACTTCTCATGGCTCCTTAATTTATAGTTAAGGCCAGTTCCTTTTTTTTTGACTAACAGAGATGCTTTATCTTCAAACTTAAATTTGACTGAAGGTATTTTCCTAATAGAATTAACTTTTTTGTTCTTGGAAAGCTTCAGTTCTGTGGATAATTATCATTACCTTCAAAGGATCACATAATGTGAGAGCTGGAAGGACCTTCCCCTCATTTCTTCCTTCATGGTACCCTTGCCTGGGGCTCTATCCTCCTGCCAGGTGGACAGGCTGAGTCCACACCACACTGGGCTGATTGTGGGAGCACAGAAAATGTTAACATACCCCAGGCAAGAGGACATTATTACTCTCAGGGAAAATGTGATGGTGTGGATCACACGGAGCACACTATTGTGACTCTACAGGAGAAAAAGTGCAGGTGCCGATCATAAAATACAAGCTAGCCACTGTTAGCACTTCCGTTCTGTTGGGTGAGCAGCCAGTGATCTTTCTCCAAGCACATCTGACTATCTTGCTCTCCCTGTGTAACTCCCTTCAATGGCTCTCCTCTGCCTCTAGGACATAAAGTCCAAACAATTTAACCTAGCCTATCGGGCTATCCTGAATCTGGCCCCTGCCTGCCCTCCAGTACCAGCTTCCACTCTTGCCTTTCCTTCCTGTTCATGCCTTCCTTCAGCCTGCAACATCTCTCTTCTCTCATCTTTGTCTTAGGCAACTCCTACTTATACCTTACCATTCAACACAGGCATCACCTCCTCCAGGAAGCCTTCCCTCGGCCTCATGCTCCCACAGAACCCTGTGCTTGCCTCATTCACAGCAGTTACTGTTTTGCAATCTTCCTCCTCCACTAACCGGTCACAGATTTTGTCTTCTAGTCATCTCTGAGGGCCAAATACAAGCAGACTGTTGGACCTGAAGATGCCTAGCACACTTTCATTTTTTACTAAATTGAGATATAAAACATTTTCTGCCCCCCCCTTTTTTTTTTTTTGGTGCAGAAGGTTAACTTCAGTCAGTGGTCTGTATAAGGACTTTCCCAGAGTCCAGGCAGAACTATGTGGTCTGAGGGGCCGACCAATTAGAGAGATGTTAAGAAACCAGGAAAGCTTCCCTTTCAGGACTTAATTGAAAGGATTTCCCTAAAGCTGATGTTTTTATCTTTTTAGAACAAGTCATTTGTGCTTTCAGGTGACATGACGGGGTGGTAGATTCGATCCCAGATTCATGCAATGACTAAATCTACGCACGCAAAACAATTTCTAATACCATCAAAGCTCATTTCACGGAAGTTGGAGGTTGATATAACAGATGATGTGTAACCATGGAAAGGGCTCTCTTCATAAATGGAGATTGAAGCCCTGAGGCGAACAGCCATGTGACGTTTATCCTTGTTGATGTCAAAATGCTGCTGGGAATGATTCTGATCACTGGGCCAACACATTCCTGGGAAGAGAAATAACCGAGGCTGCCATTGGGCCAATCAGGTCCAATAGTTAAGAAACAGGTCTTGGCAGGTTCCTCTGCTGTAACTTGTCCATCAGTGGAAGAAAAGAGAGAGATGGTGTAATTATGCATCTGGAATTACCAAGGAGGATGACGACAGTAATAGCATTAACTCTCCGAAGGTGCCTGAATATGGCCTCCAAATCTGGACTCAATTTCTGTGGAGCTTTGGTGTGCTTTTGCTTTAAGTGCTTACAAGTTGGTATGGACAGAGCCAAAAGGCAGCATATGGAAACTTTGGGAACACAGCAGAAGATAAACCAATATTTGGAGAGCATGTTGAAACAGTAACCCTTAAAACAAGCTGTCAAAGGGGAAGGTGCCTGCAAAACTTTGAAAGCTCCATCAAATAAATTAAAGCATGGTTGTGTAAAAAGGCAACACCTTCTGCTCTAGCCATTTTCGGCCAATATAAAAGAAAATTAGAAATTGGAAATCATTTGCGGCTAGTACGCATGGATTTTGTTAGTGTATAATAAAATAGGCATTCTGAAGTTTGCTTTTAAAGAGGAGGCTCTGTGACCTTTAAGACGTTTTTCTTAACTCTCTCGTCTCAAACAGGGATTCTCAAACTTCTTTTACAGTTCTTGTTGGTTTGAGGAGCCACCCTAGGTCTGAGAAAAGAGACTGGGGTTGGGGCGAGGGGCAGAAACCAAGTCCTGTTCCTGGAATTATGGGCTTTCCCCCCCCTTTTACTGTTTATCTATTCTGTACCACTCAGCTGTTCTCTGTTGCACAGAAATAAAAGTTTAGTTTAAAAAGTATGTTAGAACAAAGCTGCAGAAATTGCCTGGAATTTCCTTCATTTTCAGCCATCTGGCTTTCATTGCTTACTTCTTTCCCCTTCTCCACATACGTTTACCAAATCTTTTCAACACACACTGGCCAAGCTATCAAATGCTTATAATTAATAACAGTCATGCTCTTTTTTTTTTTTTTTTTTAAAGGTAGTGCTTTCTGGCTTTCCTTGGGCTGTTCATGTCATTGCTAGTATAAACCAGGGAGATGGTCAGTAAAACTTAATTATTAAGACTTAGTTGAATAAGTGAGAAAATCTAATCAAATTTAAGTCCTGAATACAAAAAATGATGTTTTATTTCAAACTAAAAGTATTTCTTGCCAAGAAATGAAAGAGAAGAAAAAGAGAATTTTTCTGAGTTCCCACTATGATCCTATCTTAGAGATGAAGAATCTGAAGATCCAAAAAGGTATATAAGTTCTTAAAGGTCATGTAGCTAAACCTAACAGAGCAGTATCTGAACACAGGTTGGAATCTATCTGCTGGTTTTTATTTTGGTGGTCTCAGGGATGGGAAAGATTTTTAGGACATATTATTAAGTGAAAAATCAAGTTGCCAAGTCATATATATATATTTATAATATGATCCAAAGGGAAGAAAATCTCATGTATTTGTTCATGTTCATATATGTATATATATTCATAGAAAAGGGTTTGGAAAGGTATGTACCAAATCACTAACATGGTTATCTCTGGGGAGAAGAAGGTTCTGGAACTGTAGAGCATGGTGTGAAAAGGGGACATATGTCTTTCTTCCTTGATTACTTCTGCTATGCTTGACTTCTAAAGAATGAGAATATTCATGTAGAACAACTTGCATAATTATAATACTCAGAAAGATTTCTTATTGGGAAAAAGAGGCCAACCTGTTTCCTAATGACTGATTTTAGTTCCTTTTTGGACATTTTTCCCTTAAACTGGCCTAACCCACCCAGGAAGGTGAGCAGGGTAGAGGGGCTTCTAGACACCAATTACTCAGATGGTGGTAAAGGTAACTAAAATAATTTTTCTTCCTTGTAATTATATAGCCTCTTGCTATCAACGTTGATGCAATATTCTCATTGTCAGCTCACAAATAAAAATGGTCCTAATTTCTTCTCACCAACTTTAGGCAAGGTTGTTAAGGGAGATATACTACTTTCCATCTCTCCCGACAAACTCCTCCCTGGGTAATGCTAACAAGTCACTCAACCTCCACTATGTCCACTCTCTCCTCTATTACAGCTTGCCCTCTTACTCTTATTTTGGGGAGACTTTGCTATCCATGGCTGCTAACATAAAGGATTACTTTTCCTAAGTCTATTTATGTTTTGAATTGGTATTTAAAGCCTTACAGTTATAGAAGGGATTCTAATAATGGCACTTTCAGCATCATCTGGTGGGTGGAAGAGAGGGGGTAGGTGGATGGACAGCAGAGATAGCACTGGTGTCTTCCCAGCTATCATCAATACTCGGATCTAAATATTACTCCTTATACATTTGGTCCTGTCCGTTATGCCCATGTATTCAATAAACACTTAATCAGCCCCTGCCTTGTGTCAAACATTATGCCAGGTGCTAGCTCCACAGAGAGGAGGATTTGGACATAGAGCTGATAGCGAGGGCTTTAAAAGATAGTCCTCGTCCATAGGTAACTACTATTTTTTTAAAACGCCCTAGAAATGGAGGCAGACCACGCTCATACACACATGCGAGTGAGCGCGCACACGCACACACACACACACACAAATTGAAACAATCAGAATACCTCCAGCTTGAAAATACCCTTGTTGCTGTGGATAGCTGGGTGGGAGACTGTATCTGTCTAAACCTGGAGAAAGTTGGACACGTGCTTGTGATACCAGCCCTGCCATCCACACAGAGTAAATCAGGAGAAGGTACATTTAATCTCGGAAAGACAGCCCAGATGGGACACGCCCTCTAGGCCTACGGCATTCTTCATGTGATCGGACAACCCTGACCACACATGAAAGAAAAAGTGGCTCCCTGACAACTGCCTGGGAAAGCTCCTGCTCTTAACCAGTGGCCACCTCTCAGAGATGTATACCCAGTTACCAAGACTAGAAACATCATTTCTGTTTGTCCCAGAGAAAATGCTATGGTGTTTTTGAACACATGGACATCAGCACAGACCAAAAGCCCATCAGAAGACTCCCTAAAATGTGCAGGGAACAGTCATCCGTGCACAATAAAAATTGTGAATTAGGGTCGCCTGGGTGGCTCAGTTGTTAAGCGTCTGCCTTCGGCTCAGGTCATGATCTCAGGGTCCTGGGATCGAGCCCTGCATCAGGCTCCCTGCTCAGCGGGAAGCCTCCTTCTCCCTCTCCCACTCCCCCTGCTTGTGTTCCCTCTCTCACTGTCTCTCTCTCTCTCTCTCTCTGTCAAATAAATAAATAAAATCTTTAAAAAAAAAAAGAGAAGAATTGTGAATTAAAGATTTAAATTACTCGCCACCTTCTAGAAGGTGCTTGGGAAAACCACAGTCTCTTATGTCCCTACCAAACCCATTTTCTCTTCCGTGTACATCTTACACCTACTTTCCGAATGAGTGATGGTTTTCCCCTGACATCATACTGAAATATCTCACAGGAGATGCACCTCCATATGTCTCTCACTTTTAAGAAGAAAATCTGACTTTGGCTCTTTAACACCAGATGAAGAGAATGAGTCATCTCAGGCCACTGTACGTTGGCCCTCTCTGTTGTTTTAATTAGCATCAGTCTACAAACACTCAGCTGTGGATGGTTGGTTCAAGAAACCCCGGCTGTGCCCTGTAAGAGCGGTCTTGCCTGTCAGTCTGACGATTGGCTGGTGGGAGATCAAAGCACTGAGTTTATCTGGAGCAAATGCAATAAGTTAAGCCTAACAAGAGTCCTTGTCTGGGAGTCAATATAAAGGTCGTAGAGTAAATTAAGCTCATCTAATTTAACTGTGCTGAGTACTTTGAGGATGGGAAGTAACACCTTGTGTCCTATTCCTTCTGCTGCCCGGGAAGAATTGGATTTAGTGGCTGCAAATCCGACAAGATCTTCAGCTGGTCCCGGGTGCTGACTCCTCAGCCCATCACAGCATTTGGATGTCATTACAACCCTGGGATGTGGTTAGACACTTAGGCTTGTTTTTAAAATCACGGTAAATAAGCGGAACAGAAATGACATCAATTATCAGCCCACAGCAGTAGCTGTCCAGTTCGTCTGCCTATAGACTAACAAAGAGTCATGGGATATTTGAGCAGGATGTGGTGACCTCAGATACAGCCTGTTCGTTTTGCAGATGTGGAAACAGAAAGGGCAGCCATCTTGCCCAATGCCACACAGCTGGTGGGTGACAAAGCTCGGAGGAGAACCTCTGGACCTCCTAGCCAAGGACCTTACAGGCTCTCCATGCCAAAAACACTCCGCTTTTTCCAATTTGGGGAGAAAGAATGTAGTCAAACCGAAGGGGTTAGTATCCCTTGCCTGGACAATTAGGCTTGCCCAACTGGAGAACGGTGAGGTTAGGTTGGAGATGTGGGACCAGGTCAAACAGGGATAGGAAAGAGGCTTCTTGGGATTCTACGCACTGGATCTAGTTTTTTCTGGGTCTAGCCCTTGACTCTATTCTACTGGTCACTGTTCTCTGGGTGGAGTGCTTCTCCAAGCAATGGCTGGCTGCTTTTCTGGATGCTATGGAGATGGCCCCGGTAGCTCTCCTCCCTTCTGCATCGGAAAGGGGACGCCAGGCCCACCATTCAGATCAATCTATGGGACATTTCTGTGACCAGCAGAAATGCCGTGATCTGGCTTATAGTCTGTACCCTTTAAGTTCCAAAGGAAGGGTATTTTGCTGACTGAGAAATAAGACAAGTCGCACCTGCAAAATACTGTCTGTTCCGCTTATTTACCGTGATTTTAAAAACAAGCCTAACTGACTTTGCGTAACACATTGCTTCTTCCATGTTACTTCACAGAAAGAGAAGAACTATCATTCAGAAACAGCATTCCCTTTCGTATCTAGGATATGACCTTATCTTATAACAGTCTTCATCCCATCCGCAGACTTGAAAGTCTGGCTCTGGTTCTTGAACATCTCCCTTTGAAACCAGAATCATCGATAAGATGGTTTAGCTTCCACAGAGATTTGTTCCAAAGAAGTCTCTGCAGGCAAGTCTCTCAAGACACCATAAAATTGTGTGGACTAAAGCAGTGATTGGATTGATTAGCTAAGACTCAAGGTTGGGTAAAAATGAGACCCAGGCAGGACCGAACAATGAAATGCTCTAATTGATTTTATGCATGTGGAATGACACACATACACTCCAGAGCATGCTATAATGAATCTGCATGCTGTGTGCATACAGATTTCACAGTGGATCCATTATACCACCCAGTCACTCCAGTTTCTTATGCCCTGCAACCCATGAGCCAATCCATTACTATGGTGTGAGGGCTTGGGACCCAGGCTAAAAGTGGCAGAGACCCTGAAGCCTGTGGTTGCTTCATGTTCCCTTCAGGAGGCAGCAGCAGTGCGGCACGTGCACGTTCCGGTCATGCCACGGGGCTCATTTCAGTGCACAGAGCCTTCTGGACCCTGAGCATGACCACTGGGCTGGAATTCCAAAGCCCTGGTTTCAATTAAATTTAAGTGGATTTGACTAAAAGTTTGAACTGATGCTAATTGGTTTTCAAAACACTGGGTTTTGAACAATAAGCGTTCTGGTCTTGCCCACAGACAGAGGCACCCCACTCTGAACACACTCCTGGGTAGTAGGGCAGGCATGGCGCCCCTTACCTGGCCGGGCAGGGATCCAAACTGCAGGACTTGAGGAGCCGTGGGGGCCGGCGGCTGGTCACACACAGGTTCTCATCAGCAGGCTCCCGTGTCTGTTTGTTCAGGCAGCTCACCACAGCCTCCTGGACACCTGCGTACAAATCACACTGTCAGGCCAGAGTGGGCGTGTGTGGGGTGATGAAGTGTAGACAAGGCAGCTGGTGGGAGGCCTCTGTGATTGGTAGGGCTCTTGCTGCATGTCAGAGATTGCAGCGTGAAGCCCGGGGCTGCCCATCTTGTCAGGCATCGCTCCATCAGGGAGAAAGTACTCGTGAGCTAGTGCCTCTGTGAAGGTGCCCCTGGAGGAGGGCAACTTCCCTCATGGGAGAGCTTGCACCAGTACTGATGAAACGCTTTAAGAAAATGTCACCAAAGTTACAGAGCTGCCAAAGCTGAGATGTGATAATTTAATGCAGGAGGAGAGCAGGGTGACAAAAAAAAAAAAAAAATGTCCCAGAGACCTTTACATGTTATGTTTTAATCAACAGGCGATTGTTGTATTTGGAAGGGAGGTCAAGAGCTACGTTTTAACATCCAATATCTTGTAAACTGCTGTTCTCTTGGGGCCTCGCAATGGGGACGCCAATCTTTGTTGGTTTCCTTTTGATTCTAGTTCATTTCTTTAGTGACCTGGGCAGCTTTGGAAATTGGAACAAAGGAAGAGAACAAGGTGTACAATGACTGTATCCATGAAACACAATCTTCTCTACATCCATGGGAAACAATGTTCCCCCTGACACTTGCATGTCTCTGATACAGAGCTAGGAAAACAGGAGTTTGAGCAGTGACTGTGGTACAGGATTACTGGCAAGTCTTTCCAGGTGGTGTGCAGGACCCCTTATGGAAACCTTCATGGAGCAAGGAAACATTTAGCTGGGTATAGTAATGACCGGACATTTCATTCTGGTGCCCACAGTCATAGCGAGTCAAAATCCACGGGTTCAAGAAGAAGAAGAAGATAGCAGGAGGGGAAGAATGAAGGGGGGGAAATCGGAGGGGTAGACGAACCATGAGAGACGATGGACTCTGAAAAACAAACTGAGGGTTCTAGAGGGGAGGGTGGTGGGAGGATGGGTTAGCCTGGTGATGGGTATTGAGGAGGGCACGTTCTGCATGGAACACTGGGTGTTATGCACAAACAATGAATCATGGAACACTACATCTAAAACTAATGATGTAATGTATGGGGATTAACATAACAATAAAAAAATAAAAATAAATAAACATTACCCAAGAATTACCAAAAAAAAAAATTCATAACTATAAGTTATAGTTGTGAAAAAATAGAACCTTTTTACATGTATGAGTATTAGGAAAGGTTAGATAAATTTAATTTTATTTGAGTATTAATTACTTATTAGGACATTGTGAAATATGATTCTAACATATTTGATTCAATTATATGGAAAAAGCAAGATACAATTTGCTTTAAATTGTTTAAAAAGCAAAAGTAATAGGGAAAAAAATGATGAAAGCATGGCAAAATACAAGTAGTCTTCCTTGGAATTTATAAAATACATTTCCATATTTAAAAAAAAAAAATCCACAGGTTGTACATTATGAGCCAGGTGCCAATGCTGAGGGCGTAACATGCACCATGCAATTCTCTCAACAGCTCCATGAGGTAAGCACTATTTTTATACCATTTTACAGAGAAGGAGACTGAGGCTTAGAAAGGTGGAGGTCATGTAGTTGACACATGGTGAGGCAGTGCCTTAGCACTGAAGCTTTTAATGGCAGCGCTCACATTGAAAAATATGAAGAGGCTGCTTATATTTGCTGGAGATCTTTGGGAATAACCTAGAAATTTGTCTGGGATCATTTCATCAAAGTCAGTACAAGGACGAGGTGAGACAGGACATTCTTGATATTCCGCTTTCAGTCATACATAGCTATGTATATAAAGATACGTGCATCTAAATATATCTATCTGGAGCTAAATATTTGTATGTGGTTTTGGCAAAGTATGTGACAACACACATAATTAGTTCAAAAATAAATATACATTCTCTTGTTCTTATTTCTGTCTTGGTTTATCAATTAGTACCTAATATAGTACAACTGCCCCACTCTTAGCCCTGCTGCTTCCCTCCTCCCATCTACTCCATGTTTCTCCAAGGAGTTATCACTCCAGTCGACAGCCTAATGCTTTGTAAGGTGATGTGACACTGACTGAGGTCACTAAGCAAGACCACCATTTCAAAAGTGACATTATAAAGATTTTATTTATTCATGAGAGACAGAGAGAGAGGCAGAGGCAGAGGGAGAAGCAGGCTCCCTGTGGAGCAGGGAGCCCAAGTGGGGACTCGATCCCAGGACCCTGGGATCATGACCGGAGCCGAAGGCAGACGCTTCACCGACTGAGCCACCCAGGCACCCTAAAAAGTGACATTTTAAAGCCAGAATCTCAATCACCTTTATTTCTTCCCAGAAGTCTGATGAATCAAACATTAAAAAAAAAAATCGGTCACAGTATTTACCTTGAGGCCATGGATGTAAATTTTCTTTTTTCTAACCTTTTTATGAGCTTCGAAATTTAAATATATCGTGGCCAGTTCAAGGTGGAGCATTTGTGATTTATACTAGACATTCAAGCTACCCCGTTGTATTCTGTAATGCTGGTGACAGGGTGTTTCTCTCTTGGTTGCAGCTGGGATGAGCCATTTGAAATTTATGGTATGATGATATAGGAAAACATTTCACAAGAAATTGTTGAAATCATCATTGACACTTCCCTCTGGAATAGTCTGGCATTATTAAGGTAATGACGACAAAGTGCTGGATGAAGCGAACTCTTCCATACAGAATCTAGAGCTGTGGTTATATTGGAAATTAAGTTTTTGATTCATTTGCCTACCTGGTAATATTCAAGAGATTGTAAATGTCGCTCTAAAATAAAGTATATATATATTTTTTCAGCTACTGAACACTTTATGAAATTGAGTCGACGACATCAGCTGGAAGTGATCATAGGTCTTGTTACCTGCCCTACTTGAAAGTGCTTCAGGTGTGGACATGTGTGAAGGAGGTGCTCTCTTTCTACTTTGTGAATCCCTTGTTCATAGAACTTAGGTCCTTCTAAGACTGCAAAGAAAGTGTCGCAAGGGCTAAAGTTTCTAGAAGGATGTCAGTATAGTCCTCTCTTAGATACGTGGGACACAAATTTATATTACCCCAAAACAATAAATCCCAGCTCAAGAGAAAAATCACCTCCGAGGTTCCGAGGTGGTTAAGTGCCAAGATTAAGCAGCATTCCAGAGTTACTAAATTTGACTCTAACATATTAATACTAGGCCTCTGACACTGTGTTAAATGGCCATTGCCATAGGGGCCAGTTGCCTAGGCATTCTTAGGTGGGGCCTGGGGTGCTGAGGTAAACTCAGGACAGGGCTCTGTCATAATTAAGGAGTATCTGGGACCAGCCCTGTGGTCAACACACAATACATTTTTGGGGCATGATGAACAAAATGCCTCAAGGGCAGGGCATTCTAAGCATAGTGCTGTTTAGGCCAGGGGAGGTGGAAGAGGGATGCCTGGGGGAAGGCGCGTGGAGGGAGGGAGCTGGGGAGTGTGGGAGTGTGGGAAGTTGCAGGAGGGAGGGCATGTGAAGACCTCACCTGTGAGGTCACAGCATACTTGGCCCAGCAGAGTGGGGCCAGGATGTGAGAAGTTAGCTCATCCAGTGTGTGCCCTTTCCAAGAAGGCTAGTATATGCACTTAGAAGGACATTTTAAAACAAGACAGAACACATTTAAGTACAGGACTTCACGATTTTGAGTTTTCCTTTCTTTTTTTAATGATTTTTTAAAAAATTTATTTATTTGACAGAGAGAGAGAGAGAGAGAGAGAGAGCACAAGCAGGGGGAGCAGCAGAGGGAGAGGGAGAAGCAAGCTCTCTGCTGAGCAGGGAGCCTGGCTTGGGGCTCGATCCCAGGATCATGATCTGAGCCGAAGGCAGATGCTTAACCAAATGAGCCACCCAGGTGCCCCAAGTTTTCCTTTCTTGACAGAAGCAAAGGAGAGAGGACTCATAAGGAAGGGGAGTGGCAGGTAAAGACTTCCCCTTTCATTCTTGCCAAAGAAAATTTCAAGTTTTCCCTCAGCTCTATTTTAATGTTGATTTTACCATCTAGGAGTTCAACATAATAAAGCTGTTCAGGTTCAAAGCCACTCTCCTTGACCACACCTATTAGCTCACATACGGGAAATTCAAATATAACAAGGAGATGATAGTGGGACGCGGGACACATATCTGAGCAGGTTGGGCTCAATCTTCGAGAAAATGGGATTTTCAGTGTTTATATCTGCCAGAATAGCATAATTGTTACATGATATTTGATGACAGCTTGGGGAAACAGCCACCAACTGTAGCCTAAATTACTAACTAGTTCCTTCTGGTTGCTACCTCTGCTAGGTGAAAGGTTACTTCTGTGTCTATCCAGTTTCTGCTCTTGAGATAGGGAAGACAATGAAATTAGCCCGACCAGCCTTACGACCCAAAATTGATTTAAAATCTGTTAATCCTACATGTTTTTGGTTGGTTTCAGCAAGAATGATTAAAATATATATATAACAGTGTGGGTTATATTTTGGTGAAAAGATCAAAGTTGATAATACAATGTTACTGCCAAACACTGACTTCAAAACGTACATGTCCCATAGAGTGAAATGATTTTTTAGTGCATATGGGTATCATATGGACCATATAACCCAAGCATATTTTCACCACTTTGGAATTTTCAACTCTAACATTTTAGGTGTAAATATATTACCTTGGCACAGTTACCTAAGTGTAGGTAAGTGTGCACAGTTGTTGACAGTTAAAGACATAAGACATTTCAGTAACTTTACCCTGCCTTGGATGTAAAGGATGTACAATTTATGTTATACAAAGACGCTCAGTTCCTACAGGCAGAGATCAATTGTATATCAAACATCCAAATCTTATTTCCCAATCAGTTATCTTCTAAAAACATTTGAAATTAAAAACATTCCACAGGCTCTCTACACTTTGAGTTTTATACCCCTGGTTGATCAGCAGAATGGTTAGACTCTTTAAAGATAAAGGTATCTGGTTATTGATTATTCCATGGCTGTGTCTAGTTTTTCCATCTGCTCATAGAGTTCCAGGCTTGACTTGTAACTGAGAATCATAAGTGAGAGACCACAAGCTTTTTTTTTTTTTTTTCCCAAAGCACATGATTTTAGACTAGAGATAATGATCGTTCCATTCAGGTGATCATGGAAATTGGGGATAAACCCACACCACCTGAACTCTTGAGTCACCCGTTATATTGGAAAAGAGGCCACTGTGGCAACTGGCTGTGGTCTTTCCACTGGATTTCTCAGCTCCTACCCGGGCTCAGAGATCACCGAAACTTATTTTACACTTCTTCCCTCGTCAGCACGGAAGAAAAGATCTCCTCAGTGTGTGTGGAGCACCCCTTTAGAACAGAGATTAGCCGAGTTCCAGGAAACTCTTCCAGAATCAGATGGAAAATTTTCAGTTTTAAAAATAACAGGGCCCTCCATTAAAACACTTAAGAATTTCACGGTTTGAAACTGGAAGACGCAGAAACAAACAAGAACCTCAAGGTCAAAACTATTAAATGCTCGCTAAAAGATCTGATGGAGAAAACGGATTCTTTGCTCCTATGTACGTGTTCCCCTACTCATTCCTTTTCAGCTGTATGTGAACATTTTGGGCACATGTACTCGTACTTTCTCAATAATGACCAAAGATGCCTTTTTAAAAGAGTTTCCAAAATGTCATGGTTTAGAAAAGAGTTTTGGAAAATAATATTTTTTTTTATACTGGCTGAGAAACTTCACTGGCAATGCAGAACCTTAATGTGCCAAAAGGGGTTTACTGATAGCCAGGGAGAGGGGGCTGGCAGGAAATTAGCCAGCATTTCCTCACCTATCAGAATCTCTCTTGGGAGCAGACGTGGGAGGCTGTGGCATTATGAATCCGATGTATTTTCTATAGTGTGAGAGAGATCGTAATCTTGAAGAATTCATTGTTGACTTAAATACCTTCCTCTCCCCCCGCCCCCAAAATCCCATTATAACACCTGAAGTAATGGCTGAATCTGTTTTTACCACTGTGGAATATCCCTAAAGAACCAGGTTAATACATGTGGACACATTTAACATTAAGTAATATCCATAAGAGGCAAGCGTCAGGAATTCTCTAATGCTTAGAGAAGTGTGATGTGCTGGAAAGACTCTAGATAGAGAAACAGATCAATAGCAAGCCTAATCCCAGCTGTCACTCACTAGCTGTGTGATTTCAAGTCACTCAGCTTCTCTGCATCTTTGTTTTCTCATCTGTAAAATGGCGGTGGGGTCAGACTTTAAAGTCCTTTCTGGTTCCAGGTAACCACGGTGTTAATTGCCCTTTTTATACCCTTTGCCCTTTATGAAGAGATACTGCTTCAGGAAATCAGCTGAGTAAATCAGGGGGACTCTAACCTATTCCGGGGAAGAGCAGAATGTTTTGTCCTCTTGGGCCTTGGTCCATACCACATGCGCTGAAGCAAGGACATAGATAAATAAAACTGAATGTTGAGAGCCTTGCCAGGTCAGCGCCAACCATGTTTCTAAGTCAGATACACTGGGATACATTGCAGAACATCAGGATGACAACTGGAAGTCAAAGCATGAGCTGTGCTGGCCACTTGCAGCTGACAGGCTGGGCGCTACTCAAGCCCAAGGAGAAATACATCTGGGTTTCATCCAGCATGCTTTACATTTAGAAGGGTTTCCTCCCGCCCTCCCCCTGCTTATCATTCCTGGACTAGAGGCCGTCACGTGACACAGTCTCCTGCAGGGAGAGAGGATAAAGAAAAAGGACAAGAAGACGGTGGGGCTCTGGGCCAGAGTCCCCCTTCTTACCTCCTCCACATGACTCGGAGCACTTGGTGAAGCCCTCATATTCCCAGTCATAGAGCTCGTCAAAATCCTGCAGGCCACCCAAGAGGCCATCTGTCTCTTCTGGGTTCAACGCAGGCACTTCCCCGTGGCATGGTCCTGCATAACAGGCACGCTGGGATGCTGGCTTGGGCCCTTCACATTCGTCCACAGGCAGGTCAGCCACGGACTGAGAGAAAGACAGGAGCACCTGGCACCTCACCGTTCGCACCTGGGTCCCCACACCACAGGTAACCGTGCAGGCCGACCAGGCTTCGGGGATGAACCTGCAGTCGGCAAGCAAACAAGAGGACAGGATGAGGAGCCCCAGGCACGAGACCGTGGGGGCTGCGGAGGGCGGCATCCCACCTGTCGCCACGGCCCAGTGCTGTCCTGGGATGCGCTCAGGACTCTGCCACCCTGTCCTGCGATGGGTGCTTCAGTTTAGTTCATGGGCTCATTTGCCAAGGTTTCTGGGTTGGTTTTTTGGTGTCATATGAACTCCCAGCTGGAAGCCACATTCCAGCGACAGACCACCTGCTTTCTCCCGGCCTTGCACCCACAGTGCTAGCTCTTCAGAGCAGGGAATCAGTGGTTTCTTCTCTCTCTCTCTCTCTCTCTAAATCCCAGCACTTGTGCCTTCTGCAAGACGCTGGTTATTCTTATAGCAGACTAATACTGATCCTAAAAACTATCACAAAATAAGCCCTTGGAGATATTTAAGGAGGGTTTTTTTTTTTTTGGTCTGGCTCTCATATTCTGTAACTTTCTTTTGCTTTTCGGCTCAATGTGCTTCTCAAGATTTATTTATATATAGAAAGGGGTTCTTTTTTGTAAGGTTCCAAGAATGGAGTGAAGTCTTGTTCCTCACACATTCTTTGAATTAGTCTGGACTACAATTCTTTTTATATCATAGAGAAAAGCCATGCTACAAATTTAAATCCACAGATGTGTCACAGTAAACGAGAGATTCTGCATTCGTACAAGTTTGTTCAACAGCCCCCTCTCCCCCACCCCCTGAGAGAAGCCACACTAATGAGAATTTGGTTTTTCTCTGAGTTTCTCTATAATGTAGGACAATATCCAAATTCCAAAAAAAGACTTTCCCTCCCACTAATCAACAACGGCCATGACTGCAATGACCTTAAGAGGGACCTGGGGAAAAAAGGCCAGAGGGAACCACTAACATTTTCAAAAAGTTAGTATAATAATCTGGAAAAAGAACTTTGGAATAAGAAGTTTTTATTTTTCCATGATCCTACGGCTTTCTCAGAGAGTCGTGCTGTGGAGGCATGCAAACCTGGTCCCCTAACCTTGACTTTGGCAGAAAACGAAAGAACTGATAAGATTATAGCATTAAATCCTAGCAAGTGCAAATGGTTCAGATCTAGTTTAAGGAAATAGAAATTCTAGCAGGAAACCAATCCAAGTTTTCAAATTGGAAGGATCATAACAAAGATGTTTCCTGGGCCTGAGCCGGGGCTGTGCGTGGAGCTGGCCAGGACGGCCAGACTTCCCTGACCCCTAACAGCTCATGCTGTCTGAGCCATGAAGAGCCATCCCCTAGGAGAGAATGAAGGTCACATACAACCCTGTCAGGAAGGTGGATGAGGGAGGAAGAGCCATCCAGAATTATTCCCAAGAAATTATCATCACAATGTTACTTCCCTCTATTGTCTTTAATGCTTGATCTATCTTCCGGCACCCAGAGAACATGGGGGGAGAACAGTACTCTAAAAAATTAAAACGTCTACTTCTCATTAAATAATGCTACCTGTAGGAGCTTTTTATAAAAATAAAACCCAACTCTGCAATCAAACTAATTGTAACCTTCTTATTTACACATTCACATATATCTGTCTGGCTCCTGGAACAAGAATTACGACAAATACACAAACACCGAGTGTTACAACCCAGGTGTAGACATAAAGGAAAATGCAAACTAAATGATTTTGTATGTAAGAAAAACCCAAAAGCAAATGAAAGGTCCGCCAACCTTGACAATAGTGTGTGAATAACGTTTCTTATTTAATAATGTGGTGAATTTTATTTTCAAACAAAAAACTGACAGGATCTCAAAAAGCACCGCACCCTATTAGCTTTTCCCATGCTGGAAGAATTATTGTTCTGTCACCTCTAACAGCCATCTTCAGAGACCATTACAAGACAACAAGGATCAGCTAGCTTTTTGGGTAAAGGGCCAGATAGAAAATATTTTAGAGTTTGTGGGCCCTGTTTGTGGGTCTTTGTTGTTGCAACAATTCAACTCTGCCAACATGCTGTGAACACAGTCATAGACAATATGTAAGCAAATGGGTGTGGCTGTGTGCCAATAAAACTTTATTTATAAAAACTAGAGGGAGGGTGGTAGGAGAAAGGTCTGAATTTGGCCTGTCAGCTGTAGTCTCCCAACTCCTGCTGTAGGACCTTGAGTGGAGATACCAAACACACCAAGATTCCTAAATGATCTTCAAACTCATTTTAAGTCTTAGTTCCCATCTTTTCCATATATATAAGTTTCTAAGAGTGGCAAGCAGTTAAATTGATGTATGTTTTATCTTCCAAAGTGAGGCCCAGATGAAAATCTAGAATATAAATGATCCACAAACCAAACCCTCAGCTCTCCTTGCCTAGCATGTCAATCACTTTGCATTTGGTCTCATTCCAGGACCAGGAAGATATATCAAAAGCACACAAAGTAGAAAGGGCACATTACTGGAGCCTCATGAACTCATTGCAATGCTTGATCCTTGTTTACTTTGAAGCAGCATTTCAATGAAAATAAAGGTGTGTGTGTGTGTGTGTGTGGGCACACACACGTGCATTTGTCTATTTTTTATTATCTGGACCTTTAGGGTTAATAGCAAAAACAATAAACATCAATTTTAGGTCTCCCAAGTGAAAGTCTTATCAAATGTCAAATAGCCTTTCTGGCTTATCTCCCAATCCACTATCCTTAGGTCTTCATCAAGTTCACACCAATTAAAAATGATTTGGCTTTTAAGCGATGCTGTCTTTTGGCAGTCATCTTAATTTCTCTAGTGCATATACTGTATGATATAATATATTCTCTCTTGTTGAAGGCAGGAGATCCTATTTCAAAAGAAAAATATCTATTAGAGCAAATGGCCAAGTGAATAATAATTGTTTTTCATACGAAACTTTCCCCCACATCCCTAGATCTCCCAACTCTGTGTTTACTATCTTGAGCTTTCTGGCCACAAGTGGGAAGAAGCAAGGTCAGTTAGAGGGCAGGCAACTGAGCTAGGACGTCTCAGTGTAAGGCTTAGGAGTCTCGGTTTGACTAGTACTTGCTGAGCTAGAATCCTTAAAGTGGGACCTTTAAAATGGAGTCAGTAGGTTTTTTTTTTTTTTTTTTTTACATCATTTTGATGTACAAATGTTTCAGTGAAAAGCTCTTACTATTGAAGTTTAATTTGGGTACTTTTAAAGTTCTTTTTGTTAGCAGCACTGTTGGGGGATGAATGCAGAATTACTGGATAAGTGAGTTCTTTCAGAGAAGGGCTCGAACTTCAGAGAAGACCGATAGCATTTCTGCATGTAGTCTTCCCATCTCCAGGAAATTAAAAAAGAAACCTGGCAAATAGATGATTTATGCTTCTGTCTGGTCTTCAATTTGCAAGCTTAATTGTTCATTTCATGAACAAAAAGCTTATCCTTTCATTGGAGTTATTACCATAGTCCCTTTTATGAAACAGAAAACAGTGATAATCAAATTCACTTGTAAAATCCCAACGTGGTTTAGTTTATATGTGGCTATTATGAAGTCAGAAGCATGGACCAAAATAATAAGAACAATCACTTTATTAATATAGTGCTAAACAGAAACCATTCACTCTTGGTTAATTAATCTCGTGTCACTGCAGATCTTAGCCAGAGTTTGGCTCCAGTTTTATGCACACATGGTCTATAACTAAGTTGTTTTTTGTTTTCTTTTAAGTAGGCTCCATGCCCAATGTGGGGCTTGAACTCACAACCCCAAGATCAAGAGTCACGTGCTCTCCCGACTGAGCCAGCCAGCCTCCCCTAAGATTTTTAGCTTTATCTTTTCTACTCTTATTTTCCTCTCCTTTCTCATATACATGTTTGTTCATTTAAAAAATCATTGGGATTATTCAAAAGAATAACTTTATAGGGGTGTTATTGTAATGCTCTTACCAGCCTCACCTCAGTCTCTAGTTTTAAAACGCAAACTAAAACTTGCAGGTAATCACATGAGAAATACTTAGGGGCACCTGGGTGGCTCAGTCAGTTAAGCATCAGCCTTTGGCTCAGGTCACGATCCCAGAATCCCAGAATCCCAGGATCGAGCCCCATATTGGGCTCTCCACTCAGTGGGGAGTCTGCTTCTCCCTCTGAACCTCCTCCCTCTTGTGCTCGCTCTCTCTCTCAAATAAATAAAATCTTTAAAAAAACTTTTTTAAATTTTATTTTGTTATGTTAGTCACCATACATCAGTAATTTTTGATGTAGTGATCCACGATTCATTGTTTTCGTATAACACCCAGTGCTCCAAATTCTTAATTTTGATTTAGTTTTCGATCTTATTAAATTTCAGCTAGATGTCAGATAGGTTTTGTGGATTTCTTTGCCCTCTTTTTTTTGGTGTATGCTTGGGTATGAGAGTGGTGGCAGGATCTCAGGGTGAGGAGAGAGGAGGGAATGAACTGAATAGTGGAGGGGAAATGATAAAAGGCTTCAACATGCACCTAGGAGGTTAGTGGGTGCCCTGTCCAGTGCCTCCTTCCTAATTACTGCAATCGTGCACTGACTGTGAGCTATTTTACCACTGTACAAATTACAGAAAATGGATAATGCACGTGATTCTTGCCCACAGAAATGCAGATTAATTGTATCTAGTGGAATGCAATTGCTGTCCTGTGGACAGACCCATTTTGCATCTACTTGTAAATCCATTCCAACATCTTATTTGCCTAAATATGTATGGTTCTTTGAAATTTCCTTTGAATTGGTCGGAACATCTTCCTGATACTCTCATTAATTAATGAGGTAGACAAAATCTTGGACAGATGTTCATTTTATAAATGTAGGAGAATCATGGCTTTTCCCCTTCTAAAATTTTATCATTCAACTAGTGGCCACAGAAGGATCTGGAAAATAGTATATTAGAAAAATAAAAATACTGTATAAGTAATTCTACCCCACATTAACCAGAGAGTCTTTTACGTAAATATATCATTTGGGGGCAAAAAAAGTCAGCATACTTTATTGGTAATGATGCTGTTTTTCTACATTGCCTCATCTATTTTGAATGCAATCTTCTTTTCTCTGTTCTTTTTCTTTAGTTTTGAAAATTTGGTTCTCCTCCTGGTTCTGAGGAACCTTGAAACATTAATGGAGTAAAATCTTTAGGAGAAGGTGGTTTCCTAAACCAAAGCTAGGCATTTTGGCATCTGAACTGAAGAGGCATCTAGAAACCCGAGCAAAAGAAATTGCTGTTGGGTGGGACAGAAACTTGGAAAATGGAACAGGAGACACCGTCTTTCATCTGTCTCAATTTTACATGAGATCAAAGATCTCATGTAAACTTCTTTAGTTATTTAGTGTCTCACAATAAAGTAAAAGATTTTTTCAAAACCCTCCAAAATAAGTCAATAAACAAAAACCTTTGGAACACTACAAAGGAAGGGCAACTCTTTAATTGAATCACTTTAGGGATTTTAGAATTAATTGTAAAACCCTTAACACCAAGACAACCTTTAAATGATTCTCTAAAAATATAGCTAGGGCACTAAAGTTTTGGGAGAACACTTACCCAAAATGGGCCTCTCCATTCCCTTAGAACCACACCTAAATCATTCCAAATAAATAACAATCTAACTTATTGTGAAAAATCTTTAGTCAAGGATACTTGACCTGAATATGGAATTATGAAAATATTTCTCAACTGCTGTTGTTCGCTTACAACTCTCTGGAACCGCAAGTAATTCATGCTAGTTATGCAACTCATATTAAAGTCTCCAAGCACAATTTTTCAAAGGTGTCGGGGACATCACTCCACAAAACATCTGATAGCACCACTTTTTTTTTTTTTCATAGGTTCCTCCAATCCTTAAGTATCACACGTGGGTTGTGAGAGTCTTTCATCAATGTAAAGTGATTCAGTAGTATAACCAAGCATAGACTGATTCCAGAAATTAAAATAACAGAACACAATGAGGATTTTGAATCAACCACCAATATACCTATTTGAGAAAAAAATTCAGTCACCGCCCCGTCTGATGCTGCTGACCAGTAACAAAGAAAGAAAGAAAGAAATATGAAGGAAGGACACAATTCCAAACAGACTAAGGCAGTACTGGGAGAGCTATATATAGTGGCCTTTTCCAAGAAGCAGACTTCATTTTCTCATGATAATGATGCCCTTTTGAGTTCTTTGAGAGGCAGCTGGCCTCTGCAAAAATGCCTCTATGACTTTCTTGCAGAAACGCTCAGTGCTAGAAGTGGGAGAAGAAAGCCTGGCTGCATTAAAGGGTGCATTCTCCTTTCAAAGAGACTTTATACTAGAAGGAAACGCTGCAGGGTATCAGAGTTCTCTGAGTTCCAATGAGTCAGAGATTAAGGGGCTCTCTCAAGGCCCACAGCCTCATACTTGAGGACTCTGTTACACTCATCTTGCAGTTCTGACCTATCTTTCTCGATATGGTTCCCGACAAGGTATGAGAAAGAGTCTTACGAAAAGGAAGGATCTTGTGGACTGTCCAGGAGTTTGTTCTTCTTTAATCGTAAGAGAAAAGCCAGCAGAAAGACAGGTAATAATCAGATTCTGAGGATCCTGGCCCTATAGTGTCTGCTCTTCCCAACAAATACACCCTCAACTATCTTGTTCCCAGTGGCATCCAACATAGCTGACCATGCCTTTTTTCTTGAATTATTTTATCCTTTTGACTTACACGACAGCAAACTCTTGGCTTTCTTTTCTTTTCTGGTCAACTCCTTCTCTGTCTCCTTTTCTAGGTCTTTCTTCTTTCCTTGAACTCTAAACGTTGCAGTACCTTGGAGCTCTGTCTGGTGCCATCTTCTGATGTGTTCAGCGATTCTTGGTTTCATACACCACCAATGTGTGGGCAACTTCGAAGTACATGATCTCTAGTCTGGACTTTTTTTTTCCCCTGAGCTTTATACCCAAACTTTTTTTTTTTTTTGTAAGTTTTGGGCTTGGGAGCCATTTTACTCTTTGAAAGGAATAAACACTAATTTAACATAATTAATTTATTTATCAAAAACTTATCCAGTGCTTATGTGCCAGGCACTACTTTAAGTGCTTTATAAATAAAAACTGTTAAATCCTAATGACAACCAGATAAGAACTATTATTACCCCCATTTAATAATTACTGTATGGATGAGGAAATTGAAGTCATTCACACAGCTAGTAGGTTTCATGCTCTTAACCACTGTACATCGCTCTCTCTCCTGACTGACCACTTTTACTTTGATATTTCAAAGGCATCTCCAGGGCACCTGGGTGGCTCAGTCGGTTAAGCGTCTGCCTTCCGCTCAGGTCATGATCCCAGGGTTCTGGGATCGAGTCCCACATCGGGCTCCTTGCTCAGCGGGGAGCCTGCTTCTCCCTCTGCCTGCCACTCCCCCTGCTTGTGCTTTCTCTCTCTCTCTCTCTAATAAATAAATAAAATCTTTAAAAAAACAAAAAACAAAACAAAACAAACCAAAAAAACAAAGGCATCTCCAACCAAAAATGCCCAAAATGGAACTCTTGATTTCCCTCCTCAGATCTTCCTCTCCTATTGCTTTTCAGACCTATGCACACAGAACATAATTTACAAGTTGGATTTTTCCTTGAGGCTAGTCTGATTATTTAAAAAGCCACATCCCAGGGACTCACATGCCATTATAGCTTACAATGCTATTAGTGCATTTGTAGTTCTCAATACCTGAATGGAGTTTTTAATGCATATCATTTTCCCTGATTTTGATAAAAATCTAAAATATTGTAAACTCAGAATACTTTCCATGAACCGTTTTTTTTTTCTTCCCATGGAGTGAAATTGGTTTATTTTGCAATTTTGTAAAGGTTTCTTTCCTTTAATTCAACAAGTTTGGCAAAGCTTTCCAATGAAAAGTTCAGTTCATTAAAAATGACCTTAATGGACTTAACATATATTGGTGGTGACAGGGTCCATACTTTATTTTGGCACACACGGATCCCATTAATTTGTCTTTGTCACTCTCTGGGGCTCAGCTGAGCAATAGTTCAGATTTAGCTTTCTCAAAGTAGCTACAGAATGAGCAATAAGTGGAGATATTGGGAGGGGCTGACAAATTTAGAACTTCTTGGTTTGCAATAAAGGCTTTTCTAATGACTACATAAAAATGGCTCTGTCTGCTCTATTGAGTTTGTTACTGATTTTTCTGTCTCGGTGCGCGTTGGGAGGAATCTATGGGGATCAACTGTATTTAACCCAGAGTTGAGAGAGGATGCTTTTCTACCCCAACATTTTCTAAACTTCCTTATTAATTTTTGCAATTCCCTATAGGTCCCTTTTTATTCAAATAAAGGTAACTAAGCTTCGTCCTTTAGAATAAACTGTGGGCTCCATTCAAAGTGTGATGCTTACAAGTGAATCTGGAAAAGGCTCTGAAGTACAGAAGAGAGGCAAGATGGTGGTGTCAGTCCGGGCACCACTGGCTGAATTTTGGGTTGAATTGTACTTTTCTCTCACATACCAGTAGATACAACATCTGCCTCAATTTCTCCATATATATATAAGTGATTATTATATGTTTTTATTCCCTTAAAGCTTCCCTAGGAAGATGCATGATGCTGGAAAAGGTCCAATCATCACCCCAGTTAACATGTATACAGACCTTCCCGCATACCGGGTACTTTATAGGTACGAACTTAATCTTTGTAATAACCCTATGTTGTAGGTACTGTTATTATGCTCATTTCGCAAATGAGGAAACTGCAGCCAAAAGGTTAAGTGACTTTCCCAGGGTTGCTAGTGGTGGATCCAAGATGAACACCAGGCTAATCTGTCACTAGAGCCCACATTTCACCACAGCTGGTGCAGGTTGCTGCCCTGCATGGAAGTCTGATCAATAACTAAACTGCTTTTTACTTTGATCCCAGCAGGGCTGTGTCCTTGTTTGAGCACACAAACACACAGGCTTACCCCTCACCAACTCACATAGTTGGCAGCATGGTGTATCGAAAAAAATTTATATTTTAGGAAATTACCTATGGTTTCTGCAGCCTGTTCTCAACATACAGGTAAGGATTGCTGAAGTACATATACTGATACAAAATACCTGGTCATTGGCTATGTGAAACATCCAATAATCCTTCCTCAAGTACTGGTTTTGGAGTGAAAGATTCAAATAAGTGCTATCACAATCTGCCGAACATCAGTTCGTATCAACATCCCCCAAATTCTTTCCATGTATATTGCATTCTTCTCTCATTTATGCTCAAATTTGTGAATTACCACGTCCTAGCTTAACTATGCTAATATTTTAATTCAGAGGAACATATGGTGGTGGAGAAAATTTGGGAATTCAGTAAATAATTCTTCTATACTTCTTTTAAATCCATAACACTATCACGCTGTGCATACCGAAACATCAAATTGCATTTTTAAAATACAGCTAGCTCATTTGTTCAATCTGTGGATAAATGACCAATATTCAGCACTTTGGACACAATCCTATTATTCCCGTGATAACACACTCAAGGTTCCTTGAAGGCAAGGACTACTGGGTTTATTTTTACAGTATTTGCAACTGGCACAAAGCTTGGCACAGAGCACGTGACTTATGAGCAAATTTAGCTTCTTTCATTAGGAGATGTGAACAATTTAGCAGGTCTATGGACTTTCCACAGTCATCTAACATACATAATCAGTCAGAGAACTTTTATTAAGCATGCTGTTGCAGAGGATATGATGGAAGAGAATGATTTGGGTAGATGGGAAGGAAGACAGAAAGGAAGGAGTTGAAAGTGAGCGAGGTCATGACTATTGTGGGGGAAGGGCTGATTCAGTCTGGCCAGTATAGGGCTTTAGCGCTGCGATGTGCCAATTCTCAAAACTGAATGCTTTTGGGTTTTTTTCATCCTGTAATTCTAACGCTCAACCCTATTCTGCTTGAACATTCCTTATGTCAGTTTAATGATCTATAGATAGTATTTAAACTGCTTGATCTTAGATGAGATGACTTTTGATTCTTAAGAAATAGATGTATATATGAGATATTCCTTTTATTTTCTGTGGCCTGAGATTCATGAAGAGAAAATAATTCAGGCACCTTGTATTGAGGATATAAACAGCAAAAGTATCTGGATCCATTACTAATGTTTGATTCCTTGAATATTCTTTGGGGGAAAATATAAAAACACATGTCACACAATTAACATTTCTAGCCACTTTTTAAAAAAAATATGAATTCACATTCTTAACCAGTGAGTTAAGCCATCCACATTCTCAGACAACTTTACTGGATATAAATATGGACTAATGTAAACATGTGCTTAAATATTATATATTTAAATACTATTTCCAACAAGGTAAACAAGGCATTTAATGACTCCAGGATCACCATGGCGACTCTTATTGGCTTTTCTTTCTGTATCTAATTCCTTGTGGGTTCTGTTCACACAGATGCATGACAGGAATTTCCCTTCGCTTCTTATTGAATCAGCCCCATCACTAAGCTGATGCCATCTGGCATCCAGATATTACCGCTGCCTTTGGCCTCCTTGTTTTCCTTTTTCTTCTTCCTTTTTTTAAAAAATGGTTTACACCGAGGTTATTTATGGCAATACATTTAAGGCCTGACTATTGTGTTGAAGCACAAAAATGTTTTCTTAACCATACAATAAAGCTGTTAACTGAAAATCCGATGAGATAACCCAAGATTTTTTAAGGGCAAGATCAAGGCATAGAGGACCACCCAATCCTGCTCTTGAGAGGATGGCACTGTGAAGGCTCTCCACCCGGGACGTGCCAATGTGTGCAGGAGGGTTGGCTGGTTAAAATGGTGGTGTTGGTCACCTAGTGTCCAAAGTAATCACCCGCTTCCTGTTGCTTGCTCAGAGCCATCCAAGCAGAACTCCTGGCAACTGAAATAAATCCGGGAGGAAATTGGCTTCCTTAGGTACCCAATTAGTCCTCCCTCCCTCTTTCTGGGATGACTTGATTCAGAGGGCAGAAAGTCTAAAAAGAGAAAGGCAGAGCATCTGGAGCATCTAGGCCATAGCTTTTTCTTATGCCGCCCTTAACAGATGACACCTTCCAGAGCACTGAGTGGCCTGTTAGTGGCCTGAAGGAGTTAAGGAAGTGAACAATTGCCTTCCTATTCCAAGTTGGATCAGGCTCGTTAGAAGGGCAGCTGATTAACTTCCTGTACAGCAACAGCAGATGCGCTGCCTTCACACGTCCTACAGGACACCACAGAATCATTTTTGTTCAAGAAATGAAGCTGTCAAAGTGGTTGCTGTGTGTACTTGGCCTCAGATGCTTGTCATGTTTCTGCATATAACTCCACAAAGTGAGTTAAATATAGGAGACGGGAAATCAAGTCAGTAATGTATTTAGCTTCTACCTGATTAATGAAGACAATTATACTACCACATTGTAGTTCTGATCCCTCAGCAAGTAAGAGTGAGATTCTGAGGGCTTAAAAAACACCTAGAAATCTATTCCCCATATATTTGTCAGTGGAAGCAACCAGCTGGACTCAATCTGACATTTAAATCCTAGACAAATCAAGAAACAGACTCTTAATTATAGAGAACAAACTGCTGGTTACCAGTGGGGAGGTGGGTGGGAGGAATGGGTGAAATAGGTGATGTGGATGAAGGTGATGAGCACCGGGTGATGCATGGAAGTGCTGAATCGCTATGTTGTATACCTGAAACTAACATAACACTGTAAAAAATAAAAGAAAACGATAAAAGAAAAATAATAACTTATGAAATCTAAAAAAAATAAGTGATGAATCCTAAATGATACTTTCATAGCTGGAGGCAAATTTAAAAAGATGCACTTCACATAACAGCAAAAGAGAATTCCCTCATTCCAGCTGCCCCTTTCTAGTGCTGGAATGGCACGGCTCTTAGCCTCACAAGAATGCAACTCAGACCAGAATCTTATTATTTTTAGAAGTCCGTCTCTAACCATAATTCCTTCTGTGTTAATTGAGTAGCATGGATTTCTATGGACTCCTTAGGCAGCATCCTCAGAGGCAAGTTCACCTTACTGTATTTATTTATAAGATTGTCTGTGCTTGATCAGCTTTCCTGGCTAAAGCCCCACATGACTTAGTCTCGGTTCAGGGCTGGATCTTGTTCACACTGTCCTGTTCAATGAGGAGAGACAAAAATACCTTGCTTAAATATTCTTGCTGCGGGTTGTCAGAAAAATCTGATAAAAACATGATCTCACTGATACGAGGAATTCTTAATCTCAGGAAACAAACTGAGGGTTGCTGGAGTGGTGGGGGGTGGGAGGGATGGGGTGGCTGGGTGATAGACATTGGGGAGGGTATGTGCTATGGTGAGCGCTGTGAATTGTGTAAGACTGTTGAATCACAAACCTGTACCTCTGAAACAAATAATACATTGTATGTTAAAAAAAAAAAAAAGAAGAAGAAGAAGATAGTAAGAGGGGAAAAATGAAGGGGGGGAATCAAAGGGGGAGACGAACCATGAGAGACTATGGACTCTGAGAAACAAACTGAGGGTTCTAGAGGGGAGGGGGGAGGAGGGATGGGTTGGCCTGGTGATGGGTATTAAAGAGGGCACGTACTGCATGGAGCACTGGGTGTTATACGCAAACAATGAATCATGGAACACTACATCAAAAACTAATGATGTAATGTATGGTGATTAACATAACATAAAAAAAAAAAAAACCAAAAAAACCAAACATGCGCCTGTGTCAAGACAAACCATGGCCACTAGTGAAAAATCAATTTAGAGGGTATGACTCTCCCAAGAAGGCTAGGAAATACTTTTTTAATATTATGAAAAGATATTCACCACAATATTCCTACCTTTGCACCGTATGAATCAAATACATCATAAATAAACCCGTCTGTTGCTAGAAAAAAAAACAGTCAACGTCTAAAAGTATTTCTGAACAAAGCTGCAGCTTTATACAATGAATTCAATATATTAAGGGCATTACCATAACGTGACCTAATCGCGATACTTATTTCAGGTATTCTTTTTAATAGGTTTTATTTATATTTATTTATGTATATATATATTTATTTTGATTTTTAAAAAGATTTTATTATTTAAAGATATTATTTATTAGAGAGAGAGTGAGAGAGAGAGAGAGAGAGAGAGAGTGCACAAGCAGGGGGGGAGGGGCAGAGGGAGAGGGAGAAGACAGACTCCCCAGTGAGCAGGGAGCTCAATGAGGGACTCGATCCCAGGACCCTGGGATCATGACCTGAGCCGAAGTCAGCGGCTTAACCAAGCCACTCATGCACCCTATTTCGGGTATTCTATGTGGCTGATATCTGCATGTGTATCTTCTGCATGGCATTTGGCTCGGTGGAACAACCATACCGGTACACGCTTCTGTTCTATAAAGTTTTAGCTATTTCTTGGAAGTTCAGTGTTTACTTTTTAATCAGAGTTTTTTTTCTAAACATACCTTAGAGTGGTTACTTTCCAACATATCTGGCCAGAGTGCTAATCAATTATTATTATTTTTTTTCATTTTGGGGTTATCACAAGCATCTAATATTCAATGACAGTATCTCCATATGCTAAAGATTTTAAGCTACTGGTTTTCCTATATTGTTTAATGAGACAGGCTGGTGATAGTATTTTTATTTTACATCAGGAGAAATAAATGATATTTACCGTTTTTACTGCAGAACTCTATTAGCTGGAGCCAAAGTGAGAGATAATAGTTCTAGACCATGATTCGTGCTTCTCCGAGCAGCTCAGAAGTGATGGCCACAGCTTCTAAACATTACTATTTAATTTAAGCAATGTGAGTCTCTTTGGTGGGGGGTAAGGAAGGACTTGCTGACAGTATATCATTTTTTCATTATACTATGGAGAGTAATTATAGGTTGCTGCATACATTTAGAAACTAGTCTATGTGGTTTAAAAAAGAAAGAATTAAGACCATGCAAAATTATGTTTTTTAAATTCAAAATCAATAAAAAAATAATGTGACATGTAGGACCTTTCCTAGGGTTCAGTGCGCTAAACATGTAAAGTGCATTAAGATGTGGAAACCATATACCTTTCATTACATTATTCTACAGCTGTCACTTATTTCATTTTGGTATAAAAGTAATTATTGTTCTGAGCATATTAGTATACATTTCCTTTACCTGGCACCAGCGCTCCAATTACAATCTACTTCAATTCAGATTAATCATGCCAAGATGGCAATTCCATTATACCAAGAGTAAAATTTAATAATCTAATATATGGCTATAGTTTCAATGGTGAAAACTATGTGGTTAACTACTTTAGGGATTTTATTAAGATTAAAGTTAAACATAATGCATCTTAATCAGACCTTTAGTGGAAAACGCTCGTTACAAAACATGGTTGACAAGGGTCTATGTAATCTTTCTGCAGGGGCATTAAACTCCACTTAATACTTTCATTTGAGAGGTATCTAATAATGGGAAAGATGTTAAGTTATTGATGTAAGATGTTTGGATTTAATTTCAACTTTATTATATGATTTAGCATCGGTTATAATGCGATACTGTATATAGGATTATGCTTTAGACCAAATGACAAAATATTGTGTACAGGAGAGCAGAGCTTATTTAAGTAGAATAATACATGTCTGGTTTTAAATGTATCTAACCTAAGAATACGTATAAGGAACAACTAGCTCCAATTACACGGCATCTTTCTGTGCCTTAAATGGGACCTTAGTGGATAAAGAGCTAATCCCCCTCCAAAATAAACTGCTTACTTCCTTTCTAGCAGCAAGGAGGCCTGTCCAGCCAGGTACTAGCAGGAGAGAAACAAAAAGCTTTAAGCCTTCATATATTCATGTAAAGGTTGCACTGTGATCTTTAAACACTGACTTTCCTCCAAAGTTCTGTGGTGGTTAATGGCTTTTTTTTTAAAGTCCTTTTTTCAAAAAGTAGAAAAAGGTGCTGTAGTAACTTCATAGTACAAAAATAATGTAGGTTTTGCTTATTGTCCTTTTAAGTCAGAAATGCATTGCCGGGTGGGAGGATGGGTTAGCCTGGTGATGGGTATTGAGGAGGGCACGTTCTGCATGGAGCACTGGGTGTTATGCACAAACAATGAATCATGGAACACTGTATCTAAAACTAATGATGTAATGTATGGGGATTAACATAACAATAAAAAAATTAAAAAAAATACTCATTCTAGAATTTAAAAAAAAAAAAAGAAAGAAATGCATTGCCTAATGTGAAACCAAGTGACTGAAAAACAAATTGCATTTCTTTACAAATGAACTTTGGTCGTACCAATCTGGATTTTGAAATTCTTTTTCAATCTTTTGCTGTTGAAGGTGTGATTCGGGGACACAATTTGTGGTCTGGCACACCATATCAGATTTAGATCCAAACAGGATGGATCTGAGAAAATTCTAAGTTGCTTTTGAATATATAGATTACATTGTTAATTTATATCTCTGATGAAATTTAAACTACGGGTTGAATTTGGAGACCATTTCATATCTTACATGCTATACTCTGAGCTCCTGGAGGGTGAGTAACATGTCTTATGCACCAATGCAGAGCACAGAGCATAGGGCTTATATTAAATAAATTAATCCAGAAAATCTTCACTCTGAGAAACTGCTTTGATCATAAATGAAACTGATCATTAAAGTGCTTTCCCTTATTTTTAAAAATGATGCAACAGATATACATAACTAGTACAATTGATATATAGTTACTAATCAATCAATCAATCAATCAATCAATGTTTGTCTTTCTTCCTTGTTTCCTCTTTTGAAGCATCTGAAAAATCCATGCCTGGTAGTCTTGCAAATTTCATGGCCTTGATAAAACTAAGCAGGTAAGGGACCGTGATCAAGTGGGGCAAAGATTGGTATCCATTTGATCTCAATTGCAGCAAGAAAGGGAGAAGAAAAGCTAATATACTTCCTTTGCCCGCAGATATATTTTATCTACGCTTTACTTTTTGTGAGTGGCTATACTGCAAAGCCGGGATATAAGGAATGTGAAAAGCTGCCCAGACTTTCACATCAAATCTATGTTACATCATCAGAGGGAGCCTGGGCCTTCTCACCTTTCGCCTCTTAGAAAAGAGGAGGTCAGATTTTGGAGAAGAGGGGGAGACGCTCCCCCTTCATTTTCTTACTTCAAAACTGAAAAGTATTTAGAGAGCAAAAATGCAATCACGTGTTTTGAGAAACACTTGGGAACTGATAAATCTCCAATGTGAGAGCCCCAAAGGCTCATTTTGACCCTTGGCAAGAGGATTACACCTGATTCAAAACCCAGGGAAGCCACATTCAGTGAGACACTACGTTCTTAAAACCAGTCAGTTTCAAAAGCAAAACATCTTGTGGTTTTAAAACTTACGAGGGCTCACACATGAAAAAGTGCTCAACATCACTTGGCATCAGGGAAATCCAAATCAAAACCTCAATGAGATACCACCTCACACCAGTCAGAATGGCTAAAATTAACAAGTCAGGAAACGACAGATGTTGGCGGGGATGCGGAGGAAGGGGAACCTTCCTACACTGTTGGTGGGAAGGCAAGCTGGTGCAACCACTCTGGAAAACAGTGTGGACGTTCCTCAAAATGTTGAAAATAGAGCTACCATACGATCCAGCAATTGCACTACTGGGTATTTACCCCAAAGATACAACTGTAGGGATCCGAAGGGGTATGTGCACCCCGATGTTTATAGCAGGATTGTCCACAATAGCCAAACTGTGGAAAGAGCCAAGATGTCCATCAACAGATGAATGGATAAAGAAGATGTGGTATATATATACAATGGAATATTATGCAGCCATCAAAAGGAATGAGATCTTGCCATTTGCAATGACGTGGATGGAACTGGAGGGTGTTATGCTGAGCAAAATAAGTCAATCAGAGAAAGACATGTATCATATGACCTCACTGATATGAGGAATTCTTCATCTCAGGAAACAAACTGAGGGTTGCTGGAGTGGTGGGGGGTGGGAGGGATGGGGTGGCTGGGTTATAGACATTGGGGAGGGTATGTGCTATGGTGAGCACTGTGAATTGTGCAAGACTGTTGAATCACAGATCTCTACCTCTGAAACAAATAATGCAATATATGTTAAGAAAAAAAAAAAGAAGAAGATGATGATAGCGGTGGGGGGGAAGAATGAAGTGGGGGAAATCAGAGGGGGAGACGAACCATGAGAGATGATGGACTCTGAAAAACAAACTGAGGGTTCTAGAGGGGAGGGGGGTGGGAGGATGGGTTAGCCTGGTGATGGATATTAAAGAGGGCACGTTCTGCATGGAGCACTGGGTGTTATGCAGAAACAATGAATCATGGAACACTATATCAAAAACTAATGATGTAATGTATGGTGATTAACATAACAATAAAAAATTAAAAAAAATAAATAAAACTTACGAGGGCTCTTCTGACACAGCGGCTCCTTCTTCTAGCTCTTGAGCTTGTTTGTACCATGGAAGCTTGGCCTCTACTGGAAGCTTCTCTGAGAATTAAGTGCATGCATATAAAAGAGAAGAGGTTAGAACCAATTTGGAATTTTAGGGAAATTCTTTAATCTCCTCACCAGTTCCTGATTTTGCACTACCTAGAAACCATGTTGATAACCACAAATGATAAGTTTTTAGGTAAATTTCTGCTTCTGATGATGGTTATATCAAGAAAAAAGAATATTTTAAAATGTTTAGTGATACCAGTCTACTAGTTTCTATGTTTCCCTTTTATTACGTGGAAGAGCAAAGGAGAGTTTTTTTATTATGAAAGTCGTAACTCTAGGAACACTGGCTTGACATGTATATGAAGAGTCATCAAAGTATCTCTTCACTATTTCCTGTTAAAAAGATAGAACAATATTTATCTTTTAAGACAAACATGAAGTGCAATAAATTATACTGTAATCCTTTAATAAATTCTGACATGTTTTTCTTTTTTCCTTTGGGTGAAGTGTGATCTACGCCATATTGTCACAAACAAACAAAACTGCCACTCTGAAATTCACAAAACACTGCTTTAGATCTCTGACTCATTCCGCACCACCCCAGGGCTCACGGACAGTCGGAATATGAGCAATGGAGGGTCCATAACCCATAATTTGACTGCGTCACCTATTTATCTAGCTTTTGGCCACACAATTCAGGACAAGCTTCCTAACTGCTTCCTGGAAAAAAAAAAAAAAAAAAAACTGTGAAGGAGAAAAAGAAAGACAGAGGTTCTAACTGCTCCTACAGAAGTAAGTGCCAAGATTCCCATTTTGACACATTTATTAGGGTCATTTATAGGCATATTTGCCTTTATAGTATGGGCCAGTGAAGCTCTATCACCATTTTATGACATATAATTGTAAAGATGAAAGAAATATGTCTCTATATGCATACACCATAGAATTATATGGCATTTTAATGATGTTTAGAGAGCCAGACTCACTACTTAGTTGTGAAAATCCAGATTTTATTCTTGATAGTTAACCACAAACTGCTTTTCTTTCTCCAAAGTGGCTTGGTAAAGACAGAGCTAATAAATAATTGACTATTTTAAGTTAGGGGCATCACTTCTTTTCTTTTAGTCAGAAAACAAAGCGAGTGAGAAACGTAATACTGCTAAGGCCAGAAGGATCTGCTAACACTTAAACACGGTGACATGGTACCCACACAAACATCATTTTACAGCTAGCCCACGTCTCCCGACTAAGTGACTCAGTCAACCTCGCCATATCTGACAGGGTGAGCCATTTCTGTTTCAGTGAGGAAGTGTTCAGCTGGTACTATTAGGCCTGCGATACTTTATTGTCTATTTGAAGCGGATCCTGTCAGAGGTACTGGTGGCCTCTTCCTCCCGCATCTGAGGATGCTGATGATAGTCAGGAGTTGAAGATCACATGTGTGGAGAACTGACTATATTCCAGGCAGTGAGCTGAGCACCCTGTCTGCACTATTTCTCATGTAATACTCACATGATCTCTGAGGTAGTTACTATTATTAGCCCCATTTTACAGATGAGGACACTGAGTCTCAGAGAGAGAGAGAGAGACGCATTTATTACAATGTATCAGGGTTTTGGGTATTTTTGTTTTTATTTCCATTATATCATTTAGATTTCATGACACCATTCACTCCCACCAAGGGCAACCTATAGTAAATAAAGAGCTACACTGTGGCTGATTTTCCGAGAAATGTAATGGTTAGAGAAATAAATTAAGAAGCAAAGGGAAGGGAGGAAATCCAAAGGGGGAGAAATCAGAGAGGGAGATGAACCATGAGAGACTATGGACCCCGAGAAACAATCGGGGGGTTTCGGGGGGGGGAGGGTGAGAGGAGGGGGTAACAGGGTGATGGGTATTGAAGAGGGCATGTGCTGTGATGAGCACTGGGTATTATACTTAACTAATGAATCACTGAACACTGTATCAGGGACTATGTACTATACAGTGGCTGACAACATAATTAAAAAAAGAAGCAAAAGGGAATCATATTTAATATTGATAATAGGATAGCTTATAATAAGGAGTTCTCTACTTCTGATTGGCTTGTGACTTTGGCATTTTCTAGTTCCTTGACATGGATGATAGCAATATCAGCAAAGAAGTCCAGTTAACATGCATGCCAATCTGAGAGACCCTGTATAATTATAATAAATCTTCCTCACTCAGTAGAAATTTTCTAAAATTCGCTTTTTATAAATTATTTGCAGTATCTGTTAAATTCTGATTTATTTCAGATTTCCATTTCAAATTATGATTCTGGAATCTAGTCTCGTATTAATGTTTTAATTTTCAATATAAGAAGCAACGCCTTTCTGTTTCAGCAATTTGAAGTATGAAGCCTCCTAATGTACTTGATGCTTCCCAAAGTAGACACTCTTGGATTCACTGCATTATTTTTAACAGCAAGAAATGTGACTAGTAAATCACACACGTATTTCTCCAACATATCTATAATATCTCCTTTTAAGCAGATGTAGCTGATACTTTTCAGCAACAGTCTTCAAACAGCTTTACGATCCAGGAGAGAATTATGTAAATATGTAGTACTTAAGAATAATTTGCAAGCAAAAGGAGTGGAAAGATTTTTAGAAAGAGTTAAGTCTGCTTAGTAGAGTCTAAGCTACACAAAAGAGTTACTAAGAACACTCGGGATATTTAAAAATATCCCAAGGAGTTTCAAACAGTCCCCGAAGACACATAACAATGAAAAGACTGGTAACAGGGCACCTGTTGAGTTACCTTTGGGTTTATAGCAGGGAGTGGGTATGACACATTCCTCTTTTATGTGGGGCTTCGTTTTGGGGCTACAACCTCCTGTGTGCATTCCACGATGGTCGATGCAGAGGACCACCCGATACCTGAGGCCCTGGCCACATGTCACCGTGCACTGGAAGGAGAATGCAAGAGAGAGGAGACTCATAGCAAAGCCTTGTTTACTTTGCCTCGTTTCTCACCTGAGACTCTTTAAAGGGCTGCTTTTAGATAAGGACTCCCGGTGGATTTGTACCATTTCTTACCATTCATGGAGTCTTTGTTCTATTTGGCTATTTAGGGTGAAGCTGGCTGAAAATTAAATCACTTTCAGTTTCTCAGATTTAGATTAGTTAGGCAACATTCCTTAAGCACCCACTGCGTGCCAAGTCCCAAACCAAGCAGCGAAAAGAAGGAGAAAAGAAACTGTAGAGTGTGCTCATTTTTGATCACTAACACTGCATTTTAATTGTATTTAGTCACTTTGCTAGCTCCCACATAGACATTAACACTTTGCAAACTGCCATCATAGTAATTTTATATTGCAGCATGGCTGATCCAATTGATTATACTGACATGGTCAAAAATGTTTCAGGGAGTTGATTCAACGGCCAGATGTAGACGGCACCTCCAGGGCTTCTAGACGCCAGGGAGCAAGTCTAGATGGAGAGAAACGTCACAGCTCTGATCCTGCTGCCCCAAAGCCACATAGTGAAGTGAGAAGTCTTTTGCCGTCTCTGTGGCTCGGGGCACAGTGGCTTACCTCCTCATCTTTCTATCTCTTTTGCCATTTCAAACCTTTTGCAGTAGCAGCCAGGAAACCCCAAGTAACATATTCTTTAAGCTGCTGCAACAGTTTTCCTAACGTTCTAGAATGTTCTGCTTTTAATTATCCTACTTCATCCTCATTCTAATTATTTTGCCATTTCCATTTCATATTTTTTTTTCCAGTGAATAATACAGATAGTTTTAATTGGAATCTACTCAAACCCTTTTTGGATGTAGACAAAGTATAAGAAATAAAAAATAAAACCAAACCGTGGTCTACTGAGCTCTATCATCAGAGCAGCTTCTGGACATTCAGGATCTGTCATTTGGCCTCAATGACTCTTGACAGACACTTGCCTCTCTTTGCCACTTGAGGGAATGTTATGAGTGATAGAGGCTTCTCGAAGTAACTTCAAGTTATGCGTATTTACTCATTTACTTTTGGCTATGCTGGATTTGGGGCGTGCCTACATCAGGAGCTAACCCGGTACACCTCAAGAGAAGTGGGGAGCTGCACAGGGTAGCCGGTGGGGTCATGATGATGAGAGGGAAGAGTGGACTTACTCTCCTAATGAACAAAGAAAGAGGGCACAGTTACCGGAGACCACTCCTGTGCCAGCCATTTAGGACAGTCAAAAATGTTGCAGGGCTGCACGATGGGCATCTTAGGGGTGTACATGCATTTCCACTCTTCCACTGAGGTGACATGCCCCTGGATGTCCTCCTCCACACAGGAAACTGCCCGGCTCTGGATGCCCCCCCCACACGAGGAGGAGCACGCGGTCCACGGGGTGGCCTCCCACCTACAGAAGCAAGGGGAGTCATCAGGGCGGACATGCACATTGCCAAACCTCCTCAGTGACCTTTCCGACCAACCCCGTTCCCAGTGCCTATTGCGGCGATCGGGTTCTGAGAGGCTACAGTCAAGAGATCCGAAAGCCGTCTAGTGCCTAAAATCTGCTGAGTGAGAGCGAAAGATTCAATGTTGGCAAAAGTGCTCTGGAAACCTTGAAGCTCTAAGCAAATGTAAGATATTACTGTTTGGAGAGCTGTCCACAGGGCTATCCGTGCTGTCTGTAACCTACTCCAAAGAGGGCTATTCAGTCCCTCTCCCTATAGTTTGAATATATATTCTGTGTATAATATTTATATTATTTCATACTTTGTAAATATATATCCTGTATCTATGTTATATATATATATATTTACTAAATCCCATTAAATATCTTTGTCAAGATTAAAACTGATTACTCACTTAATGCTAATAGTTTGCACCTGAGCCGATACTTTCTATTTTCAATGCAATACTTTATCACTTAGCTTCTGGATACTTTTACATGAGAAGCTCATGAATGATCAAGGTAAACCAAACATTCATTCCCTCTCCCCTGTTTCTACAATCATCAGCTTTGGGACTACATGGGTGTAGCACAATTCTGATGTTCAAACTAGGCCATCATTACACTAAGGAGCAAAAGTAATAATGTGAGGCATTATCTTCTCATTCCCTAACTGATGAGGGATACTGGCAGTCAGCTTTCCCCTGATAAAGAACTATTGGGATTGTGAAGAAAGTTTGGTTTTGGTTGGAAGGCCGATGGCAATGGAATCTAAAGATACAGTTACGTAAGGGAGAAAATTATAATATTATCAATAACATTTAAGAGAATTCCATCGGGTTTTTTAGATCTCTACACAGCTCTGAAGCATTTGGGACCAGATGCAGAGAGATATCTTTGCCTGATTCTTTTCTCTCCTCCTGCAGATTTAGAGAATGTAGAATTTTTAAAAATAGAAATATTGGGACTGAGCTTGTCTTTCTTGCATATATTCTGCTTGTGGATGAGGAATGCAAAGGAACTTTAAGATTTCTCTTAGAATTAGGAGAGAGATAATTTTAATGAGAGATAAACTAAATGTCACCAAGTTGATCTACTTGAAAAGTTAAATGTAAATATATTGCACGGGCATATCGTGGAGACATCAATTATTCCATAAGTAGGGTTTCATGTATATTGGGAACCTGACTTCTCTTCTGCCTGAGCCTGGATACTGTGTGTTTCCCAGTTAACAGAGGATTTTCCTCCACATCTTCTCTGCACTGTTTGAGTCTAGGCAACAACTGTTCTCTCTACTACCAACAGCTTAAACATGCTGCCAAGTACAATATTTTCCTATGCATATTTCCCCGGGAGAGACAAAAGAAAATGCTATTAGGGGGAAACTGAGGCCCTCTGTTTAGCCCTTAGGAGACTTGCTGAGCCCTTTCAAGAGAACGAAGCAGCTCTGTAGAGGGCCTCTCTTCCAAAAGGTAAGACCAATTCTCATTTATCTCCATGTAAATACCTGGAGAGCTTCCCTCTGGATATGGATAATGGGTCTGATTCCCAATGAAATCGGACTGAATATATAAGTACACATTCATGTTAGATTTGATCTGACAGTGAAGTGGGACTATGTTTTTGAATGTACATTTAATCTCTTAGAACATTAAGATGCCATAAAAAGAGCACACTTCCTAATTGGTACTCTAACGTACCTAAACTTGACCCGTCTAAAGACAGAGTGATTAATTTCTGTCTCAACATTTGGACCTGACCCATAGCGTAATTTCACAAACAGTAATAAGTATCCTTTTCAGTGTCAGTGATCACGGAAAGACAAATGATGCTAATATTATTCTAAGAATTTTTAGTATGGATCCATCTTACCATCCAACTATAGTTCTATATGTGAAAAATTATTGTGTGAATCCTGACATAATAATAGGGTTATGTGGAATTTCAAGGCAAAACATGTCTGAGTGCTTCAAAGAAAGTATAATAAAAGCTGAGAGAAGGCATCAGTTAGAATATCTTAAAACAAGGACCATGTAAGTGCTTGGTGGGGGGGTGGGGAGCGGGAAAAAAGCACATATCCAAGATTCCTCTCCTGGAAGAATAAAAAATGAGTTCATATATCACATATTTTAACTCCAATGGCCTTTAATTTTTTAAACATGTAGTGTGTTTAAGAAATTCTCAAAACTAAGAGTGATGTGGAAAATTTGTATATTTTAATTATGAATTAATAAGACTCCATTCTTCTATTAAGTTCACGTATGTGTTCCAAAGACTGAAAGCAAGAAAAAAAATCTAAAAATTCATTAACTGGGCTTTGTATCTACACTTGTGGTCTAAAACCTATTTAAATAATCAATATGTAAAGCCTTCTGCCTTGATCAGAATGTAGCTGCCATTTGAGAATCATTTTTGAGCCTCAGTTCTTAACTTTGGGTCATTTTTGAGACTCGAGTCTTCTTGTAAAAACATATTTGCAGAAATTCTTCCATTTACTAAGATTTTACCAATTAAGCAGAATATCTAACTCTAGAATTAGCTCAGTAACAGAAGTGCAAGGAGTATGAAATACAGTCTGTTTATTTGCGATTGCCCTTTTCCATTGTGATGCACGGACAGGCCAATGTGTACATTGCATAACATTAAGGATAACATTAAGGAGGCTCATTTCAATCTATCATTGAGAATACTGGGCTTTTGGCATTTGGGGGAAATCAGATGTATAAGAAATGAAGTTTAACCTAAGACAGGCATTAGTCATACCAGAGAAATATAAATAAGAGAGATCATAGATATGAAAGAAACTTAGGAGTGCTATGACAAGAAAAACATAAACTTGACGTTGCTCACCCTGACATACAACTTTGCTTTTATTGTAAAATATATGGCCTTCCCACAAACAGATACGTGTGTCCTGTGGATACTTATTCTACAGATACAAAAACTGAAATCAAATGAAATCTTGGTTCGGTTAGATTAGTCTTGTTATATTTTCATTCCATTTCTTTTTTCAAGAAGCATTTACTATAGACGTTTGGTTCTGGATCAAGCCAGCAAAATGATCTATCGGTAGCATCCTAAAGTCATTTATCACCTTTATCAATATAGTCATAGAAAAGTGGGAGGGAGCTGATTAATAAGGTAACCCCTTAGTGGAAGAACTTAAAAAATACCCCCAAACAGCTATATGGAGTATAAATCCAATGCCCCTCTCTACATGCTCCCATTAGGATGGTGAAACTTGAGTTCTCTACCAGTCACTGGAAGTATTTAAGTAGAGGCTGGATGACAGCTTGTGCTGGTGTACATATATTAATCTATTAGCAATAATCGTGCCTCGGATAAACCTCATTGGCTATGATACTGCCACTGTGCAAAGCTGTACATGTATTAATCTAAATATCTGTGTGTATACCGATGTGGGAATACATATGCACTAAATACACATATATGTATATTTGTGTAAACACATACGTGTATAAATGTAGGGTGTAAGGGTGTGATTGCTCGGAAGGAGTAGGACAGGGAAGCATTTCTGGGGAGCTGAACTCAATGACCTCAAGGGCCCCTGTTTGGATTCCATTTCATGAAGCTTTTGGAGATTTTCAATCAAACTTTGTTTTATTTTGCAGTTCAGAATAAAATTATTTTCTAGGCTTTGTTCAGTTTGAGATTCAGAAAACTACCATGGGTTATTTGCACTATTTGCGATCTGATGGAAACTCTGGGTTCCAGATAGCAGCTGATGCCCTAGAGTCCAAGTGAGCAAAGAGGACTCCCGTCCTAGAGTCCAAGTGAGCAAAGGCGTCTCCTAGCACAGGGGTTCCGTCAAGCCCGATTCTAATTTCTGCTGCCTGGGGAGCTGTTTCCAATGTGGCAGATCCTACACTCAGGAGCTAGCATATTTTTCAGCCTCTCCAATTTTCGTATGAATATATCAATAAAGAGAACAAGTTCCCTTAACAGTTCCTCACTTTCATTTTTTTTTCTAGTTAAAAAAAAAAAAAAAAGACCGTCCTTTAAAAAAGCAACACAGCACATGGAATTGGATGTTTTGGAAAAAAAAAAAAATGTCCCCCAAATGTTCTGAACAATAAGGATGGGAAAACATTGCCTTTTGGTCCACAATTATAATTTCTTTGGAACACAAAGAGGATCTTTAAAGCCCCTCTGCAGAGTAGTACGACATCTGGAATCCCACATTTGCGGTACTGTGATAATACTTCAGGCTGTGTTTGCTTAACAGTTAGCAACAGGGCTTTAATGCCTAGGGTCCTACTGCAGAGAAACAGAAGAGGACAAAGGGAGTGAAACAAAGACACAACATAACCCATACACTGTATCTAATCAGAGTCAATGACTGTGTCCGCTTCAGTGTCATAAGATCCTATCTTAAAACGGTTCTTAAATGACAAGCTTAGAGTCTGAGCAGCCCAGTACTATCCAGAAGCAGAGCTCACGATGGGTTGCAAAATATACTATCTACCATCTTACTTTTACAGAAAAACACACAATCTACATCTACATAGATATATAAAAGAAGCAGAAGGCTGATTTACTAATTCTAGCATCAGGATGGTTGATTTACGTACCGAGGAAGGGGATGGTAGAGGTCATAAGGCATGATCTGCTTGTATCCGTCACTGTTAGGAACAATAATGCCAACCCTCTGAGTAGAAGGTACACACAATAAAATAAACACTAAATGATTACATTATACAAATTTTGTTAGACAAATGCAAAACAACATTAATAAATTGTCTCTGAAAACAACACTACAACAGTTCAGTATCTTTATACTAGCATATGCGTGAGGATGGGGCAAGTTCTTTGAAAGGGCACCGTTTACTATAATTAGTTCTCTGACCAAGCAGGAAATACCACTGGGAAGGGTGGTGGCAAGAAAACTTGGCACCTCATCATTAACTATGACACAATAAGCTTGTAAATGTTCTTTAATCCCCCAAATTATACATCCTATGAGGTCATTATCATCATCATTATTAATGTTACTTCCAGATGCTCAGCAAGCAATTACAGTTACTGTCTCACTCCTGATGAAGGAGAGAGCTCTGTGTAAGAGTCTGTACCTGGGGATCGACAAAACTCTGGCATGTGCATTAGCAAATAGGTTTCTTCTCGTGGCATATCTAAAGATTTTAGTAAATATCTAGAAAGCAGTCCCTGGGTTATTGTTATAAAGGGAGGGAGAACTAGCGAATATAGTAGGCAACTAGCAACAAAAGCAAGTTTCCTACCAAAATAAAGGCAGGGCAGTTAAAATAGATAAAAAGAAATGAAAAATTGTTTTTGTGGTCTATAGTAATGTGATATTATGTTAACCGATATGACAGCAGTGGCTGTGATGGTCGTGACTGTTGTTAGTATATCTAGTGCCCTGGGAAACTCGTGAGATTCAGAGATAGAGCCTAAATGAGCCATAAGAAATGACTTTGTAGGGTGTATGGCGAATGGATTCACAAGAGATGATACTATAGGCTGTGTGGAAGTCCCCAGAGGCCTCACGGACTCTAATAAACTACACTAAACTACCTCACTGATTTCAACTAAAGCTTCCAATTGGCAAGATCTTCTTGCAGCGTCCCCTGGCTTGTGGAAGACTTATGACAAATTGGTCTCAGATAAAAGGGCTCTTATAAAAGACCCTCCACCAAGAGTGGGAGACAGAGAGAGCTCAATACACAGCTGTCACCCTGGTACAGAACATGGTAGGGCAGGAGCAGAAGATACTTATTTTGCAACTGACAGATAATAGGAAGTCTCTCTTTTGAATACGGAAGGAACTCATGTATTCTCTATGTATCCCTGGGAGAGATGGATGGGTGTATATTTATATATCCACATTTGATGTAAATGTTGATATTTATATTTAAATAAATAAATAAATAAAGGCTTCAGTTTTAATCTCATTCTCTGATATAGCATGACATAATATATTCTTTTTAGATGGCTAGCAAATCTAAGCTTTTGGGTAAAACGGGTGAGCTCGGTATACTATGGATCAGACAGATAAAAACAGCACTGACTGGAGATCATCATAAATAAGAGGGAGTGATAAAGAGGGTAGTTTCTGAAGAAATGACTGAAAGGTACGAGGATACATGAGAGAAATTAAATTTAAAAGACAATGGGAAACAAAGCTATGAAAGATAGATTTCTATTCCCAGAGAGAAAACCGTTGGCATACTAATTTACTTGTTTATCTTACGTGACTAAATTTTCTATATTTATCTGTATGATTAAAGTTTTTGTACTCATTTTCATGGCTAGATTTTCATTGTGTATGGATGGGCATTCCCATAAAATAACAATATTCATGAAACTGGATGCTGCCTTTTGAGGAAAGTCAAAATCCCACAGCTCTCACAGAAAAATGGAATGAGTGCTAATGTTAAACTTTTCTCCTTGTTTCTCCAAGTTAGAGAAACTTCCCTTCTTTTCTGCCTTCTTCTGACAGACAAACTGAAAAAGACTGATCCTATCTTTTATTATAATCATGTGATCTCTTTCCAATAATTCTTGTGTCTAGTAATTAAGGGAATTTTCTTTTTCAAAGAGCTATATTTTTAAAGAATTCCAACCTTCCAAAGTTCTTCTAATAACTTTGGATATACATCTAATAGCAGTTAATTAAGAAATCATTGAAATTGACTTTGCAGTTATATTTGAGCTAACCCTAGTATTTTTACTCATGCCTACAACCACCTTCTAAATGAAAAACAGTTTGTTGTCTTCTCTTCTGAAAAATTTTATAGCTATGATTTGTTATCCTCAATATTAGAACGAACTGTTACAGAGCTCTGCCAATTGATTTATCAGCTGATGATATTTAAAATGGAGGCAATGATATTGAAGAAAACAGGCTAGAAGAAGGGAAATAAAAGGGAGTGTATATAGAATTCAAGATGTTGGGTTTTGCTTTGGACTGATTTAGAAATTGTGTTTTTGTTTGCACAAGGAGCTTTAAACCTGGATTCAGCAAAACTATAGCTATATTTGTCTTTCTATGGCATGGGTCATGGTGAAGACTCATAAAATCATTCTATGGCACCTGTGAAAACAGAAAGATATCAAAACAATGGCGCTCTGTCCAGTCTTGTTAATGCATGCTCATGTGCATGGGCTCTGCTCTCTCTAGGGGTTCATGCCATGGCCCTGGCCTTTCACTACACTGTCACAGAAGGGTAGGAGGCACTGTGCCCTAAATGTAACTTCCTATTGCTTACCTTTAAGACACTTGGTCTTTTTCTTAGGCAAAGTGTACATATTGAAGAATGATGAAAAGGATACCATTCAGGGACTTTAAGAAGCTCTTCCCCATGTTTAGGTCGTGTGTGTGTGTGTGTGCATGCATGTGCATGTGCTTGCATTCAGACATGATAGGTGGGAAGTGGTGAAGGAGGCAAAAATAATTAAAAAAAATGATCACAAGAGAAGATGTAAAAAACAGTTGGTTTGGGGTAAAACCATGCATTCTTCATTGCCTTAACTATTCTGATCCCTCATGCACTTCTTACACTGGCCAGCGACCTGACACCATTGGATTCCCCAACATCAGGGATTGTGGTGGGAAAATGCGAAGATGAGGATGAGGTCATTCTGGACTCACGTGGTATAAGTGACATAGTACTTCATCCTCTCAAAGTACACCCCTTGATGAACTACCCAATGCTGGGAGAATGCTTCCATGTTAAGACAGGCTCATGTAATGAAATATTACGCAGTCATAAACATGAAGACTTTGAGCCATCTTTAATGACATAGAAAATATTCAAATATAATGTCAACTGAAGAAAATTCAATGCAAAGTAGAACATACCATGTGAACCACAATACTAAGAAAATTCATGTGTTCATAAATCTATATAATCATTTTTGTAGCTCATATATGTGTCTATGTATGTGTAAATACATATAAATAAGTATGTAATTATACATAAGTATAATTATGTCACAGAAATATATTAGGAAAAGACCAAAAACAGTTGTTAGTTCCTGGTGTTTGCCTTTGTATTTTTACGTTTTTCTGTTTTCTGAGTTTTCTATAATGTATAGTCACAGGAACTAGAATATTCAAGCAAGACAAAATACAAGTCTGAGAAAGTATAAGGCAGGAACATTTTAAAATATGATATAAATGGATGAAATGAGGCCATCACCTCAAATCCTAAGTGTCACTTAAAGATTATCAAGTCTGTTTTGAAATCATCTCAGAAGCTATTTTAGAATAGTATCCCTGACTTTAAATGGCTTTAAAAATCAATCCATATTCAGGCTCACACTTTTTAGTAAATCTGTCTCTCCAAGAAAAAGCCTAATGGAACTATCTCTAGGGGAGCCTATTTTGTGGGGTTCTGGGTTCTTTTTATAATGGAAATGAACCAGAACAAGTCCTTTTCATGGTGCTAAATGTCCCTTTCTACGAATCTCTGATGACCTCTTGCTTCTTCTCCTGAGCTGCAGAGCCTCATTGCTGACTTCCTGACAACTGGATATGCTCTAGCTTTGTCAAGCTCAATGTGTCCAGAGACTTCATTATCTTCCCCCGTGATCACTGTTGGTGTTCAGAGCACTACCATCCTCCCATCCGGCCAGGCTACACACCACGGGACATCTTCCAAACACCCATCGCACTAACTCCACTCATCACTTTTAAGATGCTTTTAAGTATCTACTAAGTTCTAATTATGTATAAGTTTTCTTTAGTTTAATACCATGGGACAGAATCCATATCGGTTCTCGACTGGATCTCTTGACACCATGCCCTGGGCAGAGGCAATTAGTGACTATTCACTCAGTGAAGTCATGCTGTTGGTATGCAGACAAAAAGGCAAGCAGCACCACCCAGAATTAAAGCAAACAAACAAAACCAGGTCAAAGAAACTCCCCAACAGACTGTCCCTCACTGGGGACATTTTTAGTCCCACTCCTTGCGTTCCTCTAGCTCTGCTATCTGTTTGAGGGGGCAGACGGTTTTTTTTGTGGGGGGGGGGGGTTGGCAGTTAAGGAAGGCTGCTCTGGTAGCAGAGGTGATTGGGGGATTTGGTGCGGAGAGAGGACAGCTTAATGACACCTGTGCTTCTAGCCTGCTTGGCTTACCTCTGCATCTCCTCCATTTGGTATCTCCCAGAAATAGCATGACAGCTTGAAAAGATCTCTTTCCTGTCTCCCGTGTCTTTCAGATATCCTGATGCTTTGTCACTATACAACTCTCTCTGGGCAGTGTTGGGGCCCAGAGCCTAGCTGCTTTTTCTTTGCCTTTGCCATGGCACCAAGCATCGAACCTGTACCGGTTAGGCACTCAATTAAAAAAATGAATGAAATTGTGGGTGGTGGAGGGAGCTCCGGCAGAGAAGAGAGTATCTCATCTTCTCTTGACAACTCTCGGGCAACAGAAACCAATCTCTTCCTAAGCAACAGTTTAGGATGGGGCAGGAGAGAAGTGACCAAAAATTGGAAAAGACACAAGCGTTCACTTTTTCTTGGGTCGTAGAGCACACAGGATCATGGTATAATGAGGAAAAGGACCCCCTGAGGAGCTGGGAGATGGACAGTCAGTTCTCCTGTCACTTCTTTCTGTGTGATCTTGAGTGCCTTACATTTGGACTTCTGCCACATATAAGTACTGGATGAAATCGGGAGTTTTAAGATGAAGTAGCAGTGGGGGCTTGGAAACCCATCTCATGGAGCTCTATCTTACCTCTTCTATTCCTAGTGGCTGCTGAAGGCACAACTTGCAGCTCTGTAGACCACAAATTGGAAACTACTGAACTAGGTGATCATCTCAAAATCTTTCCTACTCTAATGTTTGGTGACTTCTTAAAGCACCGTGGGCTTCCCTAAGCAAGATGCGATCCGGCAAATGAGAAAATATTCTATCAATAGGTCACAATCTTTTTTTAAACCATTGTACCTAGGTGCCTCGTTAGCGCAGTAGGTAGTGCGTCAGTCTCATAAACCATTGTACCTACTAGGCAATATTTACTTATCTTTTGGAACCAGACCAAAAGAACACTGTTTCATCATCCAGGTTTTGAAAACATTTTTAAGGCACACATTCATTTTTCTGCTATAAAACCACTGGAGAGTTTTTGATCATTTGACCCCGTATATTAATATTTCCTCACATTGCTATTTCTGTGGTTCATATTCTTGATATTAATGAATGCAATTTCTGAACTGCTTTTAAGTAAGTAGGACTAATATTTCCTTGGGCTTTGTTTATCTCTTACTCTACTTTCCCAAGTGATTGGTCACTATTTGGATTGAGTAAACATCAGTATTTATGCTTATATAAAAGAGGCTTGTCTAACTTAGGTATGTGGTCATTTCAAAGACCCAGGGGACCAAACTTCACATAGACATGTAAAGTTGTCAGTACTGTACTGGTTGTGGGGGTCTACGTTGGGCTTAAACCAGATATTACAGGGTGCTAAAGGCATCATGAAGAATAAGGTGTCTGTGGCATGAATCGGGTCACCTGAGTTTACATAGTAGAGGAGGTAGGTCTGGAACTGGAAGCACTTAGACTTACAACCTAGCTTTCTTTTGCACAATCTAACCTGGGACAGATCACTCAACCTCTTTAGCCTTCAGTTTGTTTATCTGGAAATAACAGATAATAATCTCTGTCGGCTAACCTCCCAGGGATTGTAAAACTGAATTGAGATAATGGATGTGAAAGCATTTCATCAACTTCATAAAGAAGTAACATTGGGCCAGTCATTTTACAGGTTTGGCTCTCAATTTGATAATGATAGCTGACTTCTGCTGAGTGCTTGGCACCTTGCTAAGAGCTTTATATGTATTATCTCATTTAATCCTCATAGCTACTCTCTTACAGGAATATTATACTCATTTTACAAATGGCAAAATTCGGGTCTAGAGAAGTAAAGAAGTTACTAGCTAGTAAAGCCAAAGTGATAGAGGTTAAAATGGAGGATGATGATAATACCTGTTCCATTAACTCACAAGTTAATTAAGAGAATTGCATAAATAATTACGCTTTTCAAAAGTGTAAGATGTAATGTAACAAGTGATTATTGGTAGTAATGAGCTAGTTTGGTAGAAGGACTGAATCGCCCCAATAACGGAGTTATAGCTGATTGTCTGATGATGTGTGTGTGTGTGTGGTATGACTATAAACTTGGAAGGATATGACCATGCATCCTAAAAAGAACCAGAACTCTGCTTTTTTACCTCATTATAGATAATGAATGAAAGTGGACGTGGGATTTTATGGTGATCTTTCTTATTGCTTACTCTTTCGCTTCTCAGAGCAATATATTCAAATGAGGTTGACTGAAAGGAAGTTGTTACTTTTCTAAATCATTTACCCCTTGTAACAAAACAAAAAGACTTCCAAGATTAGGAAAACATTTCATTATACTTTAATTGCTAACGAGGCGCCCATTCTCTAGTCCTTACATTGAGTTCTCCTTTTTTTGGAGACATGGCATGAATCCCATCTGAATAAAATGGCAATGTCTCACAGCTGGTTAAGTGGGGATTATTAGGCAGTTGCACACTGCGATTTATGGAGATGCTAATTATCTTAATTGCTCATGGTTGTTGTACTTTAAAAATCTGATACATGTGATTTACTTTGACGAAGATATTTTTTAGGAATTTGTGTCTCTTGCTGTTAAAACAAGAGAGAACTCCATTTCTAGACCCATAGAGAATTCCGGGGCATCTTTTCCCTTCATGGAGGAGAAAGCTGATTTCTGGAAAGTTTAGCAGTTTCTCTCTGAGGTAACATCGACATTATCATAATCATGATCTTAGTCATAATAGCTGTAGCAACTAACATTTTTGAGTGCTTATCATGTGTCAGACATTCCACTAAGCTCTTTAAATATCTTAGGGCACTTATTCCTCATGATGACTCTGTGAGGTAAGTACTGTTATTTTCCTCACTTCACAGGATAAAAGACGGAGATTTAGTGAGAACAAGTAACTGGCCAAAGGCTACTCAACCAGTAAACGGCAGAGCCAGGATCCCAAGCCAGACTCTTTGCTCCAAAACTCCCCTCCTAACCACCAGGCTGTACTGCCATTGGACTAGTTAGTCACCAAGTTAGCGTGACCAGGTTTTTACATGCCCACTATACATAATGGCTTTCGCGATGCAGATTATTTCTTTAAAGTTGCATTAAGATTCAATCTGAGATTTTTGTTTACAATTTGGATCACGGCCAGGGATGACTTATGCAATTTGCTGTCAAATTAAATGGGGCTGGACAAAAAAGTCCACTGGAACTCACCAAGAACCGCCGCTCGGGGCATACAAGTTTGGGCATTTGCTCAGGACTGTTGCTCGGAATTCCTTGAGGGAAGGGGGAATCTGGATGCAGTTTCGGCTAGAAACAGATTTGTTTGCTAATGATCGTGACCATGATAGTGTGATGAGTGAGAGCTTTTTTCACTTTTCCAACCCTTGCCAATTGAAGCCCCCTTCATTACTGCCTTGGAGGGAACACTGGAGGCCCGTGCCAGAATGAATCTGCAAAGGTGCTTCTCTGATCTTCTCACAAACAATGTCTTGCACAATTTCCCCCAGACAGCATTAACAGTCATTCCGGTCTCATGGACTGAGCTACAAAAGGCCAAATGTAGCGTAGTTTACATTGAAAGCCACTCTGAAAACACAAGGTGCTTATTAGCTGAACTAAAATGATGCCTTTTTAGTTGTTGCTGGACCATAGGCATACATTTTAGGGCTTTCTCGCCACATGATGGATTTTAGCCTTCACCTGAGAGGTAAAGATGAGACAAAGTACTGCACAAACAAACAACAACAGAAAAAGGCATTAAAAAAAAATTTCCCCGTGGTGTAAGACAGAAGCTGTAATTATGACATGGCAGGCACGAGAGAGGATTTTACATTTGATTAGATTCTAAACGTCTTAGCTACAGGGGAAAGGGTCCATACTATGGGGTGAAATGAATGCAGTGGAAAACAAATAAAACATGCAGTAGATCCCTGACTTATAGGAGGGGCATGCCTCTGGACTTCTGGGAGTACCCAAGCTGGGACCGCCACCAGAACACTGGAGAGAGCCTATGCTGGGATTAGTGATGTCATAGCTCTGAGTCACCAATGAGAAACAGTCTTAATTTTTGCTAAAAGCCGTTAAATTTTTAACTTCACTCTCTCTTTCCTTCCATTAGAAGTGTTAAGTTTTGGCTTCCTTTTTGAGACCACTTTTGGAGAGGAAACAAGGTATTTTACCACTTCATAAAAATGACTGCATAAAAGACACCAGCAGAGAGCAACAAAAGCTCTCTTGGGATGGAACTTCTGGTCGTCAGGTAGGCTCAAATGTTGGTCTAGTAGGATAAGGGACTCATATTCCTGCCTCAGTAAAATGTCAAGTTACTATATATCATGGATATTCAGGCTTGGTTTAGAATAGTGGAAACCAAGAAGGCTAAATCACTGAATTCCAAGTGTCCACTGTACACAGTATGATCTCATCTGTGTTATGAGCTATAGACAAGACTGGAAAGAAATATAGCAAAAGCATTAACACTGGTGATTTGTGGGCACTGGAGATGGTTAGTGAGGTTTATTGTTTTCATTATAGACTTTTAACTCATCGACATTTCTTAGTTAGCATTAAGCATCAGAAAAAAAAGCCATAAAAACATAAAAATTATTTTGAAACCATGGACTAGATGTCAACAATCTCTTTAGCTTCGAGAATCATTAGATGAGCCAATCCACAAACCATGTGAACCAGTGCATATTGTCAGTGAGTGAAATGAGTAAGGGATGTCATTTAGTTCACTAGTTCAACTGTAAACATTTAGTTATTAGAAAGTAAATTAATGCAAACAATGAAGCTATTTTGGTAGACGAAAAAATTGGATATCAAGGATTATGGCGAATGGTCATCATAACCAGTCTATTTCTGGTTTGTTTTGGCTTCAGATGTGTAGCAATGAGGGAATTCTTATCATCACAGAGAAGCAGATGGTAATGGTAACAGTTTTTTTACAGCTCACCCTGCAATCTCAGGATACTTATTTTTCAGCCAAATAGACATATTGAAGAACTTAAGGATGAGGGCAAAAAGTAGTTACTTTGGTGGTATAACATTTTTACAACTGTTACAACAATTCTTACAATTTAGCTGAGCTTGAATAAGTTAAAATTAGTTTAACGTGTTTGAATATATGAACTTCTTGTGAGTTCTTGTTTAAAAACACTTCAAAATATATCAAATCAAATTCAGTGAAGAAACTCTGTGGAATAACAGGTTCTGTAGGCAAAGACTGAAAACCACTAACTTAATGCAACAAACAACCCTCTCACCCCCATTTAGTGGGTGAGAAAACTGAGGTCCAGAAGGGTAAAATAATAAACCAAGGGCTCCAGACTAATAATTATTTAGTGCACCTTTTGCTGTCCATGGTACTTCCCAGGCTTGACAGGCAATAAACTTGGTATGCGAACGGGATTTTGCTTTCAAATAATAGATAATAGGCCCCAAATCCTAGTCTCATACAAGTAAAGTGAACAAATATCTCAAGGGCTAGATAAAAGAAATTTCTTTTGGAATTCAAAAATATCTGACTGTCGGTACTAAGGACGTCTACATTTTCCCTCTTGGGGGTTTCTAATTTTAGATACAAAGGCGATAGTTTACTGTCATTGTGTCACTCCTGATTTGACTATGAGGCAGTTATACCTGTAGTTAGAAAGCAGTTTCTTGAGGGTTTGACTCTGCTGTGTCTAAAGGGAGGGCAGACCTTTGTTATACAGTATCTTCTTCTCTCAGACCATCACTTCCTGTTTTCTCTTGGAATTTAGAAAAGTTGCTTTGATCCCAGGGATGCAAATAAGTGCAATGAATTTCCCAGTGATACTGAAGTATCTTAACCTTGGAGCAGCAAATCTACATTTCCTAAAGCAGTTTCCTCTTAAATCTCTCCTACTGCTAAGTCTTAATTTTTACAGCTTTGTTTAATTACCTCTGCAATAAAAAAGCAGCTTCCTGACATTTGCCTCTAACTTACTTTTTCTTTCTCTTTTCTCAGTTTTTTTTTCTTAATAGCCACCTGTCCCAACATTTATACATGTGCTGTATTAGATGTTTTAAAATAACATAGGATGCAGACAAAGCATAAATTTCACAGGCAAACCTCTTTCATTGTAACATGGCCTTTTGCTTTTGGATAATAAGAAATACGCCACAAGTATTATTCTGACAGAGAAGACAGATAAAAATCAGAAGCCAGAAAAAAATTGAGTAAATTATAAACATTTTCTTAAAATTGTTAACAGAATGCTTTTATCTCACAACTGTCTTCCATGGCCATCTCTTTATGGAAGTTTTTCCCCCAGTTGTGGGAGTGAATCCCTCATTTCTCCTAGAAATTTACACATAAATTTTCACGAAAATGTGTAAAGCCTTTCAAAGTCTTCCTCTGGCTGAGCCCACCTGTCTGAATTAGGATAACTATGCTTTTCACACACTGGTCTTCTGGTATAGATATAAAGATGTATAATAAGTAGAATAATTTAAAATTAGGGGTGAATTGCATTAGTTATAATTATCTTGTCTAAAAATGCTTCATACTCTTAATATTTCCAAAATAAAAAAAGTCCAAGCAAAATTTTAACACCTCATTCAGTTTTTAAACCATATCCAATTTTTAATACATAATTATCTGGTGTAACATGAACCTAAGTTAACTTAAACTTCACCTAAATTATATAATTACAAAATATTGATTCTTTCTGTGTCTTTAATGAAACCCTGTTACTCTGGGTTCAGTTTTATGAGCTAAGTATATGAAATAGGCAATTTTGCATCACATGTAGAATTTAGAATCCATGAATATGAGACAGACAGAGTACAAGAAAATAAACTTTAGAAAGTTAACAGCAGAAAACAAAAACTTCAAAGATAGAGCAATTTTCATGCATGTTGCTCATGTACTATTTCAACTATTTCAACTTTCATTTTTATGTACATATAATTACTAAACTATGATTTAAAAATAATATTGAGGTGCTTCTCAAAAATCCAAGGAGCTTGGGGAAGGATTTTTTATCTTTTGGTGTTCACAATTAGTTTCGTAGGAGGAGAATTTTTTTTTATATCTTCTCTCTTATGCTGAGGATAAGGAGGCTAATAAAGAGGTTTACCAGGAAGTGTTGCAACTACAAAGGCGAATGTCACACCACGAAAAGACTGCTGACCTGTACTTTTATGACTCCTCATCATCTGAGATATTTCATTTGTCAGTCTGATTCTTAAATCTAAGTGAGGGCCAATCATGGTTTCCAAAAAGCCCAAAAGTCCAAAAAGTAACAATAATGCATGATTAGGATTGGACACTGGACAGTGATGCTTATTTTTCATTAAACAATTTAAGAAGCTTAGTTGGAACTTGATTTATGTTTAGGACAAATAAACTGGTAAATTTGACTGACCTGGCTGGGCAAGGATCCAAGTTGCACTCTTGAAGTTTGGGTTTGGGTTTGATGTTCTCCGGGTAATACTGACAGTATTGATCGGCAACCACACGGTTGCTCCGAAGGTCGTAACACTCTGCCGATGTCAGCTGGTAACCTGTAGCATCAAACCATCCAGGCAAGTTTAAGACACACAAACCACGGTAAAATATAAGGCAATATATTTCTTTATGCTTTTTGGCCATCTCCCATTAACGGAAATTCTTTCCCAATGCTTCAGTAATTTCCAGGACAAAAGACAGATAAATGGAAGGTGCGTTAATTTTTGCAGACCTCAAACACTATTTTTCCACTCAAATTTTAATCATTAAATTATACTATAAGGTTTGAATCAAGAAGGGTAGAGCTAGGTGAAAAGACTCCGCTGTAAGTCCTAGTCTTGTTAATTTGCTTTGTGTCATCTGAAATTGTAACAAAAGATGATCAGTATTTATTTGCCAACCATTAAATTTTGCAAGGATGCAAAATTGCCTCTTTTGTATCTGGGGCACCAGGAAGAATAAGCTCCCAAACTGATCAATAAAATAAACTCTAACAGTGCTCCCGTTGGATGGATGGGGGACAATAGGATACAGCACAAGATCAGGTCCTGCCAGCAGCCTTGGGAACATTATCTTTGTCTACATTCAACCTGAGTAGGTTAGGCTGAGTAAATGGAGGATGAAGATCCTAACAGTAGCCACTAGGAATCCCTCCAGAACAACAACAATAATAGTACTCCCCTAATGTTCAATTTCTTCTTCACCTAAAATCCTTGGCCATTGCTCCTTAAGTCTCTAGCTGATATTTTTTAGTTTCCGTGCACACATTTCCACTGTTGAGAGAATTCTTTTAAAAAATAGCATTGCTGGGTACTACTTAGTTGCATTCATTGGAGCTTTCCCACCTGCTTCTCTCTCATCCTGGGTTTCTGGTGAGATGGTGATGAAGACTGAGATTCTTAGCGTGAAAAAGAAATGTACATAGAGAATTTTTTTTTAACTTAGGCTTTTGTATTTTCTAACCCTAACCAACCTCCAAAATATATTCTCCCTGGCAGGTGGTTAAATATTGTTATCGCTAGATACGTGTTAGCAAGTCAGAATTAGAGTAATTAAAGACTTGCAAAAGATTTTAGGAGATCAGAAGGAGGCTTATAAACCAGATTTCCTGGCTTGGGGCTGTGTTCTCAGACCACCCGCAAAAATTAATTGTTCATTAAAGTCCCAAAAAAAGACCTTTTAACAATGTTACTGTAAAGATGAAAAGCATGGAAAGTAATAGGTCAGAACATATGTTCCATTAAGCTTTTATTTTATAAGAAAATCAAAGAGAAAAATGACATTGTAAATAAGTAAGTATACTTTTATTTTTCAATTACATTATACTCTAAAGCAGATAACGTTATGATAAACTAATCATTTTATAATAAAAATTATAATTTGTAATTTTATAAGCAAATCATTTTATACTTTTTATACTTTTATAATTTTCCATATAATAATTTCTACTCAAGGACAGAATTTATCATGTAGTAAAATGTGGGCATAATCAATAAGTAAATTGTATAACTGAGATTATGATTTTTAAAAATCATAATTTGTCAGCTTACAAATGTTGTCAGGCTATCCGAGTGTGTGTGAAATGAAGGTTTAGAACAAAAATGAAATAAATGACAAGATAATTGTGTTTTCAAACATTTCACAAGGTAATTGGAGTAGAGATTGTTGGTTTACACTTAGCAAAATGTTGAATGTGGAACCAGAAATATAAAAGGGAACTCAGAGATAATTTCTTCAGTAATTTTCAAACTGTGGTCGGTACAGTGGGCGGAAGGCTGGTTTCCACATTGCTCCTATCTTCATTCTGAGCAGTACTCCTTTTATCTGGGCTTCCTAGTGAACTTTCTTTTGAAGCAAGGGTTTGATCACTCAAAACATTTGAAGACCACTAATGCTTCTACTTCTTCACTTAGACGTGAGGAAAATAAGACCGAGAGGAGTTGGAAATATATAAATCTAACATTAGTTGCCATTATATAGCAAGGCATCATCAAGGTTACTGAAATTAACCTCCAACAGCAGTTCTGTGTGAACCTGGCACAGTGGGCATATTACTGAATCGTTACTTCTCACAAAGCACGGTTTGCATTTAAAAAGAAAAGAAGAGGGGCACCTGAGTGGCTCAGTCGGTTGGGCGTCTGCCTTCGGCTCGGGTCACGATCCCAGCGTCCTGGGATCGAGCCCCGCATCGGGCTCCTTGCTCAGCAAGGGAGCCTACTTTTCCCTCTCCCTCTGCCCTTGCTTGTGTGTGCTCTCTCTCTCGCTCACTCTCTCTCAAATAAATAAATACAAATCTCAAAAAAAAATAAAAAGAATAAAAATAATTATTTGCTTGGATTTCTTTCTTCAAAACTATTTCCTATGCTAGTCATTAATAGGTGTATCAAAATTACATATTCCCAAGAAACATCAAAGTAATTGGCATCTTATTTTTAAACAAAGTAATTTTTTCTTCAGGATAGAGCAGATGGAAATACTATTTTGTTGAAATGTTAAGAATGTTGAATTAATAGTTATTTAACAACCAAGTAAAAGCACTTAGAGGTATTTTTGACTAACTGCTTTTAAGCTAAAACCTAACATTATTCTATAGAACCTCATTTTTGGTGGTGTGTTCGCATTATGCAGCTGAAGATGAATTATTTCATATGTTCTTATTGTTTAAAAAAAACAAATAGGTAATAATTTGTCTCTATTTTGAGGTACCATCCTTCTTTTCTCTTGTCAAAATAATCTAGTGATTCCCATGTGGATTAACTACTTAACACTGTCCAATTAACGGGCTTCTATGAAAGTGGAGTCAGAATTTATTTGGTGTGCTAGTTTTTAAAGGAATATACATACAATTTTATGCTCATTAAATCAGCAAAATTAAACAATTCTTATAATCCACAAATACTGGCTCAGCTGGCAATGAAACTCAACTATTCATATGCTGCTTATTACCATTCTGGAAAGAATTTTGTTAATATATGCCAATAGCCACAAAAATTCTGAAACTCACTCTTGAGAATTTATTCCAAGGAAATAATTTGAAAGAAGAAAAATACTTAGGTATTAAGTTATTCATTACATTATAATAGAAAAGTTTCAATGAACTAAATCTTCTATAGGGATATGGCTAAATAAATTATAAAATGATTTGAAGCAATTATTATGTAACCATTATAATTATCAAGGGCAGAAAATAGGAAGGGGATATCTTTTCCAGTAACACAAAATGCTGTCCATGTTGCAGATGTGACGGAGTAGAGATAGGAATTCATTTGGTGACTTTTCAGGAGAGATGTGTTTTAATGAATAAATAAGGCAAATGGCATTCCATTTACGGTGCAGATGATGGGATAGGGTTTAACAAAAACTGACTCTAAGTCTGTAGTGCAGGGACTTTTTTTTTCTTCTGGTAATAAACTATTTCCTTTAATTAAATCAACCTCTGATTCTTTTTGGACACATCATGCTAGGTAGTAGGCCTGACAAACATTCTCCATTTGTCTCCTGAATAAGTAAGTTCTCTTCAACCAGATGAGTAGTTTACTCTCAAAGGAACAGAACAGAGTCAAGACCGTTTCCACTAATGGAAATTTGCTGACAGAAAATGTTCATGCAGCATCTAGAGGGAGGTATCCGCCTTACAGGAGGGCTTCAGGATTTGGCCCCATTCAGAATAAAGAATCAGACCCATCACAGCACTCAATTTCTTCCACATTGAAACGACTATTTTCACGATAGCCAAGTCTTCCCTCACAGAAGCCAACAGTTCCAAGGGTAAGTGAACACCATTACCTCCTCCACAGGTTGCTGAGCAAGGAAAGAAATCTGTCTCCCTCCATCGGTGGATGATCGGCTGATAGAAGATGAACTGGACTGTGCTGTCAGCAGGCCCTGAGTTGTGGATCTGCAGGAGATAAAAGCAAAGAGAGAAACTGGTATGACAGGGAGGGGCTTTCTTTGTCCCTTGCAACTTGGACAAGAATGCATGGTGGCACCGATGGTCTTAGGCTGCACGAAGAACCACTCTGGGAGAGAAGTGGCCATAGCAATATCATCGATCTTACCCATCAACCATATACCATTGTGACCATCACTTTTCAGCTCTTTTGCTATGGAACAAGGGATCGCAATGTCTCTACCTGTGATTCTAGTAGGATCTTTTCCCAGGCCACTTTCTCCCTTTCCCTCCTGTATTTCCAACTTCTCTGGTACAACAGGAAAAATTATGTGGATTTTTATATGTAAAATATGTATGTGTGTATTTTTATTTTATTTATTTATTTAAAAGATTTTATTTATTTATTTGTCAGAGAGAGAGAGAGAGAGAGAGGGCACAAGCAGGGGGGAGAAGCAGGCTCCCCACTGAGCAGGGAGCCTGATGTGGGACTCGATCCCAGGACCCTGGGATCATGACCTGAGCCGAAGGCAGATGCTTAACCGACTGAGCCACCCAGGTGTCTTGTGTATGTGGATTTTTAAATGTAGGTTCCAAAGTAGACAATTTATTCTGAGGAAATTATAAATGCCACACACTGCAGAAAATGAAAGATCCTGTCTTTAGTCAAGAAAAAAGAATTAAAGAATTAAATGGCTCTGCCCACTCAGAGATGTTTCCTGGCACTTTAGTGATTCATACATTTTAATGTGCAGAGTTACCAATTGGAAGCTTGCTAAAATGCAAATTCCTGGGCTCTTGCAATGCAAGAGCAATGGAAACATTGATAGTCCAAGTACCAAACTTTGAAAAACACCAACTTACAATATAAAAGCAATGTGTACTTTGAATATACATATCCTTATGGAAATTACAACCCCATTTAATTTTAAAAAAGGGGAAGTGAGGCAATAATTCTTTAATAGTTCTTAAAAGTACAAGGTTGAGAAAATATACTCAATCTAAAAGAGAAGGAAAAAGTAGCCAATAGGAGCAGTGCCTTGATTTCACAAAGACATAATGACATGCCGTATAACACTGAGACAGTTGGGCAAGGCTTGGACTATTTATTATACTAAAGGAAGTTCCATGGACAACCAAGAGGGCCACCTCTTACTTCAAGACAGTAGAGGCATATCAGCGCATCATGTGGTCTATGTCTTTATGTTTTCAAGCCTTACCGTGGTCCCAACTGCCCTTCACCTAGGATAAGCTGATGGATTTGGCCTTAAGATTTTTAAAAAAGACAGCCTATTTTCCACTACTGAGTTGAACAACTGGATTAACAACTGGATTAAACATCTAGGAACACTGGAATGCAGGGAGTAGGTGTTAAACCCTAGACCAATTTTTGGACTTCGGATGAAAATATTGGAAATGTTCCTCAGATAATCTGCAAGAGCTGGAAAAGGAGAAAGAAGAAAGAGAGAGAGAACTATAGAATATCTCATATTATGCTGGCATTCTGACCCATGAAACATCGAGGTCTTTCTTAATTAGAATAAACAGTGATACAATCCCTTACTTTAAAGCCAAAACAGCTGAAGCAATATGGTGTGTTTCACAAAAGGGGAGCAGAGCCTACAGATTAATATTTTTCAATCCTATGTGTCAGATACAGGATACCTAATTGCTTGCTCGGGGATGTACTATTAATCACATTCTTTGGAAAGTTTTTTTTTTTTTTTTTGATTGTTTTTTTGTTTTAAGCTCACAAAAGCCTATAGCTCTCTTGGGATGTGTGGTTTCCATGCTGGAAAGGTATTAGAAGAGGACTGTCATTTAAACATCGCTCTGTGAAAAAATAAAAAGACCAGAAGATTTATTTAGGCTTAGAAGGATGGATTTTTTTTGCAGAGGTCTCTTTTGGGATGCTTGAAATTAAACTAAGTCCTAGGAAAGTGGAGGAAAAAACAAAAATGAGGAGGATATAACATCAAAATCCTTGGAGAAACCTTGTTCTAGAATATCTGTACAGTGTCTGGGCTTAGTTTTTGATCTGGTTAAAGAGGAAAAAGATGGAACACATCAAATTTTCAGCTTCCTAGAAGTTACCAGTAAAAGCACCTTATGCCTTTAGAGTAAGGAATGCATGTCAAGAAGTTTTGGTGTTAAGAGGGAGTGTGAGTAAATACTATGTTGAAGGAAAGAAAACAAGGACCTTGTTTTGATGTACATGAAATTGATGTACAATGACCATGAATGCCGAGACTGTATGCCTAAATTTGAAAAGAGATTGGAAATGAACAGGGGTATTGTTATTTCAAATAGATAAAAACAGTTGTGATGTATCCAAATCTCTGACCATACAAACCTTACTTGATTCTACACTGATAATATTCCTGGTTCTCTCTTCTCTATAAGCACCTTCTTTTAATAATAACCAACAACTACCACAGCAACGAGCACTTACTACATTCCTACCGTATGCAGGGTACATTTTATTTATATTAAATCAAATCTTAGAACTACTCTGTATTATCTTTCCACATTTACATTATGACGAGAGAGATGAGTCTCAGAGAGGTTGAGTGACTTGCTCGAGGCTACACAGCTACGGAAGAGCAGAGCTGGGATTTGAATTCAGGTCTGCCTTGGCTTGAAAGCTGCCATTCTTTTCATAGTACCAAGCAATTCTGTTAGTTAGTGTTAGTGTTGTGGAGATACAGGTATTTATCTTCAGTGGTGGCCTTGTACTGTTCTTCTCAGTATCTTAATTTTTCATTTGAAAATAGGAAAATAAAAAGGCTAACCCAATGTCTAACTTTGATGGCCTAATTGTTGCTCACAGAGATGAGCTTCCATGTTCCTTGTTTCTGGTCTTATTAATTCTGGGTGGCTGGGACTTTTGTTGTCATTAGCTCTGGAGCTTTATACACCCTAAATCCTCAGACATCAGGTTCTTATTCTCCAGGATATGCTGAAAGCTTCAGTTTGACACATTAGAATTTAGTTTTAGGGAGCTAAACACATCTGGCATATGTAATTTAGGCCTCCTTAAGTTAATAAGGAAAAAGAATGTTCTGAAACAAGCTTTTCTTCCTATAATTACAATGATTCAGTGTTTCTAATTTAATATAAGACTTCTCACACTGAAAGGAAAAGAGAAGACAAAAACTGGTCACTTTCCATAGCAACTGATCTCACTATCATGATAGAGTCCCAGGACAGGACAAGTGTGTGAGTGGGTAATAGATGAACATTAGGTCCATGTAAAATCAAAGGAATCAAGAAGACATTTCAAACGCATGAAAGACATCATCAAGTACACAAAGGATCTCCCATTTGATGCACTATGAAATGCCACACTTTTTTCTTCTCAGTTAGGAAAAGGTAATTTGTGAGCCTCAGCTGTTCCCCTACTATGTTCTTTTCTCTCCCTGGTGTTGTAGAAACTTTTGCCCCAGACAAGCCAGCAAGGGGTTGGGAGTCAGGAGTCCCCCTATGTGCCTTGGCTGCTGAGTGATGCACAGGGTGATGCTCCACGCTGTTCAGAAAGACATATGAATGCATTATCTGTGTCTAATGCTCTAATTGATGCAAATGCAAGTCACAATTTTTCTACTACTTTGGTGTCTTAGGTACTCATCAGTCACTTTTCTCTATGACGTTCTTCTGAAATTTCTAGAACGGGCACAAACTGAACAGGTACCTTAGCTGCTTTCACAAGGAGAACTAAGTTGGAAGTTTTAGGGAAGGATGGACCATCACTGAAAAAAACCCTCTTCTGGCTGAGAAAGTCAAGTTCTTTCATTGGGGCTGTAGCTTCAGAAGGATGCACATGGCATGCAGCAAGGAGGAACAAGGAAGAATGGTCTTGAGATGGTATGGAGGTAGAATGGACAAAGTTTAAGGTCTAACCGGGGGCGTATAGAAGAAGGGGAAATCAGTGTGAATCGAAGGCTTCTGATGTGGCTGGGTAAATAGCATATTATTCCACAAGATAGGAGATAAAGAAGATTAAGTAGGTTTCTGGGGCTAGACAAGTCCAGTTTCGGACACGTTGCGCTGGTTGCACCTATGGAATATCCAAGTGGTGATGTGCAGAAGGCAGCTAGATATATGAAATGCCTCAGCAATGCTGTCAACTACTGACATGTGAACAATATTACTTGAATCCAGTTCACTATTTTCAGTATGTGTATTAACTCTTGCAAGGCTACTAGGGAAATGAATACAAATGGTTTGTTCAGCAGCGCTCTAAGGGTTGCAAAAAAATAAAGACTTCTCTCACTATTGTGCTGTATTTGCATATTGAAATGAAATAACCACTCACAGCATCATTTTTCTGGTGAGCTATCTTTGCTGGTTTGTAGCTTCTCATCCACACAAAGTGGCTGGCATCTGGACTGGATTAAAAAGAGCTACCATGCAGATGGAGACAGAGAACAGTGCTCTGGAACCCTTCTTCCATCCAACCTCACTGTCTATCCCATTTTCCTATGTGCATTCTTACTTCCAGCTGCCATGGGGTCATCGAGTCTTAGCTTAAATCAAATGTCCTCTGGCTCCAGGTCCCATGATGAAAAATTTATGGAGTCTTGGACACATTACAAGTTTTACAGCTTTACAGCTGACATCCTTCAGGTCCTTCTGACCTACTGAAGGAAAAAATATGTTTTATTTTATTGTGATTTTCAAACATTCTTCTAATGTGTACATTTCTCCTACAGAATGGATATGTTGCTTCCAGCAATGTGTTTTATATTACCTTGAAGAGTAGGGAAGCTCTGATAGAAGGAAACAAGTTAGTCTTGTTGCCAGTACAAGAGAAAACAGAACTTGTAATGGGACGTATGACCAAGTCTATGGATCATTATTTTGTCTTTCTCTTTGACTGAGAACACCTTATGTGAGTCAATGACTATATCCTAACTTGTTTCAAAAACAGTTTATATCCTCCAACTAATGATGTGTTGGTCTTTGAGTCTTTTTATTAAATCATATACATATATATACACACATAAGGATTTTCTTAGGACCTTAAAAATATTATATGTTCCTGAAAAGTCCAGGATGTACCTTGACACCCCTGAATTAAACATTTCCTGGATAATAGGATTTCCAAATCTATACCCAAACCCCAACTCTCTCTCTCTCTCTCTCTCTCTCTTTAGGAGATTATAAGTCACAGTTTGGATATGGCTTGAGAACAAGGTACCTAGAGGCCCTTACCTTGACAATGAAATCTGCTGTGAGTGGTCCAGTCATTCTCAGTATCTCTTTGTCTGGAAATTTCTGGAAGTCCACACTAGAATTGTCCACAAGAAAGGTGCCTGTCGAGCTGAGACTGTTTTCACCTTTAGCCCCCTGTAGGGTTTTGGTTTCCAGATCTACATGGTCAAACACATGTAAAGGAGAGAAAGATGTTCCCAGGGCTACCACAGACCACATGCAAGCAAATTTCATGAAACAGTCTACAGCTATGGAAGGGAGAAATACCCTCCTTTATATGGCTGACACAGTTGAAATTGGGATAGAAACAAAATTTAAGGGCACCTCTGGATCACAGGAGTTTATGTTGCAAATGAAATTATTTTAAAACTCATTAGCCAAGCATTCAAGGCTCCCAGTCAAAAAATCTTTGACTCCCCAATGACCTCATTAGGGTACCCCACTTTACCACCATTCTATTCCTTTAACTAAACCATCTCCCATACATGTCTTACCGATTTCAATCTCTACGGCTGTCTAGAATACGCTCCAGTTTTCTTTTTGATCCGTGAGATCCAGGGTGCCTCGCAGAGTTCCCCTCAGCACCCGTGCGACTTCATACCCATGCATTACCTTGTGTTTATTTGTACTATCTGCTTTCTTACTGCGTGTGTGTTGCGGCTCGCCATGAAGAAACAATAGTAATGAGGATAAGGAAATCACCATTCTTTTTAGTTCTCTCTCTTTTAAAAATCCTGCTGGGTACCTAATGTAGTATTATGTACATATATGATATTAGTGCTTAAGAGAGAAGAACTTCTTGATTCTTGGAGCATTCCAATCTGAATTTGGCCAATGACAAAGGTGATGAAACATCTTTTGTTGTAGGAAATGTGAGCAAGCTGGGGATGATGGTAATTATGCCATGTATTTCAGAGCAGATTAAATTCTCATGTGATTGAGAAATGATTTAGAGTAACTGCCCACTGTATGAAGAGGGACAGACTGTCTAATGGTTTCTAAAACTTGCATAAGAATCCTTAGCTTTAGTAGTGGTTCTTCAGCAGAAGGATAGAGTGCCAGGTGAGGCTCTGGGTCTCCTACCCAACATTCAACCAGAATGACTCCCTTCTTCCATGTCTTACAGATTGGGGTCCTGGGATAATTTTAGGACCTCTGGAGGTACTAAAGTACCTGTACTAAATTATTCTACATATTGTCTACTTTAAACTGGAATATCAACAAGAATGTTGGTGTCCAGTGAAATGCCCACAACGCTGAGATGAAGTCTGTGTAGCCCTTCTTCTGGAGTAGGTCAGGCTCTATCCCCCTGCCCTAGAGGAGAGAAGTCTTCACAGGAGAACATGAGGTACATCAAGGGAGAACTGGAGGGGAAACCACAGCACAGGATCTCCTTCTGTTAGCCTTCATTTCTCAAGCTGCCTTATGTGTGTGTATGTGTACTAATTTGTAGATATAGCTCCAAGACATAAATCAACTTAGTTTTGGAAAAATCCTGGGGGTCTAAGTCTGATTTGAGCATCTGATTCAGTTTTATCACCAGGTCTCCCAGCTGTCCTTCCCAAGGTATTTCTGATTGAAGATAAGCGGGGGTTGGACCAGACTGCCTAGTGTTGTTCTGGTTTGGCCCTAAATATTTCAGATTAGTCCCATATTAGACCAGCTTCTGGGAGTTAAGTGCAAAGGGTTGCAAGTGAAACAGGGTGTCATTTATTCACATATTCATTTTATATTATATATTATATTCCAGATACACAAAACAAAAAGTTCTTAAGCTACATGTATGTTGTCAACATACATGTATGTCTGTTGGGGAAAAAAAACAAATTCCATTTTGCTTTCCATCATTTATAAATATCATCTGCCGCTTCACCTATTGAATTCTTGGGACAATTAAAGCAAACGAGGCTCATTCTTTAGCTTATTAGTGATCACATAGTTAGGAAAACTGGGAGGCTCATACATTTATAAAAATGAATTTCCTCTTCAATCTATTCCTTTGGGGTCTTTCTTCTGCATTGAGGAGGCAGTCCCCCACTTGGTGATGATCTCTGCCTGGATGTTTTATTCTGAGCAGGCCTGTCACTGCTAGAAAAATACTGTTTTTGAGTGGGGTTGTTACACGAGCAGTTACCTCTGCCCAATCCTCCAGAGGAAAAGCAAATCATTTGAATGGTGATAGTGTACACATATATATCATCCCTTGACATGTGAACATTATATTTTGGGGGGTTGTTCAGGGTTAGAAAAGACCTTGGATCCATATAAGGTGACTTATCAGCATCTTCTGGCTTTGCCTGAACTGTACCTTACTTATTCCTTTCCTTCACATGACCCTTCAAATCCCGCCTCTCCCATGAAATGTATTTATTTTTATTTTTAGAAAGACTATAGTAGGCTATCTGAACTTTCACAGGCTCCAATTTATCTTCCTCTTGTTTGTCTTTCTGGAATGATTTCATTTATAATCCAATGGCCAAAAGATAATGCTCGCTACCTAAATTGGTTTCCTAGGCATGTGTGTGGGAGGGGAGAAAGAACAGAAGATGATAGATGGTTCTTTAGGAATCCAGAAACAGTCACAGTGGAGGAGATCAGAAATGCTCAAGGGACCAGCTGAAGTGAAGTCTTTCAGTGGAACTGAATTTTGTAGAAAATACAATGTATCCTCTTATACCCCTTCCCTGGGTTATAGCCTATAATTGTCTGCTGGTAATTTACAGGTCTATGTCTAAACAATAGTAAAGGCTAATAATAAAAAAGAAACAATGTGGCTGTGTACTACTGCTTGGCAGGACTGAAGATAGCAATTCTTTCTAAATTCTAGTGGGGCCATGCTACCATTTGATCTCTAGGGTTGTGATTACCCATCAGTCCTCAATCCCAATAGCTATCTTCAGTATAGGAGGGCTTTGTATTGTCCTTAATACATGGGATGTTTAATCATACCACTATGGTTTTCTTTAAAAGTTAAGGTTGTTTGGTGCTTCTACATTCCCCTGAATCGATAAAGTAATGGAACACGGGAATAGGAAGAAAGAAAGAGTGAAGATGAGGAAGGCTGGAAAGAAGAAGGGGGGTGGGGGAAGGAGATGCGAGGTAAGAAAAAGACTGAGATTGATTGGAGAGGAAGAAGAGAGAGAAGGAGAAATAATATTCACAAAAGCATAAACATGTGCTTGACTCATGAACAACCTATTGGGAGCATCTATTTTGTATTTTTCAGGATGAGTGTGGTTAGAGATAATTACCCTGAGGTTTCTGCTATCTCATCAGGCAGCCAAAAGATAAACAGAAGCACTCAAAATATCATATTATGATAGAGGAGAAAGATTTGCACTTCCGTATTTTAATCTCTTCTGGGAACAAAAAATAATAGTGACTAAAATTCCCAATACCCAAAGGAAAACAACTGAGTTTACTTACACAAGTGATCAGGTCCTTTTAAGACGAGGCGAATATGTCTACTTCCATAGGGAATAGCAACCACAGTATCATCCACTAGAGAGAAACAAAGCGATATCTTAAAGGCACATAATTTGACACAAAATTATCGATTAGCTCCTATATAAAGGCACTGACTTATATACTCCCCCAAATGATAATCATCTTTTAAGTGTTTGAAAGAGGAACACCAACATTTGGGAATCAAAATTTCCATTTTCCTCAGAAAAAAACATGCCAGTGAAGCTGGTCACTAGTTAACTTATGGGGGACCCGGCCTTTTAAAAATATATATAAATTTTGCTAGATTGAGAAATGAATTTGCAAGTTTCCATTTCTGATTTTAAAACCTGGTTTTTACATTGCCAAATTTCTCTGGATTACAAAAATGAAAATAAATTCTAATGCTCAAAGGATGACCGTATTATATCAAGATCTGAATTTCTTTCTAGCAAAGTAACTATCTTAGACCATCAGGAAAAATAAGAATAGGAGAAGATTCATTTGTTTGTATTTGTTAAATCTCTTAAGGGCAGAAATTATGCCTCCCAGTTCTTTAATATCCTTCCTTATCTACATCTAATATTATATATAGTAAGTGTCTCAGGAATGGTTATGAACCTTTCCCCCCACATACCCTCTCTGCTTGAAAATTAAAAAAAAAATTTTTTTTGGCTGAATCACAGCCAGATTTAGAAATGGGTTACTTTCACCCTACTTGCAAATTGAGACTGAATTCACTGGAAGCAGAACCTACTTTTTTTTTTTAATTAGATTTATATTCTGTGCACCCCAAACATATCACAGGCATTCTTGCTTGTGACGTTTGTGACAACACCACCTCTCATTTACATGCCACTGAAGAGTTTCACTTTCTAAATTATACCATTTACTCCTTCACCCAAAGCTTGTGACATAGGCAAAGAGGATGCTACCATCTCTCTTTTATGATGATGAAATGAAGCCTCTGAGAAGTATAGGGAGTAGCTCATGGTCAAAAAAAGAGGAGGGCATTCCAGAAGACAAGGGAAAAAGCAGGTATTTTAAATTCACCAGCATATTCAGAAGCTCCGTGGGGATTCTTTGTTTCACACATATTTTTTTCTGATATTATACATTATCATGCACTCATTGGAAAAATTTAGTTTCAATAAGAGTAATCCTAAAAGGTACCCAATGTTCTGAAACTTAGCATCATCCCATCTTTAGGAGAATCTGATTTCCATAAATGAATCTCAGAAGTTCCCTAACTTCTCTGATCCTTAGTTTCCTCATTTGTAAGACAGGGAAAAGCACACTTACCTCACAGTATTGTTGTAAAAAGATATAGATATTGATATCCATATATAGATGTGTAGCCTGGAATGCAGGAGGCATTTTGTAAATATTACTTTCCTCCCTCTCTTCCAAATCTCCTTAAGGACAGGAACTGAAAGACTGTTTATTTTTGCTGTGTTTTTAAACCCTCCAAGGCCCCAGCGCATAGCCAGTTGAATGAGAAAGAAGAATCATATGCTATCAATTCTTTCCCTAAAGAGGTTACATTTATCAAGTTCTCTCCAATGTTGAATATTCTACTCACACTACAACCTTCTAGCGGTTTTTAATGTCATAAATTGTTGAAGAAAAGGCTGAATTTCAGAGAGCCAAGACTTTGTGGCTATAAGCACAAAACATGTAAGGAGAATACAGAAAAGGAACAAAAAATGTTCAGACTGGGCCCATAGAGCTTTAAATGTCTTGCATAAAGACATGGATTTTTAAGTTTACAAAAGAAACTCAAAGCAATTAAAACAATGGGATTTCTGGAAATAGAAAGTCTTTGTTTATCCACAGGTCAAATAAAGTGCAAGTAAAAGGGAAGCTTTCTGTTTGGCTCTGCAACGCTCGGTGGTAGACTTCTGACCCACACACGACTCAGGCGGCCTCCCTCTTGTTCTGTTGAGAAGCCACTTGCATTCCACATACTGGGGCATTGACCCTAGCTTCTGGCTGATGCATTAACCCTTGTATGCTCCCCAAGGAAGATGGGGAGAAACCCAGAAGGGTGTTGGGGAAAAGGTTAGTCAAAGAGAAATAGGGAGCCTTTCAAGCTGGTGCAAACTTGAAGAATCAGCAGCACAGGGCACAGGAAGTAGGAAGAGTCATGGTCTGTTCTTCTATGGTTCTCTCAAGGGCTGATGGACAACTGGCCCCTCATCAGGCAATCAGCAAATTAGTCCACAAATATTTTTTGAGTGTCTCCTAGTGTTAGGCCCCCTCCTAGGTACCAGAGGTTCAGTGACAAAAAAGACCAGCAAAGCAGCAGCCCCACAAAATGGTCCAAGGGGAAGGGCCCCAGATAAAATATGTGGGAAAATACCACAAGCTATACCCTGCTCGTGGAAACCCATAAAGCACATTGGTTTCTTAGAAGCCCTGAACCAAAGAGCCTCATTTCATTCTATTTAATCCAGTGCATCCCCAAAATGTTTACCCAGAGAATTTATACACACACACACACACACACACAAACACATATATATAATCTGTTAACACCAGCTGATACATCTCAAAATATAATTTAAGAAACGGTGATCTTAATTTGACAAAAAGATAGGAAAAAATTGATTTCATATTCTGCATGTTGATAAAAAGCCTCTCTTTGAGTTGGATATGTATTAATAATCGTCTTATTTGGGGATAAATTCTCAATAATTAGGGATGGGCTGGGGGATTCTTCCATTTGGCATCTATTATAAGAGTGAGCACAGAATGGTGTTTAAGACATTTGAGAATGTGTGAGCAGTCTGGCTTTATCACCCACCTCCTTAGTGATTAATTCAATAGGTTTGACTGGTGGGACAGATGGGTACACCCTCTCTCACTGGGCCTCACATTCTTGTGGGTGCCCTTTTCCACAAAGGCACACTGCTCTATGACCAAGTGCATCTGGCCTAATCTATTCTGGCTTTGTTGACAGAACTATGATGCCAATAGTCAGGACATATTTCTAGGTTATTAATCAGCAATTCTGGAAGACCTGCTTCAGAGATCAGATAACCTCTTTCTCAATTAAATTGATAAGCTCTCCATGCGAATCATAAATGCTGTCATGTCACAAATAGGGGTTGCAAATGTTCTTTCTCAAGAAAATTAATTATTCTAAAGATTGTACCTAAAATATTTCCTCAAAAAGTCTACAGCTATATGTGTATTTCACAGCTTTCTATTGAATACTTTAAACTTGTTTTACAATCTCATCATACGTGGACTTTTCTGTGTCATTCATTGCTGTATCAGAGAAAGGTCATAATGATAATTTTTGAAGAGATAGGATTTCCTATTCTGATATCTGAGCTTGCCTTATTTTTAGACCTGTTGAGGTTTATGTTTTTAAGGAGTCTTCCCTCTAAGTCTATGGGACCGGTAATTTATTTTCATTTCTTTTTTTCATTTTTTTTAATGGTAATTTTTTTTAACAAAAGAGTCATCGTTAATGTGATTGGCTACACATAAAAATAGCAGTACATACAGTCTGCCAATCTTGAGGAGGTTTTAGTAGTATATTTTTTTATCTCCATGCCAACTTCATTACTTTTACAATATATCCAATGAAATAAGGTGAAGCCGAGCATTTGAGCCCTTCAACATCTCCCCCTGAAGTTATCAGTCATTACACAGTGGAGGACGTATACCTAACAGGCGAAATAACATGGATCTTCCTCAACTGTTGGGAACTTCATCTTTACAGTCGTCCAGGCCAAAAACTTTGGAGCTATTCTTGACTTCATATATATATATATATATATATATATATATATATATATATATATAATCAGCTAGAAAATCCTATTGCCACAACAGTCAAAATACCGTATTTCATGGATTCTAAGAGGAACCGTCTCTCACATTTTAACATATGTGAAATCAGAATGCAACCCACAATCAATGGTGCATTATATCCTTTCTCACCGAGGCAGTGATCCTGCCATGGTTCTCTTTGCTTGCACAGTTGCTAACACCAAAACGACCAAATGGGAGTCAGCAGCTTGGAAGAAGATTCTAAGATAATAGTGGAACACCCTTATTTAGCCTCTCGGAACTAAATAGTTGTGGGGGCTGTAAGGAGATGAGGAATCAGAAGTGCGTAATAACATTGCCAAAGTGGGAGTCCAAAGCCAGCTCGCTGTACACAATTGAGAACCTGAGTTGAAAGTCCAGCATCAAGACTTCTGGTTCCTGACAAGATGGAATAACAGCGCCCAGACTTAGTTTTCTGCCTGGAAACCACCAAAAAGTCAGAACATTATATAAAACCCTGGCTTTCAAGGCACTGGATATCAGGCAAAGAAGGGCAGCAATTGCTGAGAATCAGGAAACAAGGTAGGTGAGCCTTAACACTGCCTGGGAGTCCTGCTTTGAAAGACTTTCCTGGCTGCAGCTCAGGAGGTGGGAACCCCAACCCCAGGAGGACTCCCTGAGTTGAGGAGACAAAGCTGAGAATCCAAGAAGATCAAGGTGGCTAGAGTTGTGAATGACAGATTACCAGAGAGAAGAGAGCTACACAGAGAGACAATTCCAGAGATTTAAGAGCATTCTCCCATCACATTGTACACCTCAAACACATACAGTGATGTATGTCAATCATTTCTCAACAAAACTGGGAAAAATATTTACATGACATAGAAAAAATACTTATGTGACTTGCTAATGATATATGCTATTATATAATTTTTTAAAAATTATTCTCTTTGGGTATCCAGCAGCATACCCATGCTAATCAGGATGTGCATATAAAGAAACTAGCTGAGGCTGGGAAAATAACCACACAAAAGAATTATAGAAATGACTATCTGGCATGCATATAGGGCTGGGAATAGTATCTTATCCCACTAGACACGCTAGAAAACTTTGTAATTCATGGGACATTGAGCAGTAGCAGGGTCTTGCCTCAGTAGCAGGGGACAATTGGCACCAGCCAAACATGGCTTTGGTCTTGCCAACCAAATTTTAAGACCCCAAAGGATCAAATTGATTCCAAGTAACTTCATTGCTTCCAGAACAAAACTGAAAAAATATTTATAGGAATACAAAAATATCTGATATCAGGTCAGAAATTACCAGGCATGCAAAGAAGCCAAAAAAATTACAGCCCATCCTGAAGAGAAAAATCAATCAATCGAAATGCAGGAGACATTAAAATATTAACTATAACCTTATTCCATATGTTCAAAAACTTACGTACATACACACAAAAATTTTCAGGCCCAGAGAATTTCAATGGTGGATGCTACCAAACATTTAAAGAAGAAATAACATCAATTTTATACTATCTTTTCCAAAAAACAGAGGAGAAATCACTTCCCAACTCATTGCATGAGGTCAGCATTACACTGCTACCAAAACTAGACAAAGGTGGTATAAGAAAAGGATCCTACAGACAACTATCTCTCATGAACATAGATTAAAAAAAAAAAAAAAAGCCTCAAACAAAACACTGCAATTCAAATCCTGTAATCTATGTAAAGAATAATACACTATGGCCAAGCAGAGTTTATCCCAGGAAAGCAAGGCTGATTCTTTGTTTGAAAATCAATCAATGTTATCCATCACAATAAAAGTCTAAGGAAGAAAAGCCATATGATCACATCATTTGAGGCAGAAAAAGCATGACAAAATTCAACATTCATTCATTATAATAACTCTCAGCACATTAGGAATAAAAAAGAACTTCCTCAGTGTGATAAAAGGGATCTTCAAAAAAACCTACAGCTAACTTCATACTCAATGGTGAGAAATTGAATGCTTTCCCTCTTAATATTGGAAATGAGGTAAGGTTATCCACTCTTTCTTCTTCTATTCAACATCATATTAGGCATCCTTGACAGTGCAATAAGGCCATAAAAATAAACACGTGATTTACAATTTGAAAAGGAAGAAGTAAAACCATCCTTATTTGTAAAACAAGATGATAGTTTATGTAGAAAATCCAAAAACTTTCAGAACTAATAAGTGTGTTAGAAGATTGCAAAATACACAGCCAACACATAAAAATAAACTAGCAATATACACCTGGAAATTGAAATAAAAAATAAAATGCCAATGCAGTAGGGTAAGAAAATAAAAGAGGTACAAATTTAACTAAGGTACAGGATATGTACGCTGAAAACCAATAAAGGCCTATGAAAGGAATGAGAGAAGACCTAAAGAAATGGATAGCCATGAAGTGCTCATAGGTTAAATGACTTAACATAGTAAAGATGTCAATTCCCCACATATCAATCTATATGAATTAACAAAATTATAAACCAAAATTTTAGCAAGATTTTTTATAGATATGGACAAGCAGATTGAAAAATTTATATGGAAAGGCAAAGAAATTAATAGAGAATAGCCAAATGAGTTTGAGAAAAAGGGTACAGTTGGAGGGATCAAACTATTTTATTGAAAGACTTCCCTTAAAGCTATAGTGACCAAGACAATGTGGTATTGGTGAAGGATTGACACATAGATCAGAATAGAGAGTCCAAGAAAAGACCCATGCAGAAATGGCCAGTGGACTTTTGACAAAGTTTTAAAGGCAATTTAAGAGAAAAAAGGATAGCTTTTCAACAAATGGGGCTGGAAGAGTTGGACATCCTTATATCAGAAAAAAATAGATATAGATATACTTTACACAAAAATTAACTGAAAATAGGTCATTGATATAAAAGCTAAAATATAAAACTGTAACACTTTTAGAAGAAAATATAGGAGAAAATTTGTGACCTGGGATTAGGCAAGGAGTTCTCATGTACAATGTTAAAGGTACAGTCCTAGTAAGAAAAAACTGATGACTGGTCTTCATCAAAATTAGAATTTTTGCTCCATGAAAGCTAATATTAAGCCAGTTTTGGGGGACAAAAAGTACCTATGGAGAAAAAAATATATATATATTTTTAAAGATTTTATTTATTTATTTGACAGAGAAAGACAAAGCAAGAGAGGGAACACAAGCAGGGGGAGTGGGAGAGGGAGAATCAGGCTTCCCACAGAGCAGGGAGCCCGATGTGGGGCTCGATCCCAGGACCCCGGGATCACAACCTGAGCTGAAGGCAGACACTTAACGACTGAGCCACCCAGGCACCCTGAAAAAGTATTTTCGAATCACACATCCGACAAAGGACTTGTACCCAGAATGCATAAAGAATTCTCAAAATTGAATGGTAGGAAATCAAACTCATTTAAAAACTGGGCAAAGGATTTGAACCAACACCACATCAAAGAAGAAATAAGCACTTCTGTAGTAGGCGGTATAATTTTACCCCCTTGCTCTGCCAAAGATGACCATGTCTTAATCCCCAGAATTTATGAATATGTTATGTTAAGGGGGAATTAATATTGCTGATAAAATTAAGACTGGTAATCAGCTGACTTTAAAATGAAGAGATTATCTTGGATTATCTGGGTGGGCCCAATGTAATCACAAGGGTTCTTTAAACTGGGAGAGAGAGATAGAAGAGGAGATTGAAGGCAGAAGAAGACCTAAAGATTTTACACTGCAGGGCTCCAAAGATGCCGAAGATACCGAGGAACATAGATAACCTAACAGAAGCTGGAAAGGCCAAATCAAAGAAAATCAATTAGCCCCTAGAACTTCCAGAGGGAACACAGTTCTGTTTAACATTGTGAATTCATCTTGGCAAGACCCATTTTAGAGTTCTGACCCTCCAGAACCATAAAATAATAAATGTGTTGCTTTGAGACACTACGTTTGTGGCAATCTGATACAGCAGCAATTGGAGACTAATACACTATGAAAAGATATTCAACATCCTTAGTCATTAGGAAAATGCAAATTAAAACAATGATGAGATACTACTATGTACCAATTAGAATGGTTAAAATAAAAAATACTGGCAATACCAAGTGATGGAAAGAATGTGGAGCAAGTGAAACTCTTACACATTGCCGGTAGAAATGCAAAATAGGTAAATTACTCTGGAAAAAAGTCTAGCAGTTTCTTAAAATGTCAAATATATATCTACCATATGATCTAGCCATTCAACTCCCAGGAATTTACCTAAGAGATATGAAAGCGTATGTCCATACAAAAATGTGTACATGAAGGTTCATAGCAGCTTTATTTATAAGACCTCCCAAGTGAAAACAACCCAAATGCCTGTCAACAGGTGAATGAATAAATAAACTGTGGTATGTCCATACACTGGAATTACTATACAGCAATAAAATAAACTGCTGATGCATGCTATATTAATGAATCTCAAAATAATTATGGTGAATGAAAGAAGCCATTTGGACAAGAGTATGTATTGTAGAATTCCATTTATATAAAATTCTAGAAAAAGTAATGAAATCTATAGTGACAAAAAGATCAGTGATTGCCAGGGGACAGGGCCAGGAGAGCGCAAAGGAAGGATTATAAGGGGCACAAGAAAACTTTCGGGATGAGGGTTATGTTTGGTTTCACAGCTGTATGCATATGTAAAAATTCACTAAGTTGAACATTACGTCATTTATACAATACAGCTGTTTAAGAAAAAAAGAGTCCAGTACCAATGGATTTTATTTCTTTTGTGAGTTCTTTTAAAAATGCTGTATTACAGGTACCCCCATGACATGTGGAAATTGAGTCTAAAATGATTAAAAAGAAATTGAAGTTTGGGGAAAAGTTTTATTTCAGTTTAATTTACCAATTTATTAATTTATTTCAGGTTTTTTGTATGTATGAGTAATACATGGCTTAAAAAAAATCCAAATCTAAAGTAGATCTCTTAAGAACTATCAAGTAAAAACTCTAAGTGGTCAGGAGGCATTGTGTCATAGTTTCTTAATCTCAGTGGCAGCTTTTCTTTCTTCCATAGTGGTGCATAAAATAATGGCCCATCTTTCAGTGAGGTCTTACATTCACAGAAATGCAGTATAGAATCACTCTTTAGCACCTCCACCACTGCTGCCATGGTCCAGGCCATCATCATTCCAGGCTTACTGTAACGGGCTTACTGTAACAGCCTCCTGACTGCTTTTCTTACTTCCATAGTTGGACCAACTATAGTCTATTCTCAACACAGTAGATAGAGTAATCCTTTTCAAAATAAATCAAGTCATTCCTCTGCTCAAAATCCTCCTGTGACTTATTTCATTCTGACTAAAAGCCAAAATCCTTACAAAATCATTCTTCACCCCGCCTTGCAACCCTCCTGCCTTCATCATTCCCAGTAGGCTTCTTTAAACTGACTTCAAGTCACATTAGCTTCTTTGCACTGCAAGAAATATGTCACGATTGTGTTTACCTCAGGGCCTTTGCACTTGCCTTTCTCTATGACTGGAATTCTCTTTCCCTTGACTTTTGTAAGGTAACCTTGGATCCTAGTTCAGATGCCATCTTATCAGTGAATCCTTTCCTTACCAATCTATTTAGTATTGCAACTCCCTGTAACACCCTTGGCTGGCAGCCCAGCCCTATCTCCTATTCTTCTTTCCTGCTTTACTTTTTCCCAAGACTCCTATCACCATATGGCAATACATTTTATTTAGTTTTTTGTTTTGTCTGTTTTTTTTGTCTGTCTGTCCTTAAGGAGTTTTGGGATATCCAGGTGATTTCAAAACACACAAATTCATATGAGAGGTTTGCAAAGCTGGAGACATTAAATTGATAGCAAATAGACTGGCTGTAGTTCTAAGTATATTGCATATACTTGGAAAATATGTAATAGGGTACAAGCCAATACAATTTGCAAGAAAGCGAGCGTTTAATTTCAAGAATCAAAAGTTAATGTTAGTTAAATTTATTCTTTTGTTGTTGTTGTTGGGCTGGGGAAATTGAAAAGAAGTGACCAGGAAAAATGGAAAGATTGAATGCTATCAGGGGACAGCCTTTTCCTTTAAAAAGGGGGAAAAGGTGCCTTGATCTAGCTCTCTTTCTTGTCTGTATTTGTATTAGGCAATTACACTGTCTTCTGATACAAAGATGGTTTCTTTTTTGTTTGCCAGCAAATGGCAGCCATTGGATGAATTCCTCCAACTTCTCTTTTTCCTTCTGGCACTTCCCGCCATGGTCTTTCTCCACTCTTCTGTTTTCTCTTTGTTCCCCCAAGGCTTGATAACATTAAAAAAAAAATCTTGGCTATCAGTTCAGAAGAAAATGAGTTCAATGTGGGGAATCCGAGTGCTAGGAGTTCGCAAAGAGCATGTGGCTGGCTTGCAGTGCCTTTTGGCAGAGCAGAGGGGAGCGAGCTGGCCCAGGTCCACCAGGCCTTCGCGGGTGGAGCGCTGCTCACCTGGCCAGCACCGTAGGCCCTGCAGAGTGGTCTAATCTTCCCTGCCTGTGAGTCACTGCGCAGTCTGTAAATATAGGGTGGAAGGTTCTTCTGGGGTGGAGAAAACATAAACGAGGCAGTTTGTTCAGCATCTGCTATAGATTGTGGTGAGGTGCATGCATATGTTGGGTTGGGCTTTATTGATATAAATCATTTTGTCATGAGGCATCATCAGTGCTAAGGTAAATGAATCAATTGCATTTTGTCATTATGGATAATCATCAGGTTGCGTATTATATAATTTACCTACTCCTCTGTCTTGAACAGAGCACTTTTCATTGAAATATCTATTTGCAGATCTGGGGATGACTTATGGCTCTTAATTCGCTTCAGTTTGTTCTTTCAGAGCTTCTCATTATTCCAGTGATTGAGGCCCCAGAGGTCCCTGATGATGCCCTCATACTGATCCAGGCAGATTGTTCAGGGAGAGGGCATGAGTGGGAATGGAGGAAGGATCCCCTCCCCCTAAGCCTGCTACATAGCAGTTACTGCACAAAAGCAAGCCATCTCCTCTTTCTGTGCCTAGCAGAAATTCCTAGATTCCTAGATAATGAGCATTGATTCAATTACATGACATAAATAATTAGAAAGAGCTGAGCTCTTCCAAGATTTCTTAAAGTGTTCTATAAAAGTGACTTTTTAAATGTAACTTCCCCCCTCCCAAATATCCCACCATGACTTCAGAGATTTACAAAAGAATTATGCCTCTATCCTCTGGTTTTCATCTTCCAAATTCTTTAATTTGTCATCGTATAGCAGAAGCTACCAACACATGAAAGAAAAAAAAAAATCTCACCTGAATGTACTATATCAATGTCTAACTTACCTCATCCTTCATTCTCTCTGCCAGAGTCTTTTCCCCCCACAGATTCACATTTTTCACTGCCAGCAGGGGTGTTAGCATGTAGAGTTCCCCAAGCTGGTACCTCCAACATTTCTTGTGTTTAAAAGTCCCTAGTCTTTCTTGCTACCACCTTTCTTCCCTAGAGCCTAGTCCTTTGGGCAAACTGCCTTTTCCTGACTTCTGGGAATAGTTCTTTATTTTTTTATTTTTTTAAAGATTTTATTTCTTTATTTGAGAGATACAGCGAGAGAGGGAACACAAGCAAAGGGAGTGTGAGAGGGAGAAGCAGGCTTCCTGCTGAGCAGGGCCCGATGCGGGGCTCGATCCCAAGACCTTGGGACCATGACCTGAGCCGAAGGCAGACGTTTAACAACTGAGCCACCCAGGCGCCCCTGGGAATAGTTCTTTAATGTCCACTGTCTTTTTTCTTGACCTACAAGTCCATTTAAAGCCACAGACCCTGACAAAGTCAATTGTTTTTTCCCAGCTAGTCAACAAATAGAACAAAACCACATTCAGTAAAAGAATTCATTCTTAGTTCCCAAGCCAGGGGAGACATGTGCAATGATACTCAATCAAAGATCTATTGAACAATTCTGGATAATGGCAAAATTTGGAGACAGTCTACTGAGCAAGGTCAAATTATTCTAAAAGTGTATGTCTTTGAGTACAAGAATTGCCTTATTTCTATCTTTTTCTGATGCAGCACCCATAGCGGTGATTGTCATAGAGGACAGTGTTTTGTAAAATGATCTGGGTCGTTGTGTGACTGAGTGGTTGTCTTAGGCATCACTAGACACGTGCCATCTACCCTAGCAAGACCCAGTCAGGCAGACATCTGAGGTACCTTGTCTTGACATCTAATTGCTTTAAATGTCCCACCATGGAAATAATCCGCAGGGTTGTGGGACAGTCCAGAGGAATGAGTAAGTGCTTAGGCAATGAAATTGGACTCTGGGCTTGAATCTTGGCTCTCCTATTTTAGAGCCGTGTGACTCTGAGCAGGTCACATGATCTGTCTCAGCTTCAGTTATCTTATTCATAACATAAGGATAAACCACGCCTTGCTATGAGGTTGTTATCAGGATAAAATGAGATGACCATGCAAAGTTGCCAGCACATACTGTATAGTAAGCACGCATTTATTGTGTTAGTATAGAGAGATTAAGACATAAGTCAATAAATGGCTTCATATAATCACTGCCTGATATTAATGCTGAAAGAAGCTGTGATCAGCACCAATCAAAGGGGTCATTTTGTAAATGAAGACAGCATGGTTGCATGGTGGTAGGAGTGAATCTGTTTAGATTTACACACTCTCCCTGCTATATCCCATCAGGCGCATCACATTACGTGCCAGGCAAGGCTTGGGTGCAGTCTGTCCTCATGTTGGGCAGCATGTCTAGGTTTGTAAATGGAGTCTATTTTGATCCAAGTGTACTTCGCTCCTGCTGCACCACAAAAGAAAGGTTTCCTTCTTGGGGTTGCAATGGGTTACTTGACTTGTTCTACCTAAACTAATACACAGAGCAGGAACATGTTCAGATTCATCTTCATTTTGGTGGTGGCCTTATTCCTAGCTGCTGAGGGGAGCCAGCACAAAACCAGAAGAGATTAATTAGCCCACAAACCCCAAAACTGCCCCATCTCTGTAGTGTCTTACATTTGGTTGCGGAGAGCTGGGATTTATACTGCCCTCGGACCAGCCGGCAGGTGGACCCATCCCCGTTGCAGACTCCACAGTTATCCTCCTTGATGGTGCTTCCCAGCTGGTGATCACAGCCGACAATCTAACAGGAAAGAAAGGTGTGTAATTCAACCAGGTGCCTATTGCAGGGATCCATCGTGAGGCCCATCACCACTCAATGACCCTCCCTTCATTTTTGAGGAAGCATAAAGCATGCTTCCCATAGAGGGGAATGAATTCAGCTGGAATTTCAATCAGGCTAAGGAAGAAACAAAAACAGCATAGACAAAGATGTTTTTACAGTTCAAATATATAAACAGAGAGAAGGTTGGGGGGAGAGAGGGAGAAAGAGAGAGAGAGAGGACGGAGGCAGGCAAAGGAGAAGGTAAGGGAGAGAGGAAGAACCTGACCTATTGATATTATAGAGACTTAATTAAAAAATCATTCCCAGTGTCAATAATTATGATTCACTACAATTACAAAAATACAACCACGAAAGGAAAAATTTCATGGAAAAACCCATGAAAGTGGATTATTTTCATGTTCCATATTGTTCCTTTGATACAAGCTGTGTAGGGTAAGGGTTTGGTATGTTAGGTCCATTGATGTATTCCAAGCAACTAGTATTGTGCTTGGCAAACTGTAAGCGCTCAACAGAAATTTGCTCAATGATAATGGCAGGCAAGAATTCTACCACGGAACCACCAAGGCTGCTGAATGATAATGAAAATGGTTCCTTTTCTAGCTAGCACTTCAACTAAGAAAAGAGAAACAATCACAGAATGAGCTGACAAAAGCAAGATTATTGTATGTATGCATGGTGGGGGAGGATGGATGTTTGGGAGGGCAGCAGAGATAACTAATACTGAGGCCCTCTTAGCCTGCCTATGTCCTACCAGGCCCAATACAGATATCTCATTAATTCTGAGAACGATCATGTAACATATCTCCATTTTATAGCTGAGGCCATGAATCTGGCCAAGGTCACTTTGCTAATAAGTAGCTGAGTTATAAGCACATCTAACAAAACATTTATGCTTGGTCCAAATCAGGCTTACCAAAATCACAAGCACTTACCACGTATGCGGGCAAACTCATTTGTACTTTTACTCTTTCTTTTTCTTACTTACTTTTAACTTTTTCAAGTTAAAAAAAATTCAAATGCAAACTGTATCAAGTTGTACTTCTATAGTTCTAGTTAGATCTAGTATCAACAGACCTATTCTACTTCCAAATGACTTCCACTATTGTCTTTGATAAAAATAAAATGAGAACTGTAGTGATATTTGAAGGGGCTTCTTTCCAGAAAGTCCACACCATTCATTCTGTCTTTCAAAAATCCAGTTATTAATATGACCTTTCTTTGAGGCTTGATTTTCCTTTTTGTACTTTTAATTAATAATTGCAAACACGTGTTTAGGCAAAGGTTTGAAAAATACAATTATTTAGCATTGCATTATATATTTGCTGCATTTTTAAATGTGGTAATGTGTATTTTTTTATACACAGGCATACAGGCATCTTTTAAAATAAACGTCAAAGCAGTAATTCCTTCAACGATTGTACATTTTCTGAAATACAAAGATGTCAAGAAAACATAGTGCCCAGCTCTTAAATGGGGAGCAAGTTGGGCTGGTTCTGTCCTTAGGGGTTCATTGTGGTCAAGCTGCAATTCACCCCAATATGTTCACAGGCTGCAGTGAAGCCAATTTGGAATTCACCCAAGCTTCATCCATGCAAAGCCAACACATGCTGGCTTAAGACTTCATTGATGTGCTTCTATGGAGATGGAGTAAGATTATTTTCAAAATTTTTATCTGTAGATGAATCCACATAGGAGCTGAGTAATTCCATATTCGCTCGTATTCTGAACACAGTGTGAAATGGGCATGCAGAAGTAACTTATTTGCCACCATCACCAAAAAAATCATTTAATCATTTAGCCAACAATGATCAAGATCTGCTATGGGCCAGGCACTGTGCTAGGAGCAAAATCCAAAGGTGAGTTTAAGTACATAAGGGCCTACCCTCATGGGACTTAGAGTCTAGTAGTGGAGGCACATATTATTCAAATCATCACACACAATAAATGTAAAATGGTGATCATGATACAAACTATAAAACACAGATACATGATACTCTGAGAACAGAAAATATGGAGAATTTGATCTGGTTAGTGAGGCCAGAGAAGACTTTCCTGAAGAAGAGTCTTTTGAGCTGAGATATGAATGAGGTTCCAGAGTTAACTAGACAAAAGGAAGGTGTTGCTGTGAGTTGTACTACACATTTTAGTCATGTGCAGATACCAGCTACTTAGAAAGTAACCCAAAACCAAAGTTGGCAAAAAACAAAAATGAAAACAAACAATGTCAGAAGACTAAATCATATGATTGCTTTAGTAGGGTCAAATCCTTTGGAAAAAAAAAAGAAAACATGGCAGTCCTAATTTCGGCAGTATTCAAAGAATCATTGACTCAGCTGTTGTTCTTTGGGGTTGGAAAGAGATGACCTTAATCTTACGAGATACTCAGCACTATGGAAGGATGATAGGCAGGGGGCATGGAAATTTACACTCACAGGTGTCTCAAATATAACTATGGTTTATTCCTTAAAGAAATTTCAGGTTTCTCAAAGGATTTAACTTTCTCTGGAAAATTCTTAATGGTCTCTGATGTCTCTAATGAAGCCAAATAGGAGATTACCATGAAAAAATCTCTCTAATCCTAAAGATTTCTTATGGCTCCAAAGCCATTTTACGAAAAGAACAATCCAACTTCACAGATCCAAAGTAACAATCTATTAGGAATAGCTAAATAGAAAGTGACATACTTTAAGGCTAACTTGACCAGACCACCAACTTAGTGCCCTTGATGTAAGTTTATGGATCTCAGGATATGAACCAAGTGAGTTCTAACTGGGCTTTGTTTAACTTCAGAATTGAAAAGACAAATATCTCCCTGACACACTTTTTCCCCCTTTGTATCAAGTCCTTTTTAAGGTGCCAAAATATTCTAACTCAATTATTTTTAAAACAGGGAATACTTTATCATCAGATAAAATGTTCTTATTTTGGTCCAAGCGGAAAACTGTTTGCAATTATATCAAGAAAATCATTATTGACATATCTCAGTCTGTCTCGATCTGTTGATGTGGAATAATAGATTAATTAAAAATTAGTTCAACTGTTATTTTGAGAGCTATTTTTTTTTAATTTTTTTATTGTTATGTTAATCCCCATACATTACATCATTAGTTTTAGATATAGTGTTCCATGATTCATTGTTTGTGCATAACACCCAGTGCTCCATGCAGAACGTGCCCTCCTCAATACCCATCACCAGGCTAACCCATCCTCCCACCCCCCTCCCCTCTAGAACCCTCAGTTTGTTTTTCAGAGTCCATCGTCTCTCATGGTTCTTCTCCCCCTCCGATTTCCCCCCCTTCGAGAGCTATTATTAATAACAAAGAAAAAACAGAAATACAGAAATGGGTTTATTTGGCAGTAATAATGACAGATCGCTCTGTGCTTTGCATATACTACTATTTCTGCCTAAAGTGCCCTTCCCCAATTCTTTACTTAGCAAACTCCTATTCATCCTTCAAATCCCAAATTGTCTCCTCCTCAAACAAGCCTTTTCTAGATTCCAGAGTTAATGGCTTTATTACTCTATGTTTCCTCAGCCATTTGTTCATAACTCCATGTGGCAGAGATTACTGGTTGCCACCCAACATCCATCTTCCCTATTTTTCTCAATAACAGAACTCCAATTTTATTTGGGGTGGCAATATGTCCTATTAAACGAATACATTTTTTCATTGGCTTTGTGACCAACTTGTAATTAGTGGAATAAAAGTGGAAGGGTTGTGTGGGACTTCTAGGAAGACTACTTAAAAGAAGCTGACTTAGATGACCCCACCTGCCCTCTACTCTCTTTCCATTCTGTTGGCTCCAGGTACTATTTTGAAAAATGAGACAATCCTGAGAACGAAAGCCTTGCAGTAAGGAGGGCGGAACAGAAAGAAAGAGCCTGGTTCTTTCACCTCACTTAGACCGATCACATCTTGACTTCTTCTTTTTTTTTTTTTTTTTTTTTTTGTGAGAGAGTAAATCCTTTATGTGCTTAAGCCATTATTACTTTGGGGTTTCTTTTATATACACCCAATTTAAGTAGTTGTATAACTTATAATGGGTTTAATCTATTGATATGTCTGTTCCTATACCAGATCTTGGGCTATTTGTTTCATTAACCTTTGTATTTCATTGAACCATGTTTCATTAACCTTTGTATTTCTGCTGTTTGGCACAGTGTTTGACATGCACAGTGAATGCTGGTGAATCAGTGAAACACACAGCAAATATAATGGTTTGTTAATGAAGTCATTGTAGGTGACAGGTAAGCAGCCTTAGACTGCAGTCATTGATGACACACATGTAGACAAAAATGTGCATATATGTGCATATGTGTGCTTATTTATTTCTGTGTACACAGAGGAACAGACATATAAATGACAACTACAGGTCAAACCCAAACCTCTGTCCTGATGTACGAACAAGAATTACAGTAAAGGGCTAGTATTTTTAAGAGACTATTTCCCAAGTGCACCTATGCTCATTATTAGTGAAATGTCATGGAAGGCAATGTTCAGGCCACTGAGTTCCCAGACCCACCCCATTCTGGACAAAACATTAAAGTGAGATAATGACCACTCATAACTTTGGCAACTACATGGAATTTTTTTGTAAAGGGTGGAAAACTAGCTCAGATTTTTGACCTAATATATTTTATTCGTATTCTGCTATTAGGTGTCAACCTGATACAGTGGTCTAACCTCCTCTGTATCCACAGGGTTGCATTTTTTTTTTTTAATAGAACTTTTATCTCAGGTGACATAAAAAGTGAAAAGCTCCAAGATGTTTTTGTTGTTTAAACACCATTAGTGGGTCATCAACTTTTGCTTTGCTATCTTGATTGTAGGCTTTTTGCATATATATACATATGTATAAACACAGACATTCAGTCCTTCATCCTATTTTTGAGTAGAACATACAGATTTAACACTGCTGCTTTTTCTTTATTCTCCTTCAGGATTTACTAAAGGGAAGGAGGGGGGAACCCTCCCTATACAAAAACTAGGATGATAATATCCAGTTATAATTGACTTACAGACTTCAAGCATGTCATGTGGATTTTAGGCATCAGGGCTATTCTGTGCGCTGATAGGAGTCTCTCCCTTAGTTTTACAGAGCTGATAGCAAGTGAAGGCAGACCACGAGACTGAAATTCTCTAGACACTGAAATACGTATAATAAAATGTCTTCACTAGGAGCCACAGGAAAAAGAAAGATTATCATCTGAATAATTTGGAAAATGTAAATAAACACAACCCATAAGCCGATACCATGCCCCAAACTGATGTGCTTAGATGGGTTCACACTGGCCACATTTCAAATGGTTTCCCATAAGGACCTCAACTTCTAGCATCAAATACTGAGCCAGTGATGTCAAGCTTTTCTTGATCCAACACCATGAGGTAAGAAACTTTTAAATCCCTTTATTCTCAGCAAGGGGAAAGACAAATATGGAAAACCAAACGCTGCAAATCTGATCACAGCTGCTCTTATTTATAATTATTTAATTCAGATAGAACTTTATGGGGAAGAGTGTGCTCTTCTATACATTATAACTCATTTACTATTTATGTTAATAGGGAAGATAATGTATCCTTAACCTTATCTTCAAAAGATTTAGATATTGATTGATTTGTTTATGCTTTACCTTTTTGCAAAAATATTTATAGCATATACATATAATACAAGACAATAAAATAAAAACAAGCCCAAATGGGAATATGGGGCAAAGAGGAAAATAAGTAAAAAAGAGGAGTTAAAGCCAGAAAGGGGAGAATTATGCAGAATACATACTGTGAAGTCCTACACATTTGCTAAATGGGGGTTACATATCTAGATATGAGCCTCCTAGAAGAGAGCAATTATAAGAATAAAACATGAGCAATTATAAGAATTACAGCATTCACTGGATCTTTTAGAAAATGTATAGGATAATGTGTTCCTTGTAGGAGACACTCAATAAATATTTATGTAATGAATGAATGACAAACTGGCTCAGGAGAATCATAATTACTCAAAGTACTGAAATCCTAGATATACACCTGCTGTGAGTTTTCTGAAAGACAATGCCATGTAACAGTGTCCCAATAACAACTCAGCAAATAAATACAAGATGTTTCAAAGAACTGGCTTTTCAATAATCTTTGATGAACCCTAATAGGGAACATTTGGTAAAAGCAAATTTTAGGGAGCCAAAACAAATTATCCAGGTACAGAGCATTGTGATGGTCAGACTTAATCTATGAACAGACTTTATAACACTTAGGGCAAGGTTGGCAAAAATGTGCACGTGCATCTATTTGTCCTGCCAGGACCCACGACAGACATTACTAATCCACTGGAGCATTCTTTGCCACTGAGATTTTATGTGGTTCCACATCTTCTATGACAGTGTACTCTAGAAGCCAAATTCAATAGACTATGGCTGTCTTTGGAGGAGACTACACCAATTTACTATTCCAGAGACAGAGAAATGAGCTGGTTGACCATCTTTTGGATGATTCACCACAAATATCTCTCTTAAAAATAGCATCTTTGAGCAGTGTGAAAGAGGTGAGAATGACCCCTGGATTGACAAGAGCCCATGTGCGGCTGCATCTCCAGGGCCTATATCCTGCTGCCATGGCCACCATGCCCAAGAGAAAGGCTGAAGGGGATGGATGCTAAAGGAGATCAAGCCAAGGTGAAGGATGAGCCACGGAGAAGATCTGCAAGCTTATCTGCTAACCCTGCTCCTCCAAAGCCAGAGCCCAAGCCTAAAAAGGCCCCTGCAGAGAAGGAAGAGAAGGTACCCAAAGGGAAAAGGGGGAAAGCTGATGCTGGCAAGGATGGGAATAACTGCGGAAAATGGAGATGCCAAATGGGACCAGGCACAGAAGCTGAAGGGGCTGGAGATGCCAAGCGAAGTGTGTACATTTTGGATAACTGGGTACTCCTGGTGACTATACAGTTTGAAATATAATTTTTTATCATACCTTTTAAATACCTTTCCCTTCTAGTTTTGAGCAACTTCCTCTTGGTTCCCAGGAGGAGGAGGGATTCCTTGATGTTGACACATTTAGTCACCTTGGCACAGATGCCTTTTGGTGTGGAAAAACTAAAATTCTTTTTTTTTTGTCTTCTTCTCCCTCTCTGCCTTTACCATAGCCTTGACCCCCTTAAACCCAGAGACCTATTGGAAACTGACGCCAAGAAATGGTTCCCAGTATGTCAGGCGATCTGGACTTTACAGTGTCTCCATGGAGATAGCATCCCCCAAAGAATTTCTTTTTTAGCTTAATAATTCAGGTTGATAATTCTGCCATTTTCATTTCATTTCAGGGTCAGCTTATGAGAAGTTGTTAAACAATATGCTACATGTGAAATGTCAACCCTCACTCTAAACTTTCCCTGTTCAGAGCTTCCAATGAAGACTTCATTGGGTTTTATAGTGGCTTTCTGACTTTGGTAGTCCATTGAAGAAGGGAGTGTGAAAGTTGTTGTATGCTGTTAATGACTGCCCATGTCCTGCCTGAAATACCATGATTGTTTATGAAAAGTATCTTTAGTAAAGCTGGATACTGTTTGGCTTGGAAAAAAATGAACATTTTCTTAAGATTTGAATGATTTCAAGTACAAATTATAACACTGAAATTCAAAGAAAATAAACAACATCCCCCAAGGTAACACAGATGGAAACTAACAAAATCAAAACTCCAACTTGAGATTTTGGACTACAGGTTATAGTAGGATGTCTGTGAACCACGATAAGACACACTATATAATATTTATTATGGCAATGGTGAATGGTGATAATGAGGTTGATCATTCTTATGAAGATCACAGCTACCAGAGCAGGACTTATGCACGGGGATGAATAGGTAGCTTCATCTGTCCCATGTGACTTGGGAACACACACAGGAAGCAAATGGGAAGGTACAACCCCCTTCTATAGTCGTGCTTCACACCTCTCCAATATGAGAAAACAAAATCCCTGGCCATTCACAAAGGTGCTAATAGTAGTCCATGAGCTATGTTTAGTATTTTCAAAGCCTAATGGAAATATATTTACCTCTATAAAACCATATAAGGTACCCCAAACCCCAACCATCTCATTATACAAATAAGCTGAATCCTGATTTTTATTGCCTTTATTTTTTACTTATACTCAGGTCTTTAAGTCATAAAATGGGGAAACAAATTATTACTTAATACATGCAGTGTTTTGAGTAGATGGAAACTTCCAAAACACAAGGCCCATAGGAAAAAAATAATAAAGAACACCTTTGTGTTACAAAGTTGGGAACCACTGGTTTAGTCCTTTGTTTGTTGTTCAAATACCCTTGGGAGGAGTAACACATAAAGTTGTTGATTATACTTAAATTAAACCGAACCAACTAAGCATAAGGCATTATGCTGGTTCTTATGGTGCTGTAGGGAATACACATAAGTAGTAGGCATGGTCCCAATCTAGGGTGAATGGGTTTAATCAGATAATTTCCTCAAAATAGGTGAGAACAAAAAAGGAGTAAGATCTCTAAGACTGAAGGTCATAGAGATATGGAGGTAGAGAAAGAAGGGAAAGCCACCTAGAGAAGAGAGAGTAAACTAGTGTTTGCTGAACACTTGCTATATATATCTTCTCACTTAATTCTTTTTTTTTAATTGAGATATAATTGATATATAACATTAGTTTCAGGTACAAAATGTAATGATTCAATATTTACATATATTGCAAAATGATCACAATAAATCTAGTTATCATTTAACTCTCCTAATATCCCTGATATTATCCTCATAATATCCCTGATGAACTATTTTACAAAATAGACAATTTTTTTTTTTTACAAAAATAAAACGGAGACTCAGAAAGGTTCAACAACTTGTCCAAGATCACATTTTTGTGAATTGATGTTGCCAGAGTTGAAATCCAAGCTGAGTAGCACTATGTCATCAAGGAGTGATTCCTCTATTCCATGATGTATTGTGTTCCTCTTGGGGGTTAGAAGGGCAATGAAGAGACAGGAAGAATGAGAATGAACATGTTTCTTTCAGCCACAGCTTGTTGCCAAAAGCAACATCAGCCTACAGATCTAAGTACTAAGATGGAGCATCAAGAAAAAAGTGGGATCTTTGCATTCAGTAGGTTTGAAAATATATTTTCAATGGGCATGATTTCTTTTTTTGAGGGAGCAATTGAATTGGTTTAAAAAAAATTAGTTGCTTTTTTTCAACAGCCACACACATGCCACAGGGAAATACTGGTAAATACCCACAGGCTATTAGGCCAAATGGATGTGGTGTAGCTCTCCTATGCTCTAAAACACCACAGTGTGAAAAAAAATATGTGAAGGTATTAATTCCCTTTCTTCCAGGCAAAGAGTTTCCAAAGGGATCATCCCAATACATGGCAGTTTCTCCTCTGGGTTTACCAATCACTGATAGGACGACCCAATTTCCTCTTGAATTCACCAGAGTCCTTACAATGGCCCACAAGCTCCTTTATCACCTGAGTTACCTCTGTGACTTCCTCTCCCTCTGGCTAACTCTCCTTGCAGTTCTGAAAACATAGCAAGCACTTTCTTGTCTTAGGGCAGCACTAGTTATCGCCTCTGACTGGAACATTCTTCTGTAGACACCTCTCAAGCCTCCTTTAAGCCTTTGCTGGAAACGTTCATCTTTTCAAGAAGCCCTACTTTGACCAGACCATTTAAAGTGGCATCCCAGACCCAAGTTCTATGCTATTCTATTTTTTTTTTTTAATTCTATGGCACTCTTTTTATAATTTATTATTAAGCTTATTGTTTATTTTCTATTTCCTACTAGAATATAACACAAGTTCCTAGTGTCCAATAATATAACAAACAACTAATAAAAATTTGTTGAATGAATGAATGAATGAATGAACGAATTCTGTATATACACAAGGCCATAGGGAAGAGGGATATATTATGGTTTCAAAAAATTTTCCTCCTTATCCCACCCTAGAACATAACAACAGCTTCTACCACTTAAACTCTCTGCTACTAGTTCCAAAGACCAAAAAAGAGCTCTCTGTTAAAAAAAAAAAAAATCTCTATGGCTACATCATTTTATAGCACTATAATCTCCACTTTAATTTCTACTTGTCACTTTGCCTGCTATGTCTCTAGTCCTTTATCCACTACTTCAAAATTGCCTTGGGGTATAAATGTTTATTATTTTCGAATGAGTCTCCCTCTTACCTCTTTTCCACTAGGCACAGTGCTCTAGGCTCCACATCCTAGCTGTGACACCAACTATGACCTGGAAGCTCACTTCGTACTTGATCTCCTGAGCACCTGATTTTTTTTGGCTCTTCCTAAGAGACTTTACCTTGGACAGTCCGAGGCCTGACTCTTCCTATTACTCTTCGTGAGCTCTAGCCCTTTGGCTGGTCATTTGGCTGGATCAGAACCATAGGCCTTCTCCACCTCCAACCTACTCATCCTCACCCTCATCAAAGAGTAGGGAGTTCAACCACCTCTGTGGTTAAAATCTAAAGGAGGACTCATTGCAATGAAATGTAACCAGGTGCTGTTTTTTAAGGGTCCTATTTCTATTTTCTTTACTATTTGAGCTAGAGGTATTCTCCTGTGCTCCTTATTAGCTTGCTTATCCTGCAGTTCTAGAGATGTTGGGCAATTGCCACTGGTTCTGTGGTGTTTATCTCTTCACATTATTAAGTAAATAGAAGAAAAAGGTATGTCCACGTTAGGGGTTCGAGACAGCTAATAGAAAGAGCGGTGAATTTATTAGATTGCAAATATTTTTAAGAGTTTTCCAGCACTGCCTTTCTTGAGATCAAGAATTTAATCTACTCAATGGCTGGATAAACACACCCTGAAAGGGAAAAAGAGAATGGCTAAATCTTATTTCCAACATTTATTAAATTTCTTAGGTGCTCCCGATCTCATTTGTTTTGCTCCTTTCTTATTTATTTCAGGGTCTGGGCCAAATGCTTGTATAAATTTATTCCTAAAAACATCTGGACTTTTTTTTCTTTGCATACCATTTTTAGTTAAATTTATTTGTCTAGTAGTCCTCAGCAGAAATTCTAAGAATTATCCTAGTATAGACATTTGCACGTACAGACACTAGAATTCATTCTCGGCACATGGTCAGTGGACTTTTCTTTAACAGGCTGTCTTCTTCCCTCCCCTGCTTCCAAAATTAGGGTGTCTGGAGAATGTGAAACAAAATTATACAAAGGCATGACCTCCGGCCTTGCTTCTGTCTCTTAGACTGTGAAGTACCCAAGAGGGAAAGTGTTGAATTTGGCCTCACTTCACATGGCATTAACTGTAATTCTTTGTGAATTGTGGTGACATCATGGTATACTTTGACATCACTGCTCAGACTCCCTTCTGCTGCTGGGCATACAATACATAGTTTTTGTTCAAACACAAGAGTCCTTTGTCGAGAAGAAAAGATAGCAGCTGGTCTTCTGCCCTGGTACAAATGTGGATCTTACTGGAATGTGTCTGTGAGGTAAGTCACCACAAAGTAACCATTCTGCCAGATGGTTAGAACTCACTCATACACATATCTCTGGGAAATTCTGTGAAATTTTACATCTAGAGAGTTCAAAATTTCAGATGTGAAATTCTGAATTCCCATATCTCTGGGAAATTCTGTGAAATTTTACATCTAGAGGTTCAAAATTTCATAATTCAACAAAATTCTGCATACAATAAAGCTCTCATTTACATGTTTGGATATGTTATCTGAAGTCAATATTCCCAAAGCAGTAGTATGCTGTTTGTATGTGTGTGTTAAGAATAGAGGTGAAGAGAAGGGAAAGGTAAAGAGAGACTTATTTTTCTCCCCAAATATTTTCTCCTCCATTGTAACTTTCCAAGCATCTCAGATCCCCAGCCAGAAGGGCCTCCACCATTCCTTGGTTCTCAAATCAGTTCCTGGTTACTTCCCAAAATATATTACATTATACTAATTTGAAGCTTCTGGATGGTGCTATTAGTATTCTGATTCAAAGTCAATCAAAAATGTCCTCAATTGATATATTTATTTCCTTTCCTTTTCCTGGGTTCTTCATTGCCATTTCTGTCCTAGAAGAAAGCCTGATAAAATTGATCAAAACAGAGTTTATATAAAAACATCATCTGTTAACCACCTCTAAACTTCTGTCCCATATGACTGTAATACTTGTACAAGGCAGAAAATTTTCAGATCAGCTTGAGAAACTAAAGGTTGTGAATCTAAGCTTATTCCCAGAGGACCAAGTCATATCACAAAGTATTTGGATGGGATAGTAAACTTCTTTTACTGAAGGAAAAAAAAAAAATGAATGTTTTACTCTCTCAATGGAACAAGAGAGCTATGACATGATGCTCAGTTCTGCCACGAAGCTTACAGTGTTTTCCCCTCTAGAAATTTTACACTGAAGACCAACAGGACCGTAGTGCCCCATCTCAGCCTTTTATCTCTGGCCATTTCTTACCCTGGAACGTCCTTACTTCTACATGTTGTATAGCCCTAAGCCATGAGAGAGGCAGCATGATATCACAGGGGGAATGAACGACTCAACCTGGATGTGACGATTTATTACTTTTGCTTGAGTATATCGCACACCTTCAGTATGAGATTCAGTTCTCTTGTGACTTATAAGAGAATAATCAGATCTACTTTATATACTTGTTGTAAAGATTTCACATGATGGCTCACATAGAAAGATCTACTACAGGGCCTACCACGTCACTACCCTGGAATTTCTGGGACAGTTCTATTCTCAACTCTTCTATTTTATAGTCCCCATAGTTATTGGGCCACGTGTGCTGATTTCCTTTGGGGGCATGTGGTCATTGTGCAAATGGGAGGTATTTGCTCCTATATGTGAAAATGTGTCCAAAGTTGGAAAGGGTGACTTTGTGAGCTGAGCACGTGTAGCCTGGTTGTCCCACAGCTCTCTCTAGGTACAGAGTCAAGTTTGTAAAAGCTCTGGTCCATTTTACTTCCTCTGGATTTGACAACAACAAATATAAAGTAAGATCACAACCCCAATCCTGTGGAAGAAATAGACTCTCCTTTAGAAGGCAGACCAGATGGAGCTTCACTGAATTTTATTTCTTTCTTTTTTAACTTCCCTCTACCTTGTGAAAGTAGTCAATGAAATAGCAGCGAGCTTGGAGAATGAGAACTGGGACTTCTTAAGGATTCTGTTAGAAATGTAAAAAGCCCCTCTGGAATTGTTATGGAGTAGCAAGTCGTGTCCTCTGCAGCCCACTCAAATGAGAGGAGAATGCTTAGGATTCTTAAAATATCCTTCCTTAGCTCTCCACTTCTAGACCACTAATCTGGTTAATTCAGGGCCACTTTCAAATATGGATAAGGGAGGTACAATCACTAAATGTATTTGTCAACACAAAAGAGATTTCTCAAGTTCAGTCTTCTAAAACCTGAAGTCTGGGAAAAATATATTTTCAGGGGGTAGAGAAAGAGTTTGGGGTCCTGTTTGCTCCATGGGAGTCTGCACCCATATGAATGTGTTAATATGATAGCTGAATATAATGAAAGAAAGTGAGTACTCAGCAAATTCAATTGGTATAAGAAATATTCAAAATCTACTTTTAATGGGGAACAAACCTTGAATATGAATGTGCAAGCCAAAACAAATCAGTTAATTTTTTTTTAAAGGAAAAGTAGCCTGCTTGAAACTGGGAATTTAAAGTGTTTCTTAATCAGAATTAGCAATAAACCAATAAAATAGCAGTCATAAAGTCCTAAGAGAAGCACGGACTTGCTGATTTTTAATGGGCCCCAGATTTCCTGAGTCTAATGGAAGGTTAGCTGCTGGATGTGGTGACTGGATTGGGTGGGAAGAAGACTGACGGTTAAGTGCTTGGCTACCCTTTCAAACTCTATCAAGGCTTGTGAGTTCATGATAACCAGTTGCATTTTGCTGAGTCATTACAGTACTGACTGAGGCAAAAACAAACTGCCCCTTCTTTCATTTTAGACAAAAACAAATTCATTCAAAGGCTCCGAGATAAAAAGAAATGACTGCATACATTTTTCCCATTGAGAAAGATTAAGAAAATTCCACTAGCCACCCACTGGCATTCACAAAAATGAACTCTTATTCTTTCCTATAATAGTCTTAAGTTAAAATCAGCTGAAACTATAAATTTCAAATCTGACAGAATTCAACACTCAGCATATGTCTAATTCAAGAAACTTAAATTCACATTTAAATTTAGAAATCTTTTAAAATCCAAGTTTTTGTGAAAGTTATAATTGGTTTTTAGTCAGTTTTCTAAAATTGCCTAAAAAAGAGCATAGAAAGCTTATCTATGTGCTATCTTCTTTTTTTTTTTAAATATTTTATTTATTTATTTGAGAGAGAGAATGAGATAGAGAGAGAGAGCATGAGAGGGGGGAGGGTCAGAGGGAGAAGCAGACTCCCTGCTGAGCAGGGAGCCCGATGCGGGACTCGATCCAGGGACTCCAGGATCATGACCTGAGCAGAAGGCAGTCGCTTAACCAACTGAGCCACCCAGGCGCCCCTAAGTGCTATCTTCTAACTTCTGTAAAGATACCCAATTACCTGTTCAGTGCCCTCACCTTATTACTTCCTGGTCCCCCGTGGGTAAAGAAGAACAGAACTTTTCATGGCTCATGCAACAATCATAATTTGGCTATACTAAACCAAGTAACATTTCTTCTGCATGTATTATGTATAAGTCATATAAATTTTGGACAATTGGTTTATATTTTTAAAATATGCAGTGTGTCCTTATCAATACATCCATGTGAATCTAAAATGGAAAAGTCCCCAAATTCTGCAAGGCTGGATCTACCAAACACCACATTTGCTAGAAAAACACGATTTAACCACTGATTTTAAGGTTTTCAAGTGCTGTCATGTCAAATGGATTCTTTGCATGGTTTTGACCTCATGCCATTTTCTACATTAAAATTCCACTTTTATTAAACTATTTTTCTGTAGGTGCAGGCATGTAGCAAGGAATCACTTACTAGGATATTTATCAAAGAGTAGATGAACACATTTGTTAGTATCAGCATGATAATTTTTATGAGCATGGTGCTGCTGAGAACATGTGGGCATTGAGTTCTCAGGTGATTTGCAACCTCGATTTTTTAAATTCCTTCTAATGAAGGTGTCAAGACCAAGGACACATGGATTTCCTTTGTTGCTTGCCTCATCAAGGTGCGGTCTTCCCAGCTGAGGTCCGTGAAGCCTCCTGTTTTTGTGGCTAGTGAATGGCAGTTGCATCAGAGTTGACAGGAAGGTAGAAAATACATCCTGTCAGCCACAATTACTCTTGAAGAGTGGGAAATTATACTAAGAAATTGTAGACTGTGCCAAAGGACACTTCTCACTTAAATCTGATGTCAAGAGGAGACAACAATAAATAACCAGCGAAGGGGGAAAGAATCACGATTCTCGGGAAGTGCCTACTGTGGGCCAGGTAGTGTCAGGTGTTTTGCTGAGTTCGTGAAACCTCACACGAACTAACTGCACAGATGACAAGCCTGGGCAACTTCTTTCATCCTTCCTTTCCTTTTCCTCTCTAGAAAATGGCAGACTTGGCGTTCCAACCTCTTTCCGAAACATCATTCCTCTTACACTGGGTCACCTGATCCACCAGAGGACTTTTAAGTCAACAGTGTGTATATTCAGAGTGCAGGGAAGCACCACACATCTGTAGCAGCTGCTTCTACGAGGGCACACTGTTTTAAGACACAATTGTTCAGCGAAGTTTGCACCACTCTGCTTCAAAACCTAGCCTACCATGCCATCAATGTTCACTCAGTTTGTTTCTTAGCCCCAGCTTAGGGTATTCAAGAGGGGAAGATGCTTCCGAAGGGCAGTCTCTAGGGAGACAAAAACTTCCAAAAAAGATTCCAAGATTTTTTCCACTAGTATGAAAATAAACCCCCTGCAAATTTATTTTCAATGCTTGCCTGTAGCTTGGCTTTGGCACTAAGTCGGCTATTACCTTAAACAGAGGGAAAAACATCTCCAGTAGCAGTTGGCAAGACAAAGGGGAAGGGAGGAGGGAGGCGGGAGGTGGGAGAGATTGGAAAGAAACTGAACTCAGCCCAAACACAGCTCACATCTGGGCGGCCTAACCCAGCAGAGACCTCCCAAGCCCTGCCAGTGGCCAGTGAGTGTGACCTCCACGTGAACTTTGGAATTGCACCACGCAGTGTCAGGAAGAAGAAAACCTGGGATGACACGCTGCCAATTCTGTAGCACCCTGGCTTGAACACCCAGTTCACACAAACGGTACCTGCCTCTGCTTCCCCCACTAGGCCCGGGGTCAGAGGCCAACGCGTGAGGCAAGAAGGATGCGTTCTTATCAAAGCACCTTTACACACAGCCCTGACCCTCTCTGTTAAAGGCAAAATAAAAAACATTTGGAAAGCATGCGAACAGAGTGTTTTCATATTAGTTTTTATTGGAGAACCTCACAGAATTCCAAAAAGTGGGAGCATTGGCAGCTTTAGCTCCAGAAATGTTCAAGATTCCTGTCACGGGGAACCGCAAGGACAAAATGAGGACCATGGGAAGCGTTAGTTAGGTGGGAAGTTGGCATCCTGCTTGTGCTTCTGAAAGAGCAGTTCTGTTTCTGGGCCTGAACCAAAAGCTGTCTACCCTATTTCTGTAAGAATTTCCTAAAGTGAGGGCAGAATATAATCATGCATTGCTTTAAAGTGTGTATACAGTCAAGGTTACATTCCGGGACCAAGTGCTTACCTGATAGTTCCACGAGTCCCACTTCTTTTGCAATGGGATTAGAACTTTCTTTTAGACATCACTGCTTTCTCAACTACAGTGCTAGCCATTGGGTCTCATTAGATCTTAAGAAAAAGGCTCCATTTTTAAGGGGTCATTTAAATTGCAGACGTGGATTCAGCCTGCCAAATGTGTACATGCTATCATAAATCAACACCCGCATACATAGCAGGCTGCAGCTCTCTGAAATACCTCATTGGTATGCAAAGAGGCACAGCTATATTTTTCTTTCTTTCCTGCAGACAGCATCTCACTATTTTCATGGTTATTCTCAGAGCTTGTAAGCAGCAGAGGGAGAAAAGGTAGGGAAGAATACAGGCTCCAGGAATTCCATGCCCAAACTTTTGTAAATTGCCTCTGAGAAGCTGAAGAAATTTCAGGGCCATGATGTCCATCACAATGAGCAAGTCCTTTACTCAGCACCCTTTATGGGTATTGTCCTAGCTGTTGGAGGGTAAGCAGCTGGAAAGTCACAGCCATGCTTTAGAAAGCTTTATAAGCTAGAAGTATGGGTAGAAGAGGAGTAGGCAGAGCTAGTGAGAATGAACAATGGTACAGCTGCTGTGGAAAGCAGTATGGATATTCCCCAATAAATGGAATATAGAATTACCACGTGATCCAGCACTTCCAGGTCTGGATATACATCTAAAAGACCTGAAAGCTAGGACTTGAACAGATATTTGTAGGTCCATGTTTGTAGCACCATCATTCCCATCCAAGTGCCCATCAGCAGATGAATGGATAAATAAAATGTGGTATATACTGTTAAATTAATTAAACAAGGAGGCCATTAGACTGAGGTGGCTCTAAATCCATGGCAGCCTACATAAGCAAACCCAAATCTAAGCCTATACATGCCTCAAGGTTACAAAATCAACACAGTAAGGATAATCAATCACTAACACGCAACTAGGCTTTAAGTTTTAGCCAATCAAATAATTTCCTTTCTTTGTTTCTGCACTTTCTTTAAATAAGTCTCTCCCCTGGCTCCTGTGGGTGAGTGTTCCCATTCATGTCCAATGTGATGCTGTCTGATTGTAACTGATAAATGCCCAAATAAACTCAATATTTTTAATACGCCTCAGTTTATCTTTTTAAACAGTTCATACCACGGGATATTATTCTAGCTATAAAAAGGAAGGAAAATCTGATACATGATATAACAGGGATGAACCCTGAAGATTTTCTGTAAGTGAAAAAAAAGACCAATATTACAAATACTGTATAATTCCTGTTATATGAGGTACCCAGAATAGTCAAATTCATAGAGACAGAAAGTGGAAAGATAGTTACCAGGGGCTGAGAGGAGGGGGAATGGGGAGTAACTGTTTAATGCGTATAGAGTTTCAGTTGGAGAAGATAAAAGCATTGGGGGGATGGATGGTGGCAACCACTATAGAGCAACGTGTATGTACTTAATACCAGTGAACTTGAACTGTAGACCTAAGAATGGTTAAAGCACTAAATTTCATAGTATGTATATTTTACCACAGACACACACACACACACACACACACACAGGAGGTAGAAAAGCGACAGGCACAAATAATTAATACAGAGATGGAACTGGGTGAAGAAATACATGCACCTAAGTGAATATGTGCTATGATGTTTGCTTGTAGTTGCTGAGAACACAACTCTGTAGTGATGTCATTACTGTAATACCAGCTGGTCCTGTTGGCCTTCTTCTATGTAGACATGGACAAAACCCCATGTGTTTGTACTCTCCGTTCTTCCATCGAGCAAATTTTATATGGACCCTACCATACCACACCGTTCAGTATAGAACAGTATAGGATAGTATAATACAGTGTAGTATAGTATAGCATAGTGTAGCAGAGTGTAGTATAGTATAGTATAGTATAGTACAGTGTAGTGTAGTAGAGTATAGCATAGTGTAGTAGAGTGTAGTATAGTATAGTATAGTACGGTGTAGTGTAGTAGAGTATAGCATAGTGTAGCAGAGTGTAGTATAGTATAGTATAGTACAGCGTAGTGTAGTAGAGTATAGCATAGTGTAGCAGAGTGTAGTATAGTATAGTATAGTACAGCGTAGTGTAGTATAGTATAGCATAGTGTAGCAGAGTGTAGTATAGTATAGTATAGTACAGCGTAGTGTAGTAGAGTATAGCATAGTGTAGCAGAGTGTAGTATAGTATAGTATAGTACAGCGTAGTGTAGTAGAGTATAGCATAGTGTAGCAGAGTGTAGTATAGTATAGTATAGTACAGCGTAGTGTAGTATAGTATAGCATAGTGTAGCAGAGTGTAGTATAGTATAGTATAGTACAGCGTAGTGTAGTATAGTATAGCATAGTGTAGCAGAGTGTAGTATAGTATAGTATAGTACAGCGTAGTGTAGTATAGTATAGCATAGTGTAGTAGAGTGTAGTATAGTATAGTATAGTACGGTGTAGTGTAGTATAGTATAGCATAGTGTAGTAGAGTGTAGAATAGTATAGTATAGTATGGTGCAGTATAGTATAGTATAGTACAGTGTAGTGTAGTATAGTATAGCATAGTGTAGCAGAGTGTAGTATAGTATAGTATAGTACAGTGTAGTGTCGTATAGTATAGCATAGTGTAGCAGAGTGTAGTATAGTATAGTATAGTACAGTGTAGTGTCGTATAGTATAGCATAGTGTAGCAGAGTGTAGTATAGTATAGTATAGTACAGTGTAGTGTAGTATAGTGAGGTGTAATGTAATGTAATGCAGTATAGTGTAATGTAGTATATAAAATAGGGTAGTATAGTGTAGCATAGGGTAGTATAGTATAGTTATGGGGCAATACAGTATAGTGTAGTATAGTATAGCATATATAGTATAGTATAGTATAATGTAATATAGTATAGTGTCGTACAGGCTAGGCTAGGCTAGTGTGGTGTAGTACAGGCTAGGCTAGGCTAGGCTAGTGTGGTGTAGTATAGAGTAGTATAATATAGTGCAGTGTAGGGTGGTATAGTATAGTGTAGTATAGTGGAGTGTAGTATATAGTGTAGAGCAGTATAGTACGGTATAGTGTAATAGTGTTGGAGCCAGATGGATCTGAATGTGAATGCAAGCTCTTACTTACTAGCTGCATGACCTTGTCCATGTTCTCACATCTCTCAGTGTCTTGGTTTCTTTTGTAACACGGTTCCAATCACACTTATAAAAGCTGTTATGAGAATTCATTACAAGAATGTAAAGCTCTTAAAGTTTACCAAAGGGAGAAACTCTTACTACCATTAATTATAATGACAAATGTGGCTGTGGAAGCTGAAGAAATGAAAAAGGCAAGAAAGTAGATACTAATGTGTGTTTTTAAAAATTATTCTCTGGGTGGCTCAGTCGTTAAGTGTCTGCCTTTGGCTCGGGTCATGATCCCAGGGTCCTGGGATTGAGCCCCATGTCAGGCTCCTTGCTCAGCAGGGAGCCTGCTTCTCCCTCTCACTCTGCCCTTCTCCCCTGCTCATGCTCTCTAATAAATAAATAAAATCTTTAAAAAAAATTATTCTCTGCTATTCTTTGAAACTCAAAAATGGAGCTCTCATTTTACATAAAAATATTATTATTCATTATTCAAGGGACTTAATTTGCCCCCTCAGAAGTTGCCCATTGGTCTAAGATAAAGAAGGAAGCTGGGATTATTCAGAGAGTAGGTATCAAAAACTCAGAGAGAATTCACCACCATGAACACATTGGTTGTGCCCTTAGTTGGCCGCCTAGTCTTGCTGTTCCTCAATGTCTGACTTACTTATCTCCATGTGTCAAACACCTCTCTGTGAGGAAGAAAAGTTTCAACAGACTAGATATAATAACAGATTCCCTACAGGAACATACTCCTTTATCAATACGGACAGCTGAGAATTGTCTGTCTCTATTTGTTTGAATGGGAGAATAAAAGGTCTTATGTACTAGCTTTGGGGTACAGGTGGGACTGGTTTCTCATCAGCCTGGGAGGGGTTGATGGAGGAGGTGAGATGTGAGCTGTGAACTCAGGAATGGCAGGAGTCCTTTGGAACAATAAAGGCAAGCTGCCAAGTCCCCCCCAAATCAGAAGCAGACTAGAAGGCTGGCCTGGGGCTTGAAGCCAGGTGGGTCCTGATTCTAGTGCTGGTACTGTGCTGGACACATTCCTCCAGGCTGCACACCAGAAACTCCTTCCTTAAAGCCCCACAGAAGTCTTGCTGGAATCCATTAAAACATTGTTTGAACCCTATACTCAAGAAGAGAGGAGGCTCATGTTTGCAGCAGAAGGTTCATCTTGTCCTAGTACAAAAAGAGTTTAGTATGAACCAAGACAGAGGTTTTCCATGGCTTGTCTATCAATATTAACTTCTGAGCATTTCCAGCCCATCAGATTCACCCACTAAAGGATGAAAGATGCACCTCACTGTCCAGGGAACAGAACAACTCAGGGGGTACCTACTCTCTCATAGACAGCAGGCAGTAGCAAAATCATATCCATTTATTAACCAGGAAGAACATTCTTTAATGCACGAGCCCACACTGTAGTACCCTGTTAGAATTACTAACCATCATGGAATACGGTAGAACTTTAATGCAACTTGCAGAACTATTGCCTTAAGAAATTATTTCCTATTAGGGGAAAAGATCTGGGATATTTCTCAGACTGAATCTCTAAACAACTAAAGTTCTAGACTTTTGAAAGTTCTAAGAGCCTTTGTCAATACTTTTACTATATCTCACAGAAGCTTCACACACTCAATAAAATCTACTTTTATGTAGATGGAATCCCTGATTTAGAAATATACAAACAAAGAAAAATTCATAAAACTGTCACCATATCCACGGTCATATATAGCATCCCTAGGAAATCCCTAGTGGCCATGACCGAATTAGCTGTTCCATCCCCTAGCCATGGCTAATCTGTTCAGTAGTAGAAACACCTAGACTAGACCTGATTGTCTTCTGGGATTTAAAAAGTGACTGGAACAGAGAAAAACAGAAGTCTTCCTCCAGATCTATGCACGTCTGTAGCTGAGGGCCTCAAAGCTGCCTTAGTTCCTATGCTTCTTAAAGTCGGGCTCTTTGGCTTGTCCTTTGATTCTAATCCCTTAGTAACTGTTTTTCTGAATAAAGAGTTGATATTCCTATCACTGATCCTATACTTTCAATAATCCCCCCTTTTGAATTTTGATTGAGCAGAATACATTTCTATTGCTTGTAACCAGAAGAACTTTAACAGAGAGATACATATTTTGCTAGGAGGGGACATTTATTTTCCTACCCTGAAACTAAGTGTATAGAAGGAAACTCTGTTAAATGTTTATTCCCAGCATTTTTAAAAGGGGAGAGAAAAAAAAATCAAAGGAGTTAAAGTTTTCGAGAAATCCCATAGAAAAGAAATGAAAGTGAAGGAAAATAATGTCAAAGGAAACCAATAGTAAATCTACAACATTCTGGATTTAAAAAGCAGTAGGCTTTAAAGACAATACAAGGCTGGAATCAAGGGGAAGAAAGATAATATAAGATATATAATTTCAAGAATGGGAAATTTCATTTTTTCCTTATTTAAAATAACCTTCAGCACAAGTTAAGTATGTATTTTCTTATATTAAGGTTTTAAAAAACTGGAGTAGGTGCTCCTTACCTGATATTCAAATGTTCTTTTTTAAAGCCTTTAATGGGACCTCAAACCAACTTAGAATAAATTTTCACAAGTGTTCCTTTTATGCAAGAGGATGGCTAATATGCATTAGCGCCTGAGCTATTCCTTAGCTGAAGGATAAAATCAGAGTAGAGGAAGCCTCACCAGTGATAACCAAGCTTCCCCCTTTGCCTCTTTCTGACAGAAGCTGGAAAACTGGTGGTCCATAGGGCCCCAAATTTTTGGCATCCGGTTGCATATTCTTATAGGCCTAAAATTCGGGAAGGGTTACTTGGGAGGGAGGTAAGATTCTGCAAGATGGTATGATAAAATGACAAGTACAAGTTTTAAAGTCTGACACATCGGTGTTCAAATCCTAACTCAGCCACTCACAAGCTATATGACCTTAGGCAAGCAAATCAACCCTTTGTGTTATAGACGGCATTCCCGTGAGGTTTGAATGATAGGTCAGGTACTTGGCACGGTGTCTGGCATGGTTCATGCTCATGTATGAGGTAGATTATCTTATTATTCTTACAATTACCGTGATGATGATGTTAATTCCTTCCCCTTGCACTAGAAACATCTAGCCTATGTATCCTTTGAGGAAGGGTCAGAGATACAGACAGCTGCAGAGTCCAGGCTGCTCAGGTAGCGAAGGAGGCTTGGAAGTGTCCACGCCACTTCAAGGCTGCACCAACTATTCAGCTTTATCGGATGGATGCCACGTTGCAGTACAGACCAAATGTTGCAGATCTGATTTTTAAAAGGATATGTTGTGAATCTGAAGTTTTATTGGGACTATATTTGCATACTGGCAACTAATTTAAATTTTTACCAAACCACAATACATGCACTGAATAAAAGTTGTCAGTGGGGGGTGTATTTGGCTGGAGGATTGCTAGCTCTCAACCTCTGCTTTAGAGTTAGGAAAATCATCTGGGGAGAAAACTAAAACTATCCTCCAAATTATAGAGAGAAACCTGGAGACTACTTGGGGAAATACCAGGCTAGATTTACATAGCCCCGATGAAACCACTCTCCATACGCACTGCCTAAGAAAGCATGTTTTAAATGAGCATAAAAATGTTTCTCTGGATTAAAAAAAAAAAAAAAAAAGCCTGTGCATGAAGAGACTCAGTGTTCCTCTGATCTGGCGGGATCCTACTCTCGTCCAAACACTCAGCTCTTCAGCCTGAGCTTCACAAGCCTGTCTCTGGGCACATGTGGGGGCAGAAAAGGGCAGGTGCCCGAAGAGTTGTGCCCAGGTCACCATTGAGTATGTCTTTGCCTTAACAAGCCAAATTGTATCCTTTTTCCAAGCAAAGCATGTCCTTGCAGTCACTACTCATAAAAAGGAGGAGAAGAAAAAAAATCCATCCCTAGCTAGGTCACATAAAAATCTAGAGTGGAAATGGTTGCACAGACATTATATCATATTACTCAATAAAAAACTGTTGCCTGAATGGGAGAATCAATGGGGAGAATCAAATTAACAAGTCTTTCTGTCGACTAACAGGAATGTTGAAGTTTCTGCCTTAGAAGCTGAGAGTTACTCGATGGGAAGAACGTCTCCCTACCAGGAGAACCCTAGGGGACAGAGAGGAGGAAGCAGTCAAGCACGCAGTAGGTGAGAGCTTGGGAAAATGATACACTGGCTACATTCTTTCATTTTAATGTGACTCATTTTAATGCCACCTCTTTCCAAGCCTCACTCACCCCCTACCACTCTTTCCCTAAAATACTTGTTTGTTTCTTTAGATCACCTGTAATTCTGCCGGCCAAGAAACTAAAGTCATATTCTAATTTGGTCATAAACCTAAGTGCACATGGGACTAGCCAGTCTCCAGGTCCTGGCCACTGTGTGATCACTCCAGCCTGCAGGTGCAATAGGCTTGCACTTGGCATTTCTGCAGGAATGGAAGCCCTGTGTGTGTGAAGTTTTTTAGGATGTTTATTGTTGGCAAGGTTTTCCACTTGTATTTTCTTTTATAGTACAACTATTTTTAAGTGAATGGAATGTTCTGTGATAATTTGGCCACAAGGGAGGGAAACTTAGCTCAGGGACTGAAATGCACTCAATAATGGTAAAAGAGACTAACAAAATGAATCCTCCAAATCAAAAGATTCCTTTAAACTCTAAAGATTCTTAAAATCACATGTACAAAAAGCACTTGCACTTAGTACAGAGTAAAGAGCGCTGGACTTGGAGCCAGAACACCTCCAAGTTTGAATCTGGGCTCCATCACTTGCTTGTTCGGAGACCTTGGGTAAGTCACCTGCCTGCTCCGAGGCTCAGTGTCTTCAGAAAGAGAATGAGGAGATTCAGCTAGTGATCTCCAAGGTTCTTTCAAAGCCACTGTTGTGTGATTAGCTTTGTGTAGAGGTTCAAAATATTTTCCAAGGCCTCGGAATTTGTCTTGGCCTTTGTGTTCTATTAACCACACTGATCATTTCTTGCCTTTCTGTCTAGATTTCTCAGATTCTTAAGTGTTCCCCTGGATCACAAATAGGCATCCCACAGCAAAAACACTTTGTACATTCTTGATTTGAGCTCCTCAAGGCAGTCTAACAAAAAAAGCGATAGAAAGGACAGGTGGGGTATATTACACTAATTTTAGGTGCCTGGGTGGATTTTCCTGAGGCTGGCAAGGAACCCTTCTTCCTAGGAGTGTTCCAGGAGGGTCTTTGGTAACCATGAGTATGTTAAAACTTGGGTAAAATTATGTTCATGGCTCAAAATCTGGAAGCTATCTGATGTTTTAAATTGTTTTTATTAAGGATTTTGACAATTAAAGTAGCTACAACATTTAAAAAAATTATACCTTTTCTTGATATTTCCTTGGAAATATGCCAATCAGCCAGTGTATAACTACTTACTAATTACCTTTCGTATTTGGATTTGATTTTTAACATTTTTAACAATTATAGGAAGTGTCTTCAGATACCCAGTTTCAAAAAGGCTTCCTGAATTTTACTTTACTACTCTAATTTAACTTTTTTTTAAAACCTAAGGCAAAGTTTCAAATCTTTCTAATTTCTCATATACTTAAACCTTGCATTTTAAGTTTCTGGGAAAACCAGCATTTTATGACCCAAAACTTAACTATATTAATTATGGAAAGAATTGAACTAATTAAAACTATGTCTGAAGATCATCTAGCTTAACCATGGAATATCCTGTAGGAGAAAACAATCTCCAGATCTGTTTTCTAATATACACTTGGGAAAGAAACTACATCACAGTGGAATCCTGATTGATATTTATGGCCTTTGGAAACCTTGCATTTTGTGAGTTTAATCCCAGGAAAGATCTAAGGGCTTCAGCAATGGGAGTTCATCCAGAGAATCTGGGTGATGTACTAAGCAAACCAACAGTTACGTTGATGGCAAAGGCTCTGGGTAGACTTGGGCCATCTCCTAAGCCATGGTAAATAAAGAATGGATGGCAGGAGACCCCAAATTCTAAAGTATTTCTAGCCTAATATCATAAAACAAAAAAAAATTAAACTCACATAAATGGACTTTGTTTCACAGCCTGAAGGAAATGAGAATAAGGCCCAAATAAAAGATAAAAAAAAAAAAGACATTTGGAATGAATAATTTTTGTGATTTAGAGAGGGCTCGGTCATCAGGAGACGAAAATAGTGAACAGAGAGATTTATTCAGTTGTTGATCTGTCCATGCAACTGTCTTATACTGAGCAAATCAATCGAAAAACACAAAGGATGAGTTGGATACGGTGTCTGCCAGTAAGGGGGTCTTAATTTAACTGGCTAGATGGTCATGAAGATTAATATAAAGACAAAGGAAACAAGAGAGTAACAGATGTGAGAGAGGGAATGAATATTAATTCCCATGGGAAGTTTCCCTGAAGGATAGTGAGTGCCAGGGAAGAGGGTAAAATGACAAGGGACATCAAGGCCTTCCAACCTCCTCAAAACTGAGTTCCACTGCTCCTCCTACCTGCTCCTTCTAGTATACTCCTAGTTTCTAGCAAGATGCCTAACATTAGATGCTTAATAAATTGAATGAATGAATCAACAATACTTAATCTCTCTAAGCCTCATTTCCCTCCCCTATAAAAATGGTAGCAACATCCTCCCCCCCCACCCCGTCCCATGGGTTCACATGAGGATTCAAGGAGATAACATACATAAAGTGCTTGTAAACTGCTCAATAAAGATCAGTTCTTATTATTAATATTAGGCATGATTACCTCTGTATAGGTGAGAAAAATGAGGCTTAAAGCACCTAATATATTATTCCATACTCACACAGATAGTAAATTTAGAAGTCAGACTTCAGACTTGTATTTGACTGAGTCCAAAACTCAAGTTCTCTCTCCCTTCACATGCTGCTGCTGATTATAGTTATTCATGTTTGAGCCTCATCCCCTTAAGACTGTAAGCCTCTTGAAGACACGATCATGACTGTCCTTATATCCCCATGGAGTCTAATTCAGGACCATGTAGCAGCCCTATTTAAAAATCTGATGGAACTTCTCTGGATATCAAACATCTTAGATGTAAAATAGGAGGATCAAACTGCAAGATTTTTAATTCCCTTTTTAGTTTTAAACTGTCTTCTGTGAAATCACACAGTGAATTAAAGAGCAGAGTTAATATCCTGCTTACAGCTAACCAAATAATGCTTTGTTGAGAATTTATTATACTAGGAAAAGACCTTCTCAAGTCCAAACTTATTTCTCTTAAAAAAAAAAAAAGGGAAGATGTACAACTTCCAGCTTGATGTCACTATCCATTCATTCAGCATATATTCATTAAAGACCCGTTGTGTGCCAGTTTCCAAATCAGTTTTAATACCTACAAATACTTAGGGTCAGAAATCACTTCTTGGAACAATAATGAATGAAGGGGACACCCATATAGACTAAGGGATTAGTCATAATAACTCTGTCCAAGAGTGAGATCCTGTTACTCTCATAGATAACAGTCTTTAGATTTGGTCCATAGATTTTTGAATCTTTGTACTACATCTAAAAAGCATCTTTCTTGAGGTATAATTCACATACCATAGAATTCACCCATTTAAAGTATACAGTTTAATGGTTTTAATACATTCAAAGAATTGTGAAACCTTCACCAAAGTCTGTTTAGAACATTCTCTTTACCCCCAAAAGAAAGCTCACACTCATTAGCAGTCATTCCCTGTTACTCTAACCCCAGCCTTAGGCAACTACTAATTTATTTTTTGTCTCAATAGAATTGCCTATTCTGGACATTTTATATAAATGGAATAATAGAATATGTGGCCTTTTGTGACTGGCTTCTTTCACTTAGCATATTGTTTTGAAAGTTCATTCATGTTATAGCATGTATCAGTACTTCATTCCTTTTTATTGGAGAATAATATTCCACATAGATGGACCACATTTTATTTATCCATTCATCAGGTGATGGACATTTGGGTTGTTTCTGCTTTTTGGCTATTATGAATAATGCTGCTATAAATAACTGAGTACAATTTTGTGTGTGTGGCATATGCTTTTATTTCTGTTGGGCATCTACCTAAGAGTGGGATTGCTTGTTCATATGGTAACTCTGTTTAACATTTTGAGGACCTGCCAGACTGTTTTCCAAGCAGCTGCACTATTCTGCACATTTCAAGACACACACACACACACACACACACACACACACACACACACACGAATAACTATTTGGTGTAAATGTTGCAGTCATTCTCATGGAATCCTTGCATAGGTAATAAGATGATTCTCCAAAGTAAGAAACAATAAATAAGGGGAAGTAGGGAATGTTTTTTTCTTTAGCTCTGATTGCCGCAGAAAGCAGACTCTGGCTCCTGGAGAGGTGGGCTTGAATCCTGATCATAGCTATATGCCCCAAGGGATAGCCTAGTAACTAATAGTGAGTATTAAATATTTTTTGAACAAATTAATAGCTCTTAAAAAATCACTGCACAGTAAAGGATAAACTTTGCCCAAAGAGAGGTGTGCTCTTACCCCTAGCTCGTGGGAGGTAATCTCTAAACCCTTGTCATTTCCTGACCAATAAGGATGGTTTTGTTTGTCTCAGGGCTGTGGGCCATGCTAGATAGTCTATGCTAACAATGTGATTTATGGTGAGGGCTTTGGGCCACATGGTATCAACTCAACCTCTGGAGAGGCTGGAGACTAAGGTCAGCCATGCAGGTGGTCAACCACGTCTATGTGATTAAACCTCAATAAGAATTCTGGACACCAAGACTTGGGTGTGTCCCTGCTTGACAATACTCCATGCATATTGTCACATATTGTTGCTAGGAGAAGCAAGCACAGTCTACACAACTCCACTGGGTGAGGAAAACTGGCAGGTCTACATGTGAACTCTTCTGAACCCTGCTTTATGCCCTTCTTCCCTTGGCTGATTTTGATCAGTATCCTTCTGCTGTAACAAACTGTAACTGTGAGTACAACAGCTTTCAGCGAGTTCTGTGGGTCCTTCTAGTGAATTATCAAGCCTGAGGGTAGTCTTGGAGATCCCAAACTTGAAGCTGGTGTGAAAAGTGAGAGTAGTCTTCGGGAATCTCAAACTTTGTAGTCACTAACAATACTGAAACACTCTTAAAGGTAACTAGGTAAAATTGAGCACATTCAGTATTTTTGCAAAGAAGTGGCCCAAAGAATCATCTGTGAAACAAAAAATAATGGGATGAATCAAGAAAGCTGCCAGATCCTGGTAGGGCTTTCATTTAATGGAACACAGAATCCCCAGGTCATGGAGTTCCTTACCTGAGCTCTCTACAGTCATACCCCTATTAACAAAGAGGTGTGCTTACTGATACTATGCTTCATTGTTAAAAAATATCTTTTCCCAGAAGACAGATGACATATAATAGAGAGAACGGGACTTGAATTGTAGCTTTGCCTTTTTCTAGTTGTATGAACTTCTATGAGCCTCAACCCCCTCAGTTATCAAATGCAAATGATAAAGATATCCCAAAGAACTGGCACAAGAAGCACATGGGGACATGCACAGTGTACTCTGCAAACTATATAGCACCAAAAAGGATAAAATTGGAAATTTGTTTTTACGTTAGATTCACTCTCTCTTCAACTACTTCACCGAATCTCTTTGGAAAAACAAAATCAATCCTGTCTTTCCTGACCCATGCTTCATTTCAATGGAAAAATTAAATGAATGTAACTTTCAAAAAAGTTTTCCTATGAAAGCTATAGGAAGAAAGGTTTCCCACGTCACAAACTGAATATCAAGATGGCAAACGTATTCCCATTTAACAAAAATGTTTTCTGTGAGTAGGCATAATACATAAATTTAAAAAAAGGACCTAATTGGGGTGGCAAGAAGGAAATATCATGAGATAAATGAGGACCTATGGAATGTCACTTTTTATATCTCTTGGCTCGTCAAAGAGAGAAGATACCTCAAGGAACTTCAAAATGCTACACACTAGGATGCCTGGGTGGCTCGGTCAGTTGGGCATCTGCCTTCAGCTCAGGTCATGATCCCAGGGTCCTGGGATCAAGTCCTACACTGGGCTCCTTGCCCAGCAAGGAGCCTGCTTCTCCCTCTGCCCATTCCCCTGCTTGTGCTCTTTCTCTCTCTGACAAACAAACAAACAATAAATAAAATCTTTTTAAAAAATGCTACACACTAGTTTGACTTCAGTTCTTCCTGAAAGAGACAAACATTTAGGTTGACTTGCCATCCAACTGGTACATGGTCATAGAAAAGGTTAACCTGGCAAATTTTTAGTCATGCATAAATAGGCCTGTGACTATGCAAACTTAATGGAAACACACCTTTCAATTAAGAAGACAGTTAAGAGGGAGGGAGAAAGGATGCAAAGTTACTAAGTGAGTATCAGATAGCAGACAGTGCACTGTCCATGCATCATCTTCTCATGCTCATCACTGCCCCAAACCAACGCCGGACTCTTTTCCTCTGTTTCGTGTCAATGAATGGCAGCACCACACATTGCTCGAACTAGAAAGCCAGGCATCATCTTCAGCTCTCAATTTTTCTCTCCTGCTGCATTTAACCAATCACCAAGTCCATGAATTCAATCTCTAATTTGTATTCAAATCTCTCCTTCTCATCCCACTACCAGTTTTTGCCCTCTTCCACTCTATTGCTCTTGCTGAAAATAGAGTACTCTTTCTGAAATACACATCTTACCTTATCTTCCATCTGCTTGAATTATTTCAAAGGCACTCTTTTGCCCTCAATATTACAAGTCCACAATCTTCTTACTAAACATTACACATCTCCTCATGACATAGGGTCTTTATCCCTCCACTCTCCTTCTTCAGTTTTAGGCACTGGTTAGAGCATTTTCAGTTTTCTTCCTCTGAGTATTCCTTGATCCCATGTCTTGGTTAAATATCCTGCCTATTTACACAGCTTAAATTTCCCCCATTGTGGCTCCTACACACTATTAAAAATATATGTATATATATGCATGTATGCGTGTGTATAGGTATATATGTATATGTTTGCATTACATATAAATAAATAGGGATGCATGCTATCGTGGGTTGAATTGTGTCTCTCAAAAAGATATGTTGAAATTCCTCCACTGCTCCCTCCCCCCATTACCTGTGAATGTGATCCTATTTGAAAAGAGCCTCTTCGTAGAAATAACCAAGTTAAGTTGAGGTCATACTCAAGTAGAATGGGCCCTGATCCAATGTCACTGGTGTTCTTAGAAGAAGAGAAACCAGAGACATCAGGAGAAAGCCATGTAAAGACAAAGATATAGGCAGAGAGGGAAGATAGCTCCTTGAAGATGAAGGCAGAGACTGACTGCCACTATTGGAAGCTAGGACAAGGCAACAAGATTCTACCCTGAGTCTCAGAGGAAGCATGGCTCTGAGGACACATTGATTTTGGACTTCTAGCTTCCAGAACTGTGATAGAATACATTTCTGTTGTTTTAAGTGACCCAGTAAAGAGACCCATTGTATAAGAAATTTGGACTTTCTTTACCCTGATGCAAAAGAGTGCAACTGAAATGATTTGAGCAGATAAGAAATGAAGCCAAATATGTATTTTACAAAGAGCACCCTGTTTACAGTGAGGAGAATATAGTCTAGTGACTTGAGTGTACTTTCTTGTATTCAGTGAGGGGCATGTAGTAGAGTGATGATAGTGTAATTTTCTTTGTATTTGTCATATCTCTCTTCAGAGCGTAAATTCAGAGACTTTTTTTTTCCTCTCCATCTATCTTCAGTATCAAGCATACACATTGGTAATTCTTAAGTAAATATTTGTTAAATGAATAATTTTTTTAAATAACTGAATTTTTCACAGTAACCCTACAAAGGTATGACTCCTGAGTGAAGAGATCTTACTTAATTTGTATCCTCAGTACCTCACGTGTAGCAGTTTTTTTGAGAGAAGAAATAAACAATGTTCAGAAACTAAGTAACTTGCCAAAATTTAACTAGTAAGGTAGTAAATGAGCTCACTTTATTTTTACTGTATCCTGCAAAGGGGGGAGAAAGAAAGAATATGCATTATAGGGGGGCCTGGGTGGCTCAGTCGGTTAAGCATCTGCCTTCGGCTCAGGTCATGATCCCAGGGTCCTGGGATCGAGCCCCACATTGGGCTCCCTGCTCCACAGGAAGCCTGCTTCTCCCTCTCTCGCTCCCGCCCTGCTTGTGTTCCCTCTCTCGCTGTCTCTCTCTGTCAAATAAATAAGTAAAATCTTAAAAAAAAATAAAATAAAATAAAGAACAAGAATATGCATTACATCTTTTAAGCAACACCATGCTTCCACATAGAAGTGGATTACAAAACACAGAAGGAAAAGGGCTAACTCCTTGTTCCTGACATCACCACCTTTAGAATAACTGGTAGACATTTGATACTAGTGACTTAGGTCACAGACAGAGATGGAGAAATAATCATTCCACTTAATTTATTTCTAACTACTCACCACAGGAGTTATTAAAAATGGAAAGAACTTCTTTGTTAGAAGCACGGTTCATTGTAAGGTTGCCATAATATAAATGTCAAAACTCCATGATCCAATTTACAGCTTGTTCTTTAATTGTATTATTCATGTTAAAACAATATTCTATAAGGCATTAATTAAAAGAAAGTCTTCTCTTCCTTTTTGAAATGGTTTATTTTCTAAAATAGCCATAAGCAATATTATAAATATGTAGATTCATTACAAAAGAGCTGGTTTATAGTGACACTTTGTCTTTCTGATATACATATATTAGGTATCAACTGATGAATTTCATTAATTATAGATATAAAGCACAGTTTTCTGAATTTGACTTCAAAATAACCTCAAAATTATTTTTAACAGCAGCACATGTTCTATCTGTAAATTTATGCTACTTGCTTTTATATATTTAAAACAGAAACCAGCTTTGTGCTTTATAGCAAATATAAATGGGGTAATTTGGATAATGAAAATAAATGAATAACAGCAGTACTAATAGAGCTGATCCTATTTGTGATGGCTCATTAACTCTGGACAGGATGCAATTCACTACCCTGGATCAGGAGTTGATAATGGTACAATGTGGAGCTATTAGTAAAAGAAGGTTGCAATAGGAAATTAACAGAAGGTCTGTTCATTCACTGGGATGTCAGTATCCCCTTTTGTATGTATAACTGCATTAAACCATGCACTCGAAAAGAGAAAAAGTCAATGGCAAGAAGTAATTTGGGTGCTACTACTACTACAGGCTAGTATTTATCAAGCTTATAGTAAGCACTTTAAACATTCAATTACTTAATCCTCATAGCAATCCTATCAGGGTAGTTACAGATCTTAGCCTCATTTTGCAGATGAGGAAGCTGAGGTGTAGGAACTTGCTCCAAGTCCCATACCAATGAGTGGTAGAGCCTACATTGGAAACAGGCAGTCTGACTATTCGCAGGATGACGAATGCTGCCCTCCCTCCACTCCACCCCACTCCCGCCCCAGCTCTGCCTTATCTCCAACTTCATCTGATCTTGAATGACAACAAGCAAATAAAAATCCCAGTATTTCTCAGTTTGAGATGCAAGGTGGGGGAGAGACACCAACACAGTGACCTGCCAGGAACAATGATCAGATTCTAGGGTGGGAGGGAAAGGGAGGAATGGTTTGAAAAGATATATTCACTAAACCTGTTGTTTTCATGTATAAATGATAGCGTTAAAACTGAACAAGGTTCTGTGTGAGACGTAGAGTTGAGCGGCCGAAGCCGCGAACGAGATGCCGGTGGCCGTGGGGCCCTACGGACAGTCTCAGCCAAGCTGCTTCGACCGCGTGAAGATGGGCTTTGCGATGGGCTGCGCAGTGGGCATGGCGGCCGGGGCGCTCTTCTACACCTTTTCCTGTCTCAGGATCGGAATGCGGGGTCGGGAGCTGATGGGCGGCATCGGGAAAACCATGATGCAGAGTGGCGGCACATTTGGCACATTCATGGCCATCGGGATGGGCATCCGATGCTGATAAGGGCAGTGGTTGCCCAGTACAGCTACTCCTTCCCACCAGTCCCAGCTCATGTACTATAATAAAACAAGTCTTTGAGTAGTCAAAAAAAAAAAAAAAAAAACTGAACAAAATCTTGGCCCGTGGGATATGCTGATGAAATTACACAGGGAGCATAGTAAAAAATGTTGCTAAACATTGACATCCTCTGACCTCCAGCCTGCCATTAAGGAGCTGTAAGATCCTGGGAAAATCATACCTAGTAGCAATATTTCTCTGGGCTGGACTAGATCTTAAAAACAGTGTTTTGAATGCTGGTCTGTGAAGCACTGTAACAATTTCTGCACTCTGGATGCAAAAAAAACAAAAACAAAAACAAAAAAACTAAGTACAGGGTAGCAACTTTCTCATAAGGCAAAGTATATTCGAATTAAAGTATTGTCCTTGATTCTGAAATCAGGTTCTTACTATGTCCTTGTTATTAACATTTCAGTTATGAAATGATGACGGTGAAGTACATGACGAAAGTTCTCCTTTTCTTTTTTAATGTTCTTAGCAGAATAAGAAGTTTCTTACTTTATCTCCTTCTAGAAACTTTTTTGAATTGTTACCAGGTTATGACATGTCACACAGGGAACCACAACTTTTATGTATTTTGCAAGTTAAAATGTTCAGAGTTCTCTGCATTTCCATAGCACTTGACAGTTACGCATTTTCACGTGAATTTTCTCACTTGGTGTTCGATAGTCTGTGAGACAATCTTATTTCCCACAGATTGAAAAACAGAATTCAGGAAGGCTGATAAAGACTATGAAAGAAGAGCCAATTCTAAGCCATGTCCTTTGACTTCAAATCCTGTCTGCTTTTCAACCTATAAGTGGTCCATAAATCTGGTCAAACAACAGGATCATAAGGAGAGCGCTCTATAGAGAACTAATAAATCTGAGTTTCTGGGGGATGGGTACTAACAGCTGCCTCTTTTAAGAGCTCTCCAAGTGATTCTGGTATGCAGTCTAGTTTGGGAGCCATTCCTGAACATCAGATGGTTCCTGTCTCTATCCACTCAGCCTCACCAGAGGAGTTGGAGCTTCAAGTCAGACAGAACTTGGTGTCTCCGGGCTGGTGCTGTAACTGAGCCTCAGTTCCTCATCTGTGAAATGAAGATAATGCTGCCTAATACGGAGAGTTGTAAATACAGTTGACCCTGGAACAATTTGAGGTTTAGAGGTGCCCACCCACTGTGCAGTTGAAAATCCACATATGACTTTTGACTCTCCAAAACCTTAACTACTTACAGCCTACCGTTGACTGGAAGCCTTACCAATAACATAAACAGTTGATTAATAAATATTTCATGTGTTATATGTATTATGGACTATATTCTTATAATAAAGTAAGCTAGAGAAAAGAAAATGTTAAGGAAATCATAAGGAAAATACATTTTCAATACCGTACTGCATTTATCAATACAGTAGGTTTGTCACCTGTTTACAAGATGAAACGTCTCCATCAATATTACTTTACCGATACAAAACACTGTAGGAGATGTAGGTATTACTAACACTCAACAGCAAAAATGCAGAGATATTGTACAATCTGTGTTTGTGTGTGTTTTGGTAAGTTTTAACTTTTTATAATAGATTTGTGTGTGTCTTAGGTTAGTAAATGATAAAATAGACTGCATCTACATATATTTCATGAGTTCATGACATAACAAACTTTTTCTTAATTTTTTTTTTGATATTTCTAGGCTACCTAGTTCATATGTTTTTTCAAATTGTTGCAAATCTCCAATTTTTTTTCTAATGTATTTATTGAAAAAAAAAATCCATATATAAATGGACCCACAAAGTTTGAACCCATGCTGTTCAAGGGTCAATTGTATTAGAAAAAATAAACATAAAATGCCTAGATATGGTAGTCATTCAAAAATGGAATCTACTTTATGATTAATATTACTGCTACTACTAGAGCGAGTATACTGCCTAATAGGATGCTCTAATATTACTAAGAATCAGGCATTATTATAAATGGAAATGATTCTAGAATTTTCCTGAAGCAAACCCACAACAAATACAGACAACCCACTCAAGGTCATGACCTTGGGACAGTTTCCAGTCTCCGTTTCCTTCTCTATGGATTGCTAAGGTATCTCCTGGCTTGGAAGAGTTAAGACTCCACAGCTGTATTTAATAGTTTAATAGTTGTATTTAATAGTTTAATAGTTAAAGGCCCAGTCTGAGGAATTGGTTCTTACTTGAGCATTAAACAGGTATAACTGAAACAATTAGTACTTATAAATGACAAGTCTCTGTAGTTATGCTGTCATTTTCTATCAAAGCAAGGCTATGTCCAAAGCTAGATATTTGCTTCTTTATACTTATAATTTATATCTTTCAAGCATCAAAAATATTTGAAACCGCTTGCCAAGAAAGTTATAATAAGGCAGAAAGAAAGCCAGAGAAAGAGCTAAGAATCCCCAACAAATGTGGTAGAAATGAGGGAAAAGAGAGCAGAGAAGATGATTTTTTTTTCTCCAGGAAACTAGGAGAAGCTGTTCAAGTGAAAAATTACATATTTAAGTTAGCATTGAGCCTTTTGACAGTTTTAAAAATTATGAAAACATGGCTTTTTCTTAATGTTTCTTACCAAAGACTGAAAATATGAATACAGAGATACAAGCTAAATAAAGGAATTTTTTCTAAGTAGAATAGAATTTATGTATTTAAACTCTTGGAGGTAGTAGTGAGTGCTTTTCTTATAGTGACTGACTTTACTCTTGTCCTTCTAAAAATGTATACACTGCATTTAAATATTCCATCTTTATTCCTCTATCATCTTGCTACTGTCTGTCCCTTTCCTCTTTTTTTATAAAACTGAAGTAGGCTTTAATCAGGAAAATGCAGGCTATTATGGTAATGGTAGCAAGGATCCAAAATTATATCCATTACAAATTCATATTAAGTTGTAGTTTTTGATCCCCTGAGCATGATTAATTTGATTTATTGCTTTCTACCCTCTATACTAGTTTTAATCAAAATGAAAACTCCTTCCTGGTTTTAAGCTTAGTTTTCTTACTATTTCCTTGCTGTCACTGCCCTGACCCAGGCTCATACTTCGCCTCACCTTGGCTGCTCTAAGAGCCCCCTTTCAGCTGGATTCCTTGGCTTTAGGGCCTTGCACTTCAAAGTCCGACAACTGCAGCTATATTAATCTTTCTAAGGCAGAACTATGATTATGCCTTTTCTCCACCAAAACACTGTCTTGGCCACCCACTGTTCACAGAGTCCTGTCCGTGTGCCACGCACGTATCCATGATTTTCTCACAAACTACCTCTCTGTATTCTTACTATAGAGCTGAGGGGTGCCCTGCTCTCCAGCCAAACTGCATGTGAGTGCCTAAATGCAATCTGAGTTATTTCATCTCCTTTACTATGTTATTGTCCCTTTCAGATATTCTTTTCAGATACTCTATAATTTACATTTGCCACCCCCCCAAATCTAGAAAGTCAAACTCATAGGAATTGAACTGAAGGAGGTGAACGTCCAGCACTATTACTCCATATTTACTAAATATAAAATTCATACTTTCACTGCTGAGATAGGATTCCCTTTCAGTTGCCAACATATATGAGGCCAGCTGGCAGGATTAGTTTAGGAAAGAAAGAGGCCACGTTGAACTCCCATGCCACAGAAATAAATGAAACCTAATTTGCTGACCTGTCTTGTTTATTTTGGTCCATTCATCAGTGTAATACAGTACAGACAGCTTTGGACTAGGTATCAGGAGACTGGGAATTTAGTCCCATTTTACGATCAATCATATAACTTTCAGAAAATCATGTAATTATTCTGTTTTTTTTTTTCATTTGCAAAATGGAAATCTCCCTGGCTTTACTCCAATAGGAAACACACATAAGGAATTATTATTATTTTATTTGCCATTCCCTACAACATAGCCTCTTTTCTATATGCATTCACTTTACAATTCTCTATTATTCCCAAAGCTACAGATTTCATAATTCCATTTCAACACCAGTGAAAATCCCAGAGAAGGAAGCAAGCACCAAATATCACAAGCAATATTCAAATCTATGGCTTTTTAGGATATTGAGTAGATAATCTTAGGCTTTTCCTATCTCTAAAATTGAAATATTCTATATTCAAATTTGTATCTTAAATTCACATATCTCTTGTATATAAGGTAACCTGCAGACACGTATGCATCATCTCCATCCTCCTACCTGAGAAATGCTTGCACATGCCACAATTTCCCTGTCTCATGATTTTAAATTTTATGAAGGCTTAGCATGTCTGTCTCCCCTCTCATATACAGAAAATCATGCAGGACCTCTCACATTTCTTTAGTAATTCACACTATAGTTACTTCTCTTATATCTAAATATAGGTTTAGGTTTTAAACAAACATGTGAATTTGAAATGACAAATTACTGAGACATACTTCATGCTTATTCTTACTTTGCCAGCTGAGATATTAGAGATCCTGAAGAGAGAAAAATTTCAACCAATATTGTCTTTGGAGAAGCAAAGAGTCTCAAAATGTTTACTTAGTAAAATATAAAAATATATGGTCAAGTATAGCACACAGGAAATTATAGCAACTGCATGCTCCAAAAACTAGGCTGGTCATCCTAATCCAGAGTTGATTTTCATATAAAGATGGCAAATACATCGCAAACATATTAACTACTAACTTTCTCTCTTCTTACTAACTCTCCACCCAATTGATAAATTGACACCAGAAATCAAACCTCTTTATTATCCCTATTTTAAAGAACTTGCCTGGATGAAATCTGACTGAGCTCGCACTGCCATGCCTTTCAGGAGTTTGCCTGAGCTTTCAACAAAATTACAGCTGTAAGAATGAAGAAATAAATTTGCCCAGAGTTTACTTGAAAACTTTAATCTTACCCAGGTAATTCCGAAGCTCTAAGTAAATGAAAATCGATGCCTCCAAATACACACAGACACACAGACACACAGACACACACACACACACAGACACACACACACCACATATGCACATACAAATACTTTTCAGGGACAACCAAGGTAGAGGCAATTTTGGATCTAATACCAAAGGGACACACATATTCAAGAACTTTCAGCCTTTCAAATTCAGCTGAGACTCAAAGAAAGTAAAAATATTCCAGCCCTCTTTTCCTTAACACAAACTACAACATTTGTAGTTTCAACTGAAATTAAACCTCAACTTTCAAATCTGTCATCCTGTATAAACTCTAGAAAAAGTAACACTGAATGATTGAGAGGGCAGGACTATACAAAAGCTATTTACACAGAGACACTAAAAAAAGGAGCTGGCACTTACTTGGCACAAACCACTGATGCACATATCCAAAGATTCTGTGTAGCAACGGGTCCCATCTAAGACTTTAGGTGCTAGTTCCACAACCAGGGTTGTTCCTTTGGCCTGGCATTTGAGTGAACATGGGTTGTCGGGGTCATTAGACACAGGCAGCCATTCATAAAACTGGCCATGGTGCTTGACATCATTGTGAGCGGAGCATTGCTGAGCCCGGAAGTCGCCTGCTTCTGGTGGGCAGTCCTGGAGAAGAGAGGTGGGAGGGACACACAGGTGAAAAGGGCAGCCCAAACAGAAAACAGCGTGTGCAGCATGTGGTCTGTCAAAGTCTTAGAAAACAACACATATGTCCTGGCTGTTACAGATGGACACTCCCGTATCATCTGAGAGGTCATATGATTCTTTGGCCTTGAAAAACATAAAGCTTTGAGAAAGTAATCACCTGGAAATATATTTTTGGATTTAAGCTAAATGGACAAGTAATCAACTTGAGATCGACCTGATTGATATTGGTCGGGAAAGTTGTCACCCTGAAATCTATTTTCTGAAAGATGTTGATTGATCCATGGATCCCCCCACAATGAAATACCATTTCGATTTCCTGGTAACTTCAGCAGAACTTACTGAAGTCAGAGGGCTAGTCAAAAAACATGTCTGTTGCTTTCAGTTCTAATAATGAGAGCTAAGACAATACTGTGGCAGTTTGCAGCACAAAGTTGTGATAATTTCATTCAAACCTTCTTTGTGGAGTTTGTAAGTTTTTCTAAAACTTAGGCTGCAGAGTATCTAGAATTAAATATGGGGAAGAAAGAAAGAGAAAAGAGCATTTATATCTGAATTTCCTTAGCTTAAGGCAACACAGCAGAGTGGAAAGGTTTGGACTTCTCAGATGGGAGCAAGGCTACGATACAGTGGGTCTCTCTGAGACTAGGTTTCCTTTTGTTTAAACAGAAGCAATAATACTAAGCCCTCAAGGTCACTGTGAGAATTTCAGGGGCTTATGTCAGCCAAATACTGGCACGAGGAAGACAGTGCATGGTAGCTATTACTATGATTATTCAATGAAGCCACTGAAGAGAAAAAGCTGGAGAATTATGAGATCCTCTGAATTTGAATTTTAAATCACATTGGCAGAGACCAGTGGAAAATAAGAATGTTTTAAATGTATATCTTATAGAGGGCATTTTAAAATTAAGACTATAACTCATGGCTATTATCTAAAACACGATACATTTTAGTGAAAGCAAATGATATTCAACTTTAAAAAGGCAAGAATCACCTATCCCTCGGAAAGGCTTATGGATATATTTATTTCATTCTCCATGTGTTCAGATTAGGATTTAGTATGGAAGATTATAGAATATCCATTTGTTGGGGGTGCCTGCGTGGCTCAATTAAGCATCTGCCTTCAGCCTTCAGGTCATGATCCCAGGGTCCTGGGATGGAGCCCCCCTTTGGGCTTCCTGCTCAGTGGGTCTGCTTCTTCCTCCTCCTCTGTCCCTCCCCCATGCTGGTGCTTTCTCTCTTTCTCTTTCTCAGATAAATAAATAAAATCTAAAAAAAAAAAAAAGGATATCCATTTGTTGAAAGGCTTTTACTATAATTTTTAAAAATCTCAAATAGGGGTTTGCATATGGCCTTTAGCAGGTCTTGGTTACCACATCATCATTTTTGAGGATTCTTCTTATACAAGGTTTCTTTGAAAATCTCTTTACATGTAAAGAAGCATTGTGAGAATAGCATTACTCTATTTCATAAAATGGAATTCCTGACTCTTTTTTCAAACTTTAGTGGTACTATTAAGTAGCATATAAGGTTTTAATATTTGGAGCAGCATAAATTCTTTCTAGGCAAGATGGTAGATAAACACTTAAACACTTATTTAAGATGAACACAAAATAGCTTAAAATGCTATATGAAATCTCAAAGGTATTTTACTTATAGTATTATATATGTTCTTGGAGTGAATAACACATAGTATTAAAGGAAAAATAATTTATATAATATATAAAATTTGCTAATTTTTGCTGTTTCACTTAACATATAAGTGCCATATATATACCAAAAATATATAGGTATAGACACGTAGGTACCCAATGAAGCTTAAGTGATTTCAAATATTGTCTGAGAAAAGTATGAAGTATAAAATTCATTACTTATTAATTTTGTAAATGATAGGCTACAATTTAAAAAATTTTTAAGTTCTATCAATTAATCAATAAGCATGTTATACTTTGTCTCTTGTCTTTGTTCCTCGTGAGAACTAAAACAAAAACCACACCCTACAAAACTATGCTATGAGACACAAAACAGGTAAGTTGTATGATTGTAACACAAATTGTCTGAACTTAAATGTTTTAATGCTAGCTCCTTTCAGACCATGTGTTCCAAAATAAAAGCAAAAACGGATTTTAACAGTCACTCTTCATGGGCTCACGTTAAAAACAAGACCACAACTTGTTTACAAATCCTACCAGTCTTTGCTTAGACCTCACTCACTAGCTTCTGTCCTGCGATAACCCTATGACTGAACATTGCCCCCCAGTCTACACATCCTCTTCCTAAACTTCCCCCATTTGAGATACAACTGAGACTGTTAATAAAACCTGCTCTCTATGATCAACAAGTTTCCCTGGTGGCCACTGCATGTGAGCTCCCATAGCAGAACTGATAGTTTAGTTAATAATGTTTATTTTATTTTATTTTTATTTATTTATTTTTTGAGAGCGAGAGAGCACGAGTGGGGGAGGGACAGAGGGAGAGAGAATCTCAAGCAGACTCCCTGCTGAGTGCAGAACCCAACAGGGAACTTGATCTCATGACCCTGAGATCATGACCTGAGCTGAATTCAAGAGTCGAATGCTCGACTGAGCCACCCAGGTGTCCCTTATTAATTATGTTTAAATTAAGTGTTTTCAGTTGCATAATATCTGCCATCCCAAGAATCACTTGATTTCTCAGCAGTACAAAAGAAATATTGAGGTGGGCTCAAGAAAGCACAGTGTTGGGGAAATTGTTTAGAATGGTCACAAGCCCCTCTCATAATTAACCTTTACCTCTTTTTTCTAGAAATGAAAGTGAATCAGCTGTAAGGGAATTACAGGGTCAGGCTGAATCACCTCTGCATTAAAGTAATGAGGGTAATATATAATTAAGAGACCCCTTAGTATGAACCAGAGATAATTTTCTGCATTTATCCAATTCCGAGAAAAGTGTCAGTTATGTTTTTAAATTGATGTTACCTCATCCGCAGTCTCTTAGAGTCCCTTCTATTCAACCAAATGTGTTGAGTCTTCCCATCTTCACTAAATAAGTAAGACTCAAAGGCATTCAAAGGTAAAATAAGTAAAAAGTTAAAATATTAACACTTTTAGGTTTTCTTTTCTGTGATGAAAACAGTAAATAGAGAATCAAGGAGCAGACTGATGTTCCTATTCTCAACTCACTTGTATCTAATCGCTGCAAGTGTGTCTGTTGCAGGTTTTGTGAACTTTCACAACTGGAGAAATGTCTCTAAGAATAATAATGCTTGGGAATACCTTTACTCACTTTTATCATTACTGTCTTTTCTTCCACCCATATTTCTGTAGGGGTGGGAAAATACATTTTGCTAAATTGAGAATGTACTTAAAACCTGGAATTGAGAGTTGGAAACTGGAACTTGAACCTTTTTAACGTTTTAGTTTATTTGTACTTGGCAAAATGCAACTTCCTGTTTTAAGAAAAAGGACTTAAGAGGACTTATAAAACAGGTTCAGAAAGATTCTTGGACATCAAATAGCTCTTACAAAATAACATTTTGATGATTTAAGTGTAAATGAATCAGAAACATATGAATCAAATTTCCCTTGAAATACACATGTTTAAAAATTAAGGGAAGAAGGATTTGGCAAAAGCTTCTTTGTTGAACCCAAAACATCTCAAGCATAGTTCAAGACCCTCATTGAACCCCTGATATATCTGGGATCACCCAGCTGCAGGAGTGAAAACTCAAGCAAAGCCATCATAGCTTCTTGTCCCACCAGGATGATCATAATAATTGCAACAGAACAGCTCTCATTTGCATAGAGATTCACCATGTACAAAGTTTTAAATTATAATTTGGTTCATGAGACCACTATCCTTCCTAATCCTCCTAGAAATCAGATTTAGAAACTGATGCCCTAATTGCTTTGAAAAATATTTAATATCTTATTCTGGGCATCACCTTCGAAATATTAGCTTCTGGAGAGATGCCTTATGATACCACATGTCATCAGTTCTGCCCACGAGACGTGGTTTTCCTTAGGTTATACTGAATGTAGAATGTACTGGATATATACAATGTGATTTTGGTTCTCATAAAATCTTAGTAGTAGGAATCATGAGTTTTCAGTGGGGATAATTAAAACGAAGAAGAAAACAAATGAATTATTTATGTATTTATGCACTGAATTATTTATATATTTATGCACTGAACCTCCCTCATAGGTAGTAATGATGAAAACAATTAAGATTATTGAAAAGTCTAGTGGCTATTTGAACAAACACATCCCTCACCAAGAACCTGGCAAAAAACATGGTGTAGGAAGAATGCGCTGGATTAAAGGTCCCCAACTTCCAGCCTCTCTTATGTCTCTAGAAACACCATCAAGTAGAAATGGAGCAAGAAAGAGCAATCTAACACTTTCCTTGGCCTTCTATTCTCAACTAACTGTAATATGCCTGTGGATTGGCAACTCTGTGTCAGGTTACTGACTTAGGACTTCCTCACTCTGAAAAAAAAAATGTATTCTATTTAAAATAGTCAGATGATCCCACGAATTACTGTATTTAGCCATTAATACAATATAATAGTTTTTCTCTCCAATTTTTAAGCACTCGATCCGAACGGCAACAGAATTTTCTTTAAAAGCACAGAAATAAAATCTGACTTTTTATTTGCTCCCATTATAATTCATAAAGTCCGTGGAGTTCTGCCATATATGAATCCAATTCAAAACACTTTCTGGTTAATCAACTAGCCAGTGGGAAAGATAAGATGGATCCCAGATGTCCCCTGATGCTGAGAGGTGGATCAGATTACATTGTGGGATAAAAGAGTGTTAGGCTTTCCAGAGTTTACTCACTGGGTGAAATGTAAAAGATGATATCTCAGCAGCTAAGGTGGGAGCATCTGAAAGGCCTTTAAAATGGTTTTGAAAAAATATACAGAAAATAGATTCAGGGTCAGGAGAAGCATGCCTTTTTCTTTATTTTCTCTCTTCTTAAAGAAGACATTTTCTTTCCAGAGGGACATCTCTCTGCTTTACCTCTGTCATTCAGTGGTTGGCTTTTTCTGCTAATTTTTGCTGTTTCACTTAACATATTATATGAGTGCCGTATTCTGATTCTATGGTTTTATTTACAGAGTCACTATTAATACCTGATACTATCAAGAAAACACCAGAAAGTGTATTTAGGTGGCCACATGAACTGTAGTAATGGAAGAAATCTATGCTTCCCACTCTACTTCCCTATCTTGCAACTGTTCTTCTGAATTTCTTTATCTCCCCTTCGTCCTGCCCTAACCACTCATTCTTTATAAATGTTACCATGCAAGAAAACAGAGTTGCTTAGTAAGCATTCGCTCTATTTGCTGGCAATTTGGCATTGCTACTTCATGATAAAAACATATAGAAATTTATCAACTACTTGATGACTTTAGAAAACCTTACTAGTTCTCAGTTTTATCCTCAGAATATTAGGAATCCTCAATGTAGTGATGGTAAAATAGGAAAAGGTTACAAGTTTCCTTCACAATAAATGGATAGAGGCTCTGGAAAATATACCCCTAAAGCTCTCAAATCTTTTAGCACACTGAAGTAGATGGCAGGCTGCCTCATTTATATATTTTTGTCTCCATTACTTGGCTTTCTGCTTCTTTTATTCAAAATTAAGGTGATCATGGTATCTCCCCTGCCAGGTAAGTATGGAGAGAGCCCAAACGTCCATTGACTGATGAATGGATAAAGAAGAAGTGGTGTACACACACACACACACACAATGGAATATTACTCAGCCATTAAAAAGAATGAAATCTTGCCACTTGCAATGACGTGGGTGGAGCTGGAGGGTATTATGCTAAGTGAAATAAGTCAGAGAAAGACAAATACAATATGACCTCACTCATATGTAGAATTTAAGAAAGAAAACAGATGAACATATGGGAAGGGGGAAAAGAAAACAAGGAGAGAGGGAAACAAGCCATAAGTGACTCTTTATGATAGAGAACAAACTGAGGGTTGATGGAGGGAGGTTGGTGGGGGATGAGCTAGATGGATGATGGGTATTAAAGAGGGCACTTATTGTGATGAGCACTGGGTATTGTACGTAAGTGATGAATCACTGAGTTCTACTCCAGAAACCAATATTGCACTGCATGTTAACTAACAAAATTTAAATAAAATAAAATATAAAAAAATAAAATTATAAAGATAATATAAAAAAAGAACCCAAAGTTAAGGTGAAACTACTAAACAGCAAATATCCACTGACACAACCCATCTAATATCGTATTTAATTCTCAGAAACATAGCCAATGTTTCAATTTCTATTTCCAACTCAGCCTCCTCTCCTGAACTTCAGACTTTGATATACAAGGGCTTCCTCCCCATCTGGATGTCTGAGACATCACAACTCATCATGTCTAAACCTGAACCCCCAATCCTTTCCCTCTCCCTGGATCTGTTCCCTCCCCAGATCCTTCCCAGTCACAGTCAACTCCATCCTTTTCAAGCAGTGGTTCTCAAACTTGAGGATGTATCGGAGTCACCTGGAAGACTTGTGAAAAATACAAGATTGCTGAGGCCCCACCCTCCAGAGTTTCTGATTCAGTAGATCTGGGGTGAGGTCCAAGAATATGCATTTCTGACAAGTTCCCTGACGATTCTAACGCTGCTAGTTTGGTGACCACACTTTATGAACCACTGCCTTAGAGTCATCCTTGACTCCCACATCTAATCCATTGGGAAAGATTGGTTTTATAGGCAAAGTATGCAGAATCTGACCACAACCTCCTCTGAGCCACCATTAGGTCACCTGCATTACTGCCATAGTCTCCTAACCGATCATCTGTTTTCTGCCCTTGCTCTCCTAGAGACTTTTGTCACTGCAGCAGCCAGAATGAGCTTATGAAAGCATAAAGCAAATTGTGTAAACTTCCTGCTACCACTTTGCAATGGCTCCCCACTTCACTCAGATAAAGACCAAAATCTTCATCTCAGATGGAGGTAAAAATCTGGCCCCATCACCTCCTATTATCTCCATTATTCACACGGGATTCCCAGCTCTCTCTTGAACACTACAGGAATGCTCTTACCATAGGACACAAGCTTTATCTAGTCTCTCTGCCTGGAATTCTCTTTGCTCAGATTCCAAGTAGCTAATTACCTCACCTCCATCAAGTTTTTGCTCAAAAATCACCTTCTCAAAAAGACCTACCCTGAGTACTCTCTGTAAAATTGCAATATCCACTCCCACTACTGATTCCTCTTGATCCTCTAAACTTTTCCTTTTTCCCCAACACACTTATTCACCTTCAAGTATACCATATAATTTACTCCTTTATCATGCTCATTTTTACTTGTCTGTCTTCTTCCACTAAAGCTTAAGTTCCAGGAGGACAGGAATCTTTCACTGGCTTGCTCTTACATACTAGTACTCAAGTATTTGTTAAAAGAATGGTGACTAACACATTAAATAAATGAAACAGAGGTGCTATTTTTCATTGTAGAAAACTCCAATTCTATTTTCTCAAATTTTGCAGGAAATCTATATCTTGATAGCTTTCTCATTGATGGGACATCGAAATTTCCTTTCTTTAAAATACAGATATACAAGAATACTTGTACATTTTGGACAACTAGGAAAAGTGAGTAGGGATTCTTGCCTGCTTTCTGAATAGGCAGATTGATATTTCCTCCTCCACATAAACAAATTTAACAGGGTAATATTAAGAAACATAAAATGTGCTGAAATTATTTATTATTCCATAAATAGCCAGACATTTGTAAAGTTTATATAGCACTCCGTGTTATATGCATACACTATAAAGTGCTAATGTTAAGGTATCAAGCTTTATCTCAAAAATTGTGGCCACCTGCTTATAGTAACATCAACATCATCATCAAAAGCATTTATTTGTAAAAGACTGTTAGCTGCTACATAAAATGAAATTAAACAGACATCCCTGCCCTGTCTAGACAGTCTGTATGGAGACAATTCTATTATATTTCAAGAGCATAGTATTTAAATCTCTAACACATCATTGTGAGTGCAAAGAACAGAAAATGGGGTCCATTCTGGAGGGTGGTGCTACAGTAGGTAGAGGCCATTCTTGGCTCATTCTTCCTCCTTTTTGAAAATGCCAACAGGCTTTCCTGGGACACTACATTTTCATATACAAGATATATTTAAAAGTCCTTGTTTTTGTTCTCTTTTTTCCTGGTGTAAAAGATTTGCAGATTTTCTTTATTCTCCTTCCAAACTGTCAACACGTTTGGAAAATAACATCATTAAGGGAAATAAGTCCCTAAAAAATTAATCATTAACCATTTTAATGCCCTACTCTGGATCAGGTTTATGCTCAATAAAAGAACATCTTTACAGATTTGTGACCCCGTAAAATAATATGGAACTCTCTAGTTTATTCAAGCTTTGGGTGTGCCCTACTCTGTGCCTACTAAGTGCACACTGGTTACAGGTATATTAAACAGCTCTAAACCATTCCAGTGTGTTATTCAGGTCCAGACATAAGAGGTTAAAAATGTATGACATAATAAATCATTAACCACACCCTACTTACTCGATTAGAGCTTGTTATCTGAAAACAAATGCTTTGCCCGGCTAGTTTTTAATGACTCCAGGCATCTGAGGGCTGATCTAAGTAAAAACATTTAAAACATTTAGTTTTAAAAGTTCATTTTTTTTCCCCCTTTGGGTAGCTTTTATTTCAGTGCTTTTATTTTTTCTCCTTTGAACAATGCAGACTCTTGGAATCCAATTCCCCAGAGGTATTTGTAGGACTGGTTGTAGTTTGTCATGTTAGACTCTTAAATTCTCTCAATTTTGAAAATATTCATTCCTTGAGGCCTTTTATTATTTTTAGTCCCTTTCTTTGAATTAGCTCCAATTTCACAGTATCTTTTCTTAAATCAGCATTTCTCCCTTTTTACTATTTTTTATAGTTTAAAATAAATGTTTTCCTCTCCCCTTCCAAATTAGCATATTTGAAGTGGTCATTTGTAATCTTTTTTGGGACATGGCATACAATTTCATTTTATAAGCACACAATTACGTAGTTTTTTTTGGTTGTTGTTGTTTTCAGACTGCATTTACCAAAATATTTGTGACGGAGAGTCAGATTAGAGGAAAGATTAGTACAAGGGGAACATTTTAGCAGGTGAATACTTAAGCTGTTACTACTGCATAATAATTTCACTGTGTTTCTATTTATTGGGAAAGGGTAATAGAGCTTGACATATTACAAAGGAGCAAATATGAAGACTGAAATTGTCTTCTGGAACGTGTGGTGCTTATGCCAGTCACTTGAAAGAAAAATGGAAAAGGACACTGTCTAGAGCAATTCAAAGATAAATACCATGTTAGATAATGGAGAGGAGACCCCAGCATTCTTGCTTCACCTTCTCCCCATCACAGTCTATCACAAATCACCCGATGTGGCCTGCAAGCTTACTTCATTTTGGCTGCTACTGAATCCTGATAGCTGTCTGTTTTCCTGACACTGTATCTAATCAATGCTCCTTTTTGGAGGCAGGTGATATAGTACTGTGAATGACCTGAAATAATCCCTCGGCACTCTTGGGGTAAGGACCTAGAAGTTGTTTGCTATCTTTTCCCAGTTCCCTTTCTAAATTTCCTTCCTTTTTCCCTTTCTTTTCTTCCTAGGGGCCTAGGATCTACATGCGTCACTAATCATATCTCTGCCTTTTCTCTCATTCGAGACTCCTTTTTGTCCTGCCCAGGACAGGTCCCTCACCTGGGACCTTTAATGCTTCTTTAGCCAGCTTCCAGTTAACAGCTGTCTATTGGACCTTTGGGTGCCATTTTCAGAACCAGTGAAAGGAGTCAGCTCCTCAACAAAAGGGAAAGGTCTATCCCTGCCTAGGGTCTCAAGATTTACCCTGGTCAAAAGGTAGCTGGTACTGTCCTATGGTAGCTTTGTGGGCAAACGGAACATAAATGGGTTAGTATAAGTTTGAATCCATACGGGCATGTGGTAAGTACTCAACAAATGTATGGTATTGCTATTATTCCAATACCATGGAGGGAGGAGTGATTTCATGAGCTACACAGCTTAGGGGGACATCAGAGGGACCTCAGACTGGGCTTTTTTCATCCAGGTTTGCCTTCCCCATTGCCTCGCTGCCTCTAGAACTACTTTATTTAGTTGTTTAAACATTATTTTAATTAAAGTGACTTATCTCAATGCCTTAACATATGAATCTAATCAAACAATATAATGTGCCAAATGTACTGGGTCATAAGTTTAATGGATGACAACGCTCAACTTTGTTCCTATGTGCTCATACTTCTTAGTTTGTTGATCTTGGACCATGGACATATTTTAAGAAACCAAAAAGGAATTAGAGAAATATATTTTCTGACCCCTAAAACCCAGTGTTTTCAGGTTTCCTTTGAAACTTAAAGCATGGCCTCTGAGCTCCAGCCTCATCATGAAGAACATGTTGCTCCAAAGTTGATTTTCCTGTCCTCTGCCTGTAAACCTTCTATTTCCTCAGTGGGCAGCAGGAGGCAAAAGTAAAGAGGGATGCAACTGGATTCAACTTATCTAGAGTCAGCTTTGGATGAATAGTAATGCTTTCTACTTACTCCCAATAACTGTTAATTACATATGTTCAAAAAACAGAGACACTTGCCAAATACCAGGCTATGGGGACAAGTCAGATATGCTCCCTGTCTTTGTGATGCTTACCATTTAAAGGAGGAGCATAGGTATTGAGGCCATATATCAAGGTATAGGATTACAGGGCAAGTGGCAGATAATTTGAAATTAGAAGATAACTTTTGGACAGAGACGACCTCTCTTCCTATTTTGTTTCCCTTTAAGTCTGAATCTGGACAAGTTGGTGAAGGAAAGAGCCATGAGGCACACTGTCAGTATTACTGAGAGCTGTTTCAACCTGTTTTTCCTGTTCAGTGTGGTGTGGCAATGTGACAAATACCTCAGCAGGTTTCTGCAGGAGCTGACCATGCTTCACTGTTCTAGAGGCTCAGTTCTCCAGACTTCTCTCCAACCTCCCCACACTTTACATTAGAATATCTGCCATTCCCTCAATGCTGAGTTCCTCTGGCTGATTTTATCCAATATGGCTTCCATATTCACCGGGCTGATTCCTTAAAGCTTAGGTATCACTTCCTGGTCATCTTCTCTGACAACTCCCTATCCTCAGCCTGTGCAAGGCAACTCCCTCCGAGATGCCATAGCACCCTGTACTTACTTTCATCCTTGGACTTACCACCCTGTATTCTATTCTTGGTTTACTAAGGGCCTACAGTAAGCCTGGCACAGACTTCATGCCAGGTAAGTATCTGTTACTTAATCCAATCAAGGATTGGATGAAGGGACTTCTAGATACAACAACATGTAGGACTAGATACTTTGAGGAAGCTTCCTACTACAGAACACCTAAAAACACTACAATTCATAAAAATGAAATAAAATAAATGGACAGCTGAGTTGGCAAGGAGTTTTCCTCAGAGACAAAAGGAATGAGAAAGCACGAATCCAGAGAGGAAATTGATGGGTATCCTAAAGGGATCTGCTGGTTTCCTGGTGGTTTAGACCTTTCCATTTTCATAGCCCCTAAGAGCAAATTACAAGGGATAACATCTATGGATGGCAAGTTGCGGAAGAGGATCAAGATCCCCCTCCTAATGCCAAGACCCTAAGACAAAACCCTCAGAGAAGACTAGGAAAAGAGGGGAAAAACCCACTCTGTTTCTACAAAAGGCCAAACTATGGAGATAGTAAGATTAGTGGTTTCTTGGTTATGAAGAAGGGAGTGATAGATAGTGCATGAGGTTTTTCCTGCACTGTAACTTCTCTGTATGATTCAATGGTGGACATATGAAACTGTCCATCTGTCCAAACCCATAGAATATACAACACCAAGATGGAGCCATAATGTAAGCTATGGACTTTGGGTGATTATATGTTAATGTAGGTCAATTGATTTAATAAGTGCTAAATAAATAAATAAATAAATAGTAATAAATGCATCCCCACTCCAGTGGGGGATGCTGATAGTCGGGAAGGCTGTGCTTGTGGTGGGCATAGGCACATGGGAAGTCTCTGTAGTTTCTGCTTAATTTTGCTGTGAACCTAAAACTTCTGTGAAGAACAGAGTTTATTTAAAAAAATAAAATGGGATGACATCAGCAAAATAAAAGCACTCAGCTTCACAGAGAAAACTATAAGGAAACTTGCCAGTGAGCAATGGGGCAAAAATCTCCTTTGGAATTCCTAATAACAGGACTCAGGAGAATTTGGGACACAATTCACACAAAGTAGACAGTGAAGAACTTTGTTTAAAGTGGTCTTGATTCGTGCTGATCACCACCCCATCCCAACATTATCTCCCCCAAAAGCAAATGTAAGTTCTCTCAGAAAGTACACACACTAACTCAAGCTACAAGGAAAGCAGTCTTAAATTCCAATAATCGTGAAAGCACATAGAAATATCACAAAACATATGAGGAAACAAGGTGGCATGGAAAGGAGACAGTAGAAATAAGGAAACACAAAGAATTCATATAGGAAAATTATCAGACACACAGTACAAAATAAAATTAAAATGCTTAGGAAAATTCTTAACAAGAATGTTAAAAAGGAATGTAGGCAAATGAAATATACAGAAAGGCTTTAGAAACCTAATAGATGGGGAGACATACCATGAGAGACTCTTGACTCTGGGAAACAAACAGGGTTGAGAAAGGTGAGGTGGGTGGGGGATGGGGTAACCGGGTGATGGGCATTAAGGAGGGCATTAGGCAGTAAAATGGAAGGAAGAGTTGAAGAAATTACAGAAGACACAATACAGAGAAGCAAAGATATAGAAAACATGAGAAAATTATTTTCAAGAGTTTTCTTGGAAAAATAATTAAAAATAATTAAAGACACAAGTCCCACACCAGAAAGTCCAATGAAAATCAAACAGGATAAATAAGTGATCTGTTCCTACACAGATCATAGCTAACTGCAGAATGCCAGTAATAAAGATAAAATCATAAAAGAAGTAACAGAAAAGACAAAGGAAAAACAATTAGAATGACGGTTTCTCAACAGCAACAGTGGGAATTAGAAGTCAATGTACACCTCTTCAAAGTGTTAAGAGAACATAATTATTTTCACAGTAAAAGTAATAATTAAGAGAACTAAATATAGATATTTTACACAAACAACAAGAAAACTAAGAGCACTTATTTCTATTGAACCCTCACTGAAAGAACTTCTAAAGGATGTACTCCAGACAGAAAAAAATGAGCCTTGAATATCTAGGATTTAAGAAAGAATAGGGATCAAAAAAAATGGAATATTTCAAGTATAGCTAAATAAACATTGACTATATAAAGTTTCTAATCTGTGGGGTTAATAAAGATGAGCTGACTATATAAAGCATTGACTATATAAAACATCTAATCTGTGGGGTTAATAAAAATAGAGCCCAAACACTTGACAACAAAGGCATAGAAGTTTGCAGGAGGGTAATTAGAGTTAAAATGTTTTAAAAGACTTGAATTGTTTGATGGGCTGGTATAGATACTACTTAACTTTAGCCTTTCAGTATGCATATTGAGATTTAGAGTAACCACTGAAAGAATAGCAATGGATTTATAACTTTAAAACCAATGGAAGGGGAGCAAGATGGCGGAGGAGTAGGAGACCTGGATTTCGTCTGGTCAGGAATTCAGCTGGATAGGGATCAAACCATTCTGAACACCTACGAACTCAACAGGAGATCGAAGAAAAGAATAGCAGCAACTCTCTGAGCAGAAAAGCGACCACTTTCTGGAAGGTAGGACCTGTGGAGAAGTGAATCCGAGGTGATATTTGGGAGGATAGACGGCGGGGGAGGGGCCTCCGTGGGCCTCTTCTGGCAAGTGATAGAACAGCAGAGCACAAAATCGGAACTTTTAGAAGTCGGTTCCACTGAGGGACGTCACTCCGGTGGCTAAGCGGGGGGTGGAACCCTCGTGGGACAGTGTGGTCTCAGGACCCTCGGGGTCACAGAAAGACCAGGACTACCTGAGTGTGGCAGAGCTCCCAGGTATCAGAGCAGGGAAGCCGGCTGCAGAGTCGGAGCCCAGCTGTGGACTCTCAGCTCGGGGTTGCCATAAACCGTGATCCGCGGCACAGTCAGGCCACTGCTCCTCCAGCAGGGACCCAACAAGTGGCAGATCCGGAGAGACTCCCCCTCCTCCCCCGGGAGGAGCGGCGCCGGAGCGCACCGCAGGGATCTGCTGGGTTTGGAGACTCCACACGGGGTCGGGTGCCAGAGATAGAAATGCTCGGTCACAGGCCGGGTGAGCACGGAGTGCGGCCGGAGACCGGGGAGATGGGAGTGACTGGTGGCTTTTCTCTGGGGGCGCACTGAGGAGCGGGGCCCCGAGTTCTCGGCTCCTCCCGGGCGGAGATTGGGAAGCCACCATCTTCACTCTCCTCCTCCAAAGCTGGACGGAAAGCTTGCAGGGAACAAAAGCTCCGGAGAGCAAACCGGAGCAGATTACTTAGCCCGGACCGGGCAAGGGTGGGGCAATTCCACCTCCAGCAAAGACATTTGGGAACCACGGCAACAGGCCCCTCCCCCAGAAGATCAGCGAGAACAGCCAGCCAAGACCAAGTTTACAGATCAATGAGAATGGCAGAACTCCAGCGCTAGGGGAATACTGCACATAGAATCCATGGCTTTTTTACCATGATTCTGTAGTCTTTCAAAGTTAATTTTTTTTTAACTGTCTTTTTTTTTTTTTTTGAATTTTTCTTTTTCCCTTTTTCAACCAACATCTTATCAATCCCTTTTTTAAAAAACATTTTTATTTTTCATTTTTAGAGTCATATTCTATCCCTTCATAGTAGTTACCCGTATTTTTGGCATATATATATAAGTTGTTCTCTCTTTAAAATTTTGAGATAGTTTCTTCTAACAGATCAAAATATACCCTAAATCTCTAGTGTGTGGTTTTTTTCTACTCGCCTGCCTGATCACATTCTCTCCCCTTTTTTTTCTTTTTTCTTTTTTTTTTAAATCCTCTTCTTTCTTTTTTCAAACAACTTATCAATTCCTTTTATAAAATTTTTTATAATTTTCATCTTTACAGTCATATTCCATCACTTCATCATATCAACCCTTATTTTTGTACATATATAAGTTTTCCTTTAAAATTTTGGGAGGCACTTTCTTTAACAGACCAAAATACACCCCAAATCTAGTGTGTGGCATTGATCTATGTACCAGCCTGATCATATTTGATCATATTCTGTTTTTTTTCTTTTGTTTTGTTCTGTTTTTGTTTGTTTTTATCTTTTTCTTTTTTCTCTCTTTCCCTTTTTTTTCCCCCTGCTTCAGGTCTTATCTGATTTGTTTAGAGTATATTTTCTGGGGACGTTGTTACCCTGTTAGCACTTTGTTCTCTCATTAATCTATTCTCCTCTGGACAAAATGACAAGATGGAAGAAATCACCTCAACAAAAAGAACAAGAGGCAGTACCGACTGCCGGGGACCTACTCAATACGGACATTAGTACGATGTCGGATCTAGAGTTCAGAATCATCACTTTAAAGATACTAGCTGGGCTTGAAAAAAGCATGGAAGTTGTTAGAGAAACCCTTTCTGGAGAAATAAAAGAACTAAAATCGAACCAAGTTGAAATCAAAAAGGCTATTAATGAGGTGCAATAAAAAATGGGGGCACTAACTGCAAGGATAAATGAGGCAGAAGAGAGAATCAGTAATATAGAAGATCAAATGATGGAAAATAAAGAAGCTGAGAAAAAGAGAGATAAACAACTACTGGATCACGAGGGCAGAATTCGAGAGATAAGCGATATCATAAGACAAAACAACATTAGAATAATTGGGATCCCAGAAGAGGAAGAAAGAGAGAGAGGGGCAGAAGGTATATTGGAGCAAATTATAGCAGAGAACTTCCCTAATTTGGGGAAGGAAACAGGCATCAAAATGCAGGAAGCACAGAGAACCCCTCTCAAAACCAATAAAAATAGGTCAACACCCCGACATCTAATAGTAAAATTTACATGTCTCAGAGACAAAGAGAAAATCCTGAAAGCAGCTCGGGACAAGAGATATGTAACCTACAATGGTAGAGACATTAGATTGGCAACAGACCTATCCACAGAGACCTGGCAGGCCAGAAAGGACTGGCAGGATATATTCAGAGCACTAAATGAGAAAAATATGCAGCCAAGAATACTATATCCAGCTAGGCTGTCATTGAAAATAGAAGGAGAGATAAAAATCTTCCAGGACACACAAAAACTAAAGGAATTTGCAAACACAAAACCAGCCCTACAAGAAATCTTGAAAGGGGTCCTCTAAGCAAAGAGAGAGCCTAAAAGCAACATAGACCAGAAAGGAACACAGACAATATACAGTAACAGTCACCTTACAGGCAATACAATGGCACTAAATTCATATCTTTCAATAGTTACCCTGAATGTAAATGGGCTAAATGCCCCAATCAAAAGACACAGACTATCAGATTGGATTAAAAAACAAGACCCATCGATATGCTGTCTGCAAGAGACTCATTTTAGACCCAAAGACACCTCCAGATTGAAAGTGAGGGGGTGGACAACCATTTACCATGCTAATGGACACCAAAAGAAAGCTGGGGTGGCAATCCTTATATCAGACAAATTAGATTTTAAACCAAAGACTGTAATAAGAGATGAGGAAGGACACTATATCCTACTTAAAGGGTCTATCCAACAAGAAGATCTAAGAATTGTAAATATCTATGCCCCTAACATGGGAGCAGCCCATTATACAAGCCAATTGATAACAAAAGCAAAGAAACACATCAACAACAATACAATAATAGTGGGAGACTTTAACACCCCCCTCACTGAAATGGACAGATCATCTAAGCAAAAGATCAACAAGGAAATAAAGACTTTAAATGACACACTGGACCAAATGGACTTCACAGACATATTCAGATCATTCCATCCCAAAGCAACAGAATACACATTCTTCTCGAGTGCCCATGGAACATTCTCCAGAATCGATCACATCCTAGGTCATAAATCAGGTCTCAACCAGTACCAAAAGATTGGGATCATTCCCTGCCTATTTTCAGACCACAATGCTTTGAAACTAGAACTCAATCACAAGAGGAAAGTTGGAAAGAACTCAAATACATGGAGGCTAAAGAGCATCCTACTAAAGAATGAATGGGTCAGCCAGGAAATTAAAGAAGAATTAAAAAAATTCATGGAAACCAATGAAAATGAAAACACAACTGTTCAAAATCTTTGGGATGCAGCAAAGGCAGTCCTAAGAGGAAATTATATAGCAATACAAGCCTTTCACAAAAAACAAGAAAGGTCTCAAGTACACAACCTAACCCTACACCTAAAGGAGCTCGAGAAAAAACAGCAAATAAAGCCTAAACCCAGCAGGAGAAGAGAAATAATAAAGATCAGAGTAGAAATCAATGAAATAGAAACTAGAAGAACAGTAGAACAGATCAACGAAACTAGGAGCTGGTTCTTTGAAAGAATTAACAAGATGGATAAACCCCTGGCCAGACTTATCAAAAAGAAAAGAGAAATGACCCAAATCAACAAAATCATGAATGAAAGAGTAGAGATCACAACCAACACCAAAGAAATACAAACAATTATAAGAACATATTATGAGCAACTCTATGCCAGCAAATTAGATAACCTGGAAGAAATGGATGCATTCCTAGAGATGTATCAACTACCAAAACTGAACCAGGAAGAAAGAGAAAACCTGAACAGACCTATAACCACTAAGGAAATTGAAGCAGTCATCAAAAATCTCCCAACAAACAAAAGCCCAGGGCCAGATGGCTTCCCAGGGGAATTCTACCAAACATTTCAAGAAGAATTAATACCTATTCTTCTGAAACTGTTCCAAAAAATAGAAATGGAAGGAAAACTCCCAAACTCATTTTAGGAGGCCACCATTACCTTGATCCCAAAACCAGACAAAGACCCCATCAAAAAGGAGAATTACAGACCAATATCCCTGATGAACATGGATGCAAAACTTCTCACCAAAATACTAGCCAATAGGATCCAACAGTACATTAAAAGGATTATTCACCACGACCAAGTGGGATTTATCCCTGGGCTGCAAGGTTGGTTCAACATCTGCAAATCAATCAACGTGATACAATACATTAACAAAAGAAAGAACAAGTTTCATATGATCCTCTCAATAGATGCAGAAAAAGCATTTGACAAAGTACAGCACCCTTTCTTGATTAAAACTCTTCAGAGTATAGGGATAGAGGGAACATACCTCAATATCATAAAAGCCATCTATGAAAAACCCACAGCGAATATCATTCTCAATGGGGAAAAACTGAGAGCTTTCCCCCTAAGGTCAGGAACGCGGCAGGGATGTCCACTATCACCACTGCT